>NC_090267.1:273876492-274196492 GCF_040414725.1 Anabrus simplex | reverse complement strand
CTGAACTATGTGGCAAGAAACCTTTCGCATAATGCATTTTTACAGTTCAGTCTCAAAAAGGATGTCTTTATGCGGACACCACAGCCAGAGAGAGATGTCCCTCGCCGAGGCCAAATACTAGGCTTCCTTCTGCGAGTCTCAAAAATGATGTTTTTATCCAGACTCCACAGCCAGAGAGAGGTGTCTCGCACAGAGGCCAAATGCTAGGCTTCCCTTTGCGAGTAGCAATCAGTACACAATTATTATATAGATAAGCACTATTCAATGCAATAAGCCTGGGAGAATTTCATCTTACTGGATAAGATCAACTTTTGTTACCGTACCAAAAAAAAAAAAAAAAAGGCCAGTGCATCACATTGTGATAACTTTCGTATAATCATCTTAATGTCCCATATGTAAGGGATTCCTACATGGCTCTGGACGAAAGGCCTGCACGCTAACCATTTAACCATAGAGCCGCACATTTGGTAGGTGACAGCAGATGAATTAGATAATGATAAAATGTGTATGTTTCCAAGACATTTTCTTTCCTATCAAGGTGATTATTATTTATTTCCTTGGACCACTTTAGTCAATTTTATTTATTTTAATTTTTTAGCCAACATAGTACTACTTTAGTCAGTTTTATGGAGGTTTTTCTTCATTTTGTAAGACCAATGCTGTTTCATCCTTTCTGAATGTAATTTTCTTTCTGCTTCTGGAATTTCTTTCAATTCTTCTTCTTTTGCTACCACTTTGTTTTCCACACCTCAGGGGTCGCGGGTGCGAACTGCATCGCACAAGTGAATTTGACCCTGTTTTACGGCTGGATGGCCTTCCTGGCACCAACCCTATATGGAGGGATGTAATCACTATTGCGTGTTTCTGTGGTGTTTGGTAGTGTGGTATGTTGTCTGAATATGATGAGGAGAGTGTTGGGACGGACACATACACCCAGTCCCCAAGCCAGAAGAATTAATCAGAGCCGATTAAAATCCCGACCCGGCCAAGAATCGAACCCGGGACCCTCTGAACCAAAGGCCAGTACGCTGACCATTCAGCCAGCAAGTCGGACAGTGTGTTTATTTTTCAATATCTTGAGTATATTTGTTTTGTATTTTAAATCTTCTATTGTAATATGTAACTCTCTCATGTCTTCTTTAAGTTCTGTGATCCATCTAATATTATTCTTACCATTATTCTTCCATAATTTTTCTCTTAATTTTGTACTGATTCTATTTTCTGGTGACCATATTAGATGCCCTAAGAATATTTGTTTATTTTTCATTGTGCTAGTCATAGGTTCTATTTCTTTATAAACTGTTTCATTGGAAGCTAGTCTTCAGACTCCGTTTACTTGATAATTTTTATTTAAACACATTCTCACTACTCTCCTTTCTAATTTGAGTACTTTAATCTATTGCAACTGTGTTTGTTGTTTTGAATAATGTTTCACATGCATATGTAATTTGCGGCTGGGTAACTGTTTTATAGTGTTTCAGGTTGGTTGCTATTGAGAGACATTTGTTATTATATGTATTCTTGGAAACATACTGTACTGTAACCAGTTTATCTATTCTATTTTGCCATGCTGGTTTCCTGTTCAGATTATATGTGATTACAGTAGAACCTTGGACTGCGAGCATAATTCGTTCCGGCAACATGCTTGTAATCCAAGGCGCTCGTATATCAAAGCAAGTTTTCCCATAAGAAACAATTGAAACGCGGATGATTCATCCACAACACACAAATATTTAGTCGCATACCATTTCTGAAACAAAATATAACATGAAACAAATAAGTGAACTTTTCCGTACAATAGAATCATTGTTGGTGTGAAAGAGATGAGAGATGACATGAGAAGTGTTACTGTGTAGCACGAATTTGACCAACGGAATGACTGCTATCTGTTGGCTCACTGGAATTGTTTTCTTTTCGTGCAACTTTAAGGAGGAACCTGTGCAATGACTGTTGCTTTTGCCTCTTTTTGAGGATTTCACGAAAATGTGACATTGCATTGTCATTGAACTGATTAATCGCTCACACTGCTACAGCCTTATTCGGGTGGTGATTTTCTACAAAATTTTGCATCGTTTCCCACGTTTTTCACTTCTCCCGAATCTCAGTTGAAGTGAGAGATTACATTGACTTTTCCTCCTCCTCTTCCCCGTACGAGATCTCCATAACCTCCTCCTTTGTTCGCGATGCAGGTCCATCAGTTTGTTGGTGGTCAGTTCCTGGCTATGTTCTTCCACCAGCTCTTGAATGTCCACGTCATTCACCTCCAGCCCCATGGTCTTCCCTCAGGACACAATTTCATCGACAATCGATGGCTTATTTTCACCAACAATCCCCTCAAAGTCACGTCCAAGAACACAGTCAGGCCACAGCTTTGCCCAAGCGGAAGTGAGAGTTCTCTTGGTGACCCCATCCCAGGCTTTATTGATGATCTTCAGGCAGTTCATGATGGGGGAAATGATTTCTCCCAAACTCTCGGAGGGTAAGGTTTGTTTCTTCGGTCACTTCGAAGCATCGCTGAAATAGTGCTTTGGTGTATAGCTTCTTGAAGTTCGAAATGACTTGCTGATCCATAGGCTGGAGTAATGGAGTAGTGTTGAGAGGAAGGAACTTACCCTTAACAAACTTGAATTCCTCCAGTAAGTCATCCTCAAGGCCTGGAGGTTGAGCACGAGCATTGTCCATAACCAGCAAGACTTTGAGCAGCAGATTATTTTCTATAAGGTACTTCTCCACTACAGGACCAAAGATCTTGTCTATCCATTCAACAAACGAACAGCGGAGGGGAAAACATAGGCACACGTGACGCTCGTACTGCGGAACCTCACTCGCTTATCAAGTTACAATTTATTTAAAATGTTTGCTCGTCTTGCAAAACACTCGTAGACTAAGTTATTCGCATTCCGAGTTTTCACTGTATGTACCTAAATATTTAAATTTTTCAACAGTTTTTATTTCTTGGTCTCCCAGCTTTATTTTATTTGCAAGCGGAAGTTGAGATAGCGTAATTTCTGTTTTTTTTAAATGAATTTTTCAAACCAATATTTTGAGCTATTTCCTGTAAAGATTTTATTTTTTTGTTTTGTTTCCTGAATATCATTGGCAAAAAGAGCTTGATCATCAGCAAATCCTGGACAGTTAAAATGTCTGTTATCCTTCTGGGTACCAATTTTTATATTTTTCGAGTTGTTCTTGTACCATTCCCTCATAACGTACTCTAGTGCACAGTTAAAAAGAAGAGGTGATAATCCGTAACCCTGTCTTAAACCAGTTGTTACCAAGAATGGTTCAGAAAGTTCACCTCTGAACTTAATTTTAGAAATTGTATTAGAGTAAGTTCAGTCACTTTGATTAGCTTTGGGTGAAGTCCAAAATGTCTTAAAATTTTTAATGATGGTCTGTCGATGGAGTCATATGCTTTCTTGAAATCTATAATCTTTATTGAAAGGGGCTTGTTTCGTTTTCTGTAATATGCCATGACATGCTTCAAAGTTATTATTTATTCAGAGCAGCTTCTCCAAGGTCTGAAGCCTCCCTGGTATTCACCCAACTCTTGAGCAAGTTGTTCTTTAATCCGATTATATGGTATCTTAGAAAACCACCTTATACGTGCAGTCGAGGATGGAAATACCTCTTTTCTTCTTCTATCGATTTTGGCCAGCTGTGGACCACGTAAATAACTCCTCATGATTTAAACTTTCTTTGGCGCCAGTACTCCTTCATACTCCTGCTTGCTGCTTCTTTTCTTTCAGCCGTCCATTGTTGTTTCTTCTTGGTCGCTGTTTCTGGCTCTAGGAAACCCTTAAATGAGTGTAGCTTTTTTCTGAAGGTGGTTCTATTGCGGATGTCTTGCTGTGTGATGTTCATTTCCTGCAAATCCTTCTTCGTGTTAACAAACCATTTTTCATAAGAGCTGCCTTTCCTATTGGGCTTATTGAAGTGGTTAAAGATTTTCTTGGCAAGTCTGTGATCAGGCATTCTTGAAATATGTCCAAAAAATTTAACTCTTCGTTTTCGAATGATATCTGAAATCCTACTGCATGTTTTATATATTTCTTTGTTACTGCGTAATCGATATGTGTCAGTACATTTCTTTGGACCGAGGATTTTTCTTAGAATCTTTCTTTCCTTCTTCTCAATTTCTTCAATGTCTTTCCTGGTTGTTAATCCCAGGCATTCTGAAGCATACAAGCATTCTGGTTGAATTACTGCCTGATAGTGGTGTAGTTTTGTCCTAATAGAGATCGCTTTCTTGTTGTATGTGTTTTTTGTAAGGTGGAATGCAAGCTCCATTTTTCTGGCTCTCTCGCGGTTTGCTTCTTTATCAAGCCCATTAGGTTGTATAATCTCACCAAGGTATTTGAATTTAACAACTTTATCTATCTTATCATTGTTTGTTGTTACTATGTATCTTGGGGCTTCTTTAATGTTGGTCATGAAATGTCTTTTCAAATGATATCTGCAGGCCAGTTTTCATTGCTACCTCTTTTAAAGTGTTAACTTGTATTATCGCCGATTCAATATTTTCTGATAGCAGTACAAGATCGTCAGCAAATGCTAAGCAGTTGATAGTGATGTTCTCTTTCTTGTATCCTATCCTTATTTGGTCTTTAATGCCTTTTTCTGCGAGTTCTTTTTCCCACTCTTTGATGACTTTATCCAGGACACAATTGAACAGCAGTGGGGATAGGCAATCTCCTTGCCTAACGCCTGTCTTGATTTCAAAGGGTTCAGATATCTCTCCCATAAACTTAACCTTTGAGTATGTGTTTGTTAAGGTCTCCTTTATTAGCTGTAATGTCTTGTTATCTCTACCCATTTCTCTAAGGATGTTAAACAATGTGCTCCTATCAACTGAATCATATGCTTTTCGAAAGTCATCAAAAACTGCTACATACTTCTTGCCCCTGGCAACTCTGTCCTTCAGTATTGTCTTGAGGTTCCAAATTTGTTCCACACATGATCGTCCCTTCCGAAAGCCTCCCTGGTATTCGCCGATTTTGTGATCAACTTGTTCTAATCGTGATAGTAATGCCATAGATAGTATCTTGTATGTCTCTTGAAGGAGAGAGATGCCTCTGTAATTGCTGACATCTGTTCTGTCCCCTGTCTTATGTAGTGGGTGTATTAAGGCGAATTTCCAATCATCAGGAATCTTACAGGTGATCCAGATTTCTTGCATTAACTGGCATAGGTTCTTGATCATTTGGGGGCTCACATGTTTCCATAGATCACTCGTAATTGAGTCTTCACCAGCTGCTTTGTTATTCTTAAGCTTCTTGATTAGATTTGTGATTTCTGTTTCATCTGGCGGTGTGGAGTCTGGGTTCTGTTGCGTATGTTCTGTGGTGAGCTTCTCCTCTGGAACTGGGCAGTTAAGTAGCTGTTTAAAGTATTCTGCTAACAGTTGGCAATTTTCTTCATTGTTTGTTGCGATGGTGCCATCCTCTTTCTTGAAACACAAGCTCGGTGGTTGGTATTTAGAAAGGCTCCTCTTAAATGTCTTGTAAAAGTCCCTCGTGTTATTCTTTTGGAAGTTTTGTTCTATTCCAGCCAGTTGTTTTTCTCGAATTTTCTTTTTCCTCCTCTTATGATTTTTGCAGTTGATTTTCTTTGTTCTTTGAAGCTGTTGTAATCTTCCTCTTTCTTTGATGAGTACCACTTCTTCCATCTTTGTAGTCTTGAGTGATATTGCCTGTTCACATCTTTCATTCCACCATGGATGTTTTTGTGATTTCTTGAGTAATGCTGTTTCTTTGGCTGCTCCTATCATGGTCTGCTGCATTTGCTTCCATTCAGTTGTTTCAATGTTCGTCAGTTCTTTGTACTTGTTGCTGTTCTGTTTTAGCTTTTGAGTGTCGAATCTTAGTACTCTGTTGTTTGTGTGTTTCTTCTTGCTGCTGGGAATAAACTTTATCTTTATGATTGTTAAATAGTGATCTGTTTCTATGTTGGCTCCTTTCTTAACTTTAACATTCATGATTTCTTTTTGACTTCTATGGGAGATTGCAACGTGATCAATTTGATATTCTCCTAATAGTTTGTTTGGTGATGCCCATGTCGTTTGTTTCCTAGGAAGCTTCTTGAAATGAGTGGACATCAGTTTCAAATTAAAGTTTCTACAGAACTCTATAAGTCTTTGCCCATTTCTGTTGGTTCTTCTATGAGCTGGGAAATCCCCCACTATTCTCTTGTAGACTTTTTCTCGTCCTACTTGTGCGTTGAAATCCCCAAGTAGTATTTTCACATGATTATCAGGAATTTTTGATGTCACCAATTCTAATTCTTCCCAAAAGTCGTCTACTTTTTGTGGGTTAGTTCGATTGTCATCATTAATTGGTGCATGAGCATTAATGAGGGTGTATATTTTCTTTGCACACTTAATGGTTAGTAGTGAGAGCCTTCCATTTGGAGACTGGAAGTCTATAACCGAATTTAGAATCTTTTTATTGATTACAAATGCTGTTCCTAAGTGTGGCATATTCTTCATGATCCTTATACCAACCTTGCCTTTCAGGATTCTATAGTTGCTTGATTCCATCGCGATGCCATCCGTGAATCTTGTTTCTTGAAGTGCCATGATCAGAATATTTTGCTGGTCCATTACGTCTGTAAGTTGTTTAAGTTTTCCTGTTTTTAGGAGTGAATTTATGTTCAGCGTGCCAAAAAAGTGTTTCCGTTTAGGTCTTAATTTTAGTGAATTCATTTTGGATGCGTGTGATGGCAATGGGTTTCCTAGATGCTCCGACTCATCTATGCAGGGTGGTTTGGGCTCTCCAGAATCCGATGGCCCAAGTGCACTGCTTGTAGCAGTGGTGGATTTCCTCTTGAGGCTGCCACCTGGTGTAGTTTCCGTAAGAAATGTTTCCATCATGCGAGTTAATGGGAGTTGTTGGGGGAGCCGACCGGGGTCAGCTCAAGATACCACTAAAGTTGTAAGCCTTAGGGTTGCTCCTTTCCAGCAGATGTGTCTGGATTGTAGCTCAACTGTCGGGGATAGATTATTCTTCACCTTCACCACCACAGAGGTTATGTATTCTATTTCTGTGAAAACTGTTGGTCACCTTCTTCGTCTGTAACCCAGACAGGGGCCCTTACAGGGTGCTATCATCCGGAGCCAGATGAACCCTGGTTTTTTTACGAGGTGTTACTCCTCCCCCTCCTCCTTCCTCATCACTTGTGAGATGAAGCCCTGGGCTTGGGACCGGCACTGGCGGAGTTGGAAATACCTCTATTGTTGTCTGGATTACTTCTTTCACCTTTCTTATGAATTGGAGTAATTATAGCTGTTGTCCATTGTTGTGGGAATTTTCCTGATATCCAAATCTTTTTTAATGTCATATGGAGGGATGTCTCAGTCGCACTGCTGGTGTATTTCCACATCTCTGCAAAAACATTTCCTTAAGCACTGTTTCAACTTCTTTTGCTGTAGGTGATTTTATATTTTCCTGCTTTTTTTTTTTTTTATCGGGGTATGTGTATCAATTAACACCTTAACTGGGGAATAGTTTCATAACATCAACCTGCCAGTGGGTAATTATTCAGCGCAACATTCACTTTTAGAATGGGTACAGTAGCATGCGGCAGATGTAAATACTCAACAGAAAATTATGTTACTTGATTTATTTAAATTATTAGTGATATAGTAGAAATTCAATAGCATTATGTTAATACCGTTTTTCTTGTAAACCCGTAAATATATACATGTATACTGTACCGGTAAAAGAGCCCGACTCTCAGATTATATTTTAAAGTAAGCAAGAATATAGTTCTCAGGGCTAAAACTGGGTGACTATTAGCTAGGGCTCGGTACAGGAGGTAGGGTCCTATCTACAAGAAAACTTCGACTCTGACTGAACATGAGTTTATTCATATAAGACATGAAATTGCACATCACCTCCAGGTAGATATAAGTTGTCTTCCACATAGTCCTATAATATGGCTCGGATTCTCCAGTTCACCAAGCCGAGCAGGTTGGAACACATTCCAGAAGATTTCAGGGACTCCGTATAGAAGCGGCTGGACTGTCTGGGTTGGTAGAAGGTAGAGATGCCTCGAACTTTCGAGGCCCAGGTTGAACCCCGATGATCCTGGTGATGTTGCAGATAATCATTTACTACCTCAGTCCAACATGACTGAGAGGGTTGATGTCTCCAAGGTCACTCGCAGTACTGATAAATCTGAGTTCATAAAAACCTTGGGTGATTAACCTATTAGCGAAGTCATTGGTTATTATTCGTCAAGACTTTCAAAATTTAACACTCGTAAAATGATATGTCTCTGTATACGAGGATTATAAATCATTTCAGAGTTCACCACTAGCAAAAGTCTTCGTCTCTGAATAAATACTGGCAAAAAAAAAATGAAACTATGACCAAATTTAAAGTTCACCCCTGGCAAAGGTACAAGTCTTTGATTGAACACGGACGAAAAACATAAGTCCATCCACGTGAAAATCTGAATAGATTTAAAGTTCATCACTGGCGAAATTTATAATTTTGAATCAACACTGGCGAATGTACAAGTCTTTGAGTGAACATGTACGAAAAACACAAGTCCATCCACATGAATAAATTTACAGTCTATCACTGGCAAAATTTATAAGTCTTTGAATCAACACTGGCGAATGTACAAGTCTTTGAGTGCACATGGACGAAAAACACAAGTCCATCCACATGAATAAATTTACAGTCTATCACCGGCAAAATTCATAAAGTTTTTAATCAACACAGGTGAAATCCTAAATTTATGTTTTAAAGACGTTGAATGAAGTTAGAGTTCATCATTCATCACCGGCAAAGTTTATAAGTCACTGTTTATTAGAGGAATGAGTCTCTTAACACTCGCAAATATTGCAGGTTCAGTTTATGAAGAATTCGTTCTTTAACACACGTAAATAATACAAGTCCGTGTCATGAATAATTGGAAAAATTCCAGTCTTGAATACCCATAAATATTGTAAGTTCAATTATGAAGACTTAGAAAATGTTCTTTAACACTCGAAATATTGCAAGTCCACTTGAGAATACTTGGAAGAATTCGTTCTCCCACACTCGGAAAAAATACAAGTTCACTTTATGAATACTTAGAAAATTACAGAGTTCCTCGTCGGGACTGTCACTACACGACGATAGTAGCAGCGAGAGTGTCCATGCTGACTACTCAGCTGTAACTGAGTGAACAGGCTACAGTGGGCCCTCCTTTTATTCGATCCGGGACGTCTACGTCACAATACGGCTTGACTGAATATCTCCTGAATCCCTCAGTGGATTTACTTGAAACTCGAGCATTGTGACGTTCAGGTGATCCCAAACAAGATGACATATTGCTCAAGCCGCTAGCATAATTATTACGGGAGTTACAAAATTTTCCCCGTCGGGCATTCTGGAAGATGTGACGTGGAATCTAGAATGTACGAGTCCAGGCTGGGAAAACGTGGTGTGACGGGCGGGCGGTCTAGCTAGCCCCTGTGGCTACGTCACAGCTCACAGCTGTCCTTCACTCGCTTGCTTGCCCCGCTGACGGTAAACAAACCAGGCGTGCTCAGAACATTACGCGCGATAATTAAATGTCATTTATACTCAAAAAAATACTCATGTACAGGTCGTAACCGGTACAATACACAGTGTGTTCATACAAAAGTGAATATAAAAAGTGTTCCTTTCATTATTATGATGACATTTTTCAAGTTTTCAGATATACATTAATAGGTTCTACATACTTTCTGGTTCATAGGTCATTCAGAAATTGCGCACAGTGTGGTAAATACGGAAGCGCGGGCAAGCACAAGTGCCACGTCACATTCCTCACAGCAGTAGACAGTTTCCCGTCACCTCTGGTTTGACAGGCATACAACACAACGTTTTCTTGAGTGATTCCTTCTTCCGGTTGGCGAGTCCTCAGATCATACAACGTATTTTCTAACCAAGCCATGTTCACGTCACACGGAACAGTTTACCACCATACACAGACCAATTTACAAAAAGTTATCAGAACATGGACAATGGAGTTTGCAGAACAACTGTATCATAACAACAACAATAACAACGACAACAACTCGCAAATTTAGTAATTTCAATGTACATATACACAAATAAATTATTTACGAAGAATTTGGCGCGGACCGTACGAGGCAACACAAGACAGCCGTTGGACTGCCGCCTAGGCGTGAACTACCTGACTGGCGTGAGACCGGATAAAAATGAATAGGACAGGAATAATCACATGTAATATGAATGGAATTAGTTTTAAATTGCGATAGTAGATGGCAGAAGTGATTAAAAATAGCCAGACGCCTATAGGCAGCTAACCCTACATAAGAACACGTTTAGAAGTAGAAGAACGCCTAAAGGCGTCAAACCCAATAATCGTGCGACAGCTGTTGACGCCTTTAGGCCTCAAACCCAGTTAAGAGGTTAATAAGAACTTTTTAGGTTCATCACTGTTCAAAAGCCTTTTCTGTATAGTTACGCGCTATTTTTACATCTTTATTTTTCAACAATAATGTGGGGGCGGGGAGTTGTATTTTTGCAATTGCTTACCAAAGGCTTTGTAATAATCTCTTGAATTGGTTTTTTAATTTTATACAAAGGGATTTTCATTTCACTGTTATCTCGTTACTTCTTCATTCTTTCAGAACTTTCTTCTTCTGAAATCATCCATCCCATTGTCTGTCTGTTGATCTTGGTTTCTCTGTGAGTTTCTTAATTTTGTCTTGTTTTTAAAATTTTTTAAAATCTTCTGTTGTAATTTATAGTTCCCTCATATCTTCCTTGATTTCTATAATCCATCTAATGTTGCTGTTACTGGTCCATAATTTTTATATAATTCTCTCGGTGGTTCTGTTTACTGGTGTCCTGAGTAGATGTCCTAACAGTGAGATTTGTTTCTTTGTGATTGTGCTTATTACTGGTTCCATTTCCTTATAGACAGTTTCATTAGATCTAGTCTCCGATGTCCATTTTCTTGGTAGTATTTGTTTATGCACATTCTGATTCTTCTTCTTTCACTCTCAAGTATCCTATTTCTGCAGTGTTAGTTGTTTTGAAAATAACTTCACATGCAATGTTATTTCTGGTTATATAACTGTTTTATAGTGTTTTAATTTTTGTGGCTATGAGAGGCCTTTTTTACAGTATGTGTTCTTGGTGATATATTGTGCTCCAGTCAGTTTATTTATTCTGTTATGCCATGTCAGCTTTTTGTTGAGGTCATCTTTTATTATTTCTCATAAATATTCAAATTTGTCAACGATTTTTTATTTCCTCTTCTTCTATTGTGTACTATTTATGAGTGGTAGGTGAGTTAATATCATTTCTGTCTTTTCAAAGGATATTCTGAGGCCAGTTTATGTGCTATTTCCTGTAGTGATTTGACTTGTTTTCAGGCTTCCTGAACATTGTTGGACAGGAGAGCAAGGTTATCAGCAAATCCCAGGCAGTTTAAACTTGTATTGTCTTTTGGATCTTCTAGTTTTGATGTTCTTCAGGTTATCCTTGCACCGTTCTCTCATTATATTCCAAAGCACAGCTGAACAGCAGTGGTGACAGGCATTCTCCCTATCTTAAACTGTTTTTATGAAGAATGGTTCAGGAAATTCCCCTCTGAACTTTAGATTTTGTGTTGATTAAAGTAAGTTCTATCAATTTAATTCATATTGGGTCAAGTTCAAAATTTCTTTAGATTTTTAATATTGAAGGTCTATGGATACAGTCATGTGCCTTAAAGTCTACAAAGGTTATTTCAAGAGGCTTGTTTTGTTTCCTGTAAGATGCCATGACTATTTTTAAAGTGATAATCACCGGGCGAGTTGGCCGTGCAGTTAGGGGTGCGCAGTTGTGAGCTTGCATCCGGGAGATAGTGGGTTTGAGCCACACTGCCGGCAGCCCTGAAGATGGTTTTCCGTGGTTTCCCATTTTCATACCAGGCAAATACTGGGGCTGTACCTTAATTAAGGCCACGGTCACTTCCTTCCCATTCCTAGGCCTTTTCTATACTATCATCGCCATAAGACCTATCTGTGTCGGTGTGACGTAAAGCCAATTATTAAAAAAAAAATTAAAGTTTTGATTTGTTCTCTGCAGTTTCTCCATGGTCTGAAGCCTCCCTAGTATTCACCTAATTGTCGCTCTAGTTTTTTTTTTTACCATATAGGATTCTGAAGAGAATCTGGTATGTATGTCCAAGAGAGAGATACTTTTGTAGTTAACTCCATTGCTTTTATCTCCTTTTGTGTGGAGCGGGTGGATTATAGCCAGGTTCCAATAGTCGATTAATTTTTCTGTTACCTAGATTGTTATTAGAAACGTGAAGGGAGGTCCAAGCAGTGTCGCGTGCATATTTCCACATTTCTGTGGAAACTTTGTCTTTTCCGCAGGCCTTGTAATTCTTCAACTTGTTAAATGCTGCCTCCAACTCGTGGGCTGTTAGGGGGTTTGTGGTTTAGGTTTAGTCTTTATTGGAGTCTTTGTGTTAATTTTAAAAAGTTCCTTGGGTTCTTCTCTGTTTAAAAGTTTATTGAACGCTTTTGCCATGATTTCGGCATTTTCCTTGTTACTGTGCACCATTTTTCCATCCTTACTTTACAGCATTAACATCGGGGTGAGGGTCATATTTCTGCAGTCGCCTTCCAAAAGTTTTGTATAAGTCTCTAGAATTTTTTTCTCTTTTCTTTTTTGTGTCATTTTCTTCTGCTGATCAGTAAATCTTTCTGAGATTGTCTCTTGATTTGCTTGATAATTAGGGTTGAAGGCATTTTGTTCTGTTTTGTGAGTTTGAAATTTTAACCTTGCCTGGTGTCTTTCTTCATGAATTTTATTACATTCTGAAGTCCACCAGGCATGTCTTTTACATGGGTTTAAAGGGGCTAAATTTTTAGCTTGTTTGAGAATAGTATCAGTTCTCTCGAATTATCCATTAATTTTATGGTTCATGTAGTTTTTTTGATGAATATATTTTCTGATTAATTGGTGTGGGTCATAATTCCTCTTTTCTTTGTTGAATTTCAGATTATTATTATTATTATTACTCTTGAGAAATATGAATTTAATTTTGATTTTGACTGCATAATGGTCTGAACCAGTATCTTCCTCTTAATATACATTTCTCTGTGAAAGTATTTGTCCATGCTGACGTGATCCAGCTACCATTCCCCTTTTTTCCAATCAGGATGTTTCAAAGTTTTAAGTTTCTTTGGCCTCCTTTTGAAGTACAGTAAATCCTCAGTTAACCGTTCTGCAGATTATACGTCGTCCAAAAAAATAATCCGTATTTTTTTAAAGCAGTGTTCAGTCACTCCAAAACTGAATGAGCATACTCTTAATGTCAGTAATAATGTTATTGGTTTTATGTCCTAACTACCTTGGCAGTTTTTGGAGATGCCGAGGTGCCAAAATGTTGTCTTGCAGGAGTTCTTTTATGTGTCAGTAAATCTACCGACACGCAACTGACGTATTTGAGCACCTTCAAATAGCACCGGATTGAGCCAGGATCAAACCTGCCAAGTTGGGGTCACAAGGCTAGCCCCTCAACCATCTGAGCCACTCGGCCTGGCTCTTCATGTGAAGATATCTTGATACAGCCTTCTGTTTTGGAGCGACTGTCCATTGACTCTCTGACTCATGGGTCCATGATTATAACATAACTATTGTACATACGCATGCGTTGATCGGCAATTGACATTGAAAACATGACTTCATACATTTTTTACTACATAATTTTATGTTGTGTCAAATTATTTAGCTTTCAGCTCTTATGAAAGAGAGTGATGCTATTCAAATTCAACAGTCACATACTTTATTATCAATTCCAGTATTGACAAATGATGTAATATGCCCTGTCCCTACCCGCAGAGCATAGAGTATGCTGGTCATTTCTACTTATTTTGATAGCACGTAACATCTCCGAGTATGGTATGTAACTTTTGTCTTGTTCTCTGTCAAGGTTAAATATTTTCACCACTTGGCTACTGTATCGTAAATATTTCGCAATGCTCAGGAATCAGAAACCGGCCTACCGGTCTGTCATAGTCAACCTCTGCTATTTATAGACAGGCTACATCCTGTCGTGCAAAGCAAGGCAAGGTGAGTGCGACTGATAAATATTTATTTTCTGTTCTAACAGCTGAAAAGTGTCGACTTCGAAATCTACAGCAAAGAGAAAATGTTTAGTTTTAACCATTGATAATAAAGCCAATATAATGGAAGGGTTAAAGAAAGATGAACTGGTCTCAAATTTAGCATCAGAGTTCGGTGTTGGTGTGACACTGTGGGACCTAATGAAGAATAAAACAAAGTGTTGCGGTTTGCGATGAGTTCTGACAGTTCGCATGGACTCGCTAAAAGAAAAACAATGAAAGCATGATCTTTAAAAGAACTGGATGCTGCGTTATTCACGTAGTTTCAGTAAAAGCGAGGTGAAGATGTAACTATTAGTGCTCCTTTGATAACCAAGCAAGCACAAAGTTTCATGAAAAGATCGGGCTCCCAGGGTCCTCACCAGTATCTAACGGTTGGCTACAGAGATTTATGGACAGACATGGCATTCAAGAATTAAAACATCGAGTTTGGTGTTGGTGTGACACTGTGGGACCTAATGAAGAATAAAAACAAAGTGGTGACAGCAGTGCAGCAGATAATTTTAGATAAGAATTTAAGTGCATAATTGGAAGACACAAATTCGTTCCAATTCAAGTGCAGAATGCCAAAGAAACTGGACTTTATTGGAAGTGCTTACCCAGTAAAACACTAGCAGCTGCTGAAGAGAAATTCGCTCCTGGTCGCAAATCTAGTAAAGAGTGTGTTACCATCTTATGCTGTGCGAACGCTAGTCGCGACCATAAATTAAAATTAGCTGTTGTTGGTAAAGCAAAAAAATCATATTCTTTCAAAGGAACAGTGATGAAATATTTTCTAGTAGATTATTATCATAACAAATCTGCATGGATGACACGCATTATTTTCAGGACTTGGTTCCATAATTAGTTCGTTCGGCGGATTTGAGATTTCTTGGCTTCCAAAGGCTTGCCATCAAAGGTCATTCTTTTTCTTGATAATGCACCCTCTCACCCTATTGATATAGAGTTGAAATCAGAGGACATAAAAATTTTTGTTTCCTATTTGCTGCCTAATATAACATGATTAATTCAGCCAGTGGACCAAGGCATAATCATAACTTTCAAGGCGCATTATAAATGGGAAATTCTAGGCCTCTTACTTTCTGAAGAAACATCGATGGTTGAGTTCTGAAAAAAACAAAAAATCTTAAAGAAGCACTTTATCTTGCCCAGAAATCATGGGATCTAGTAACTGCTCAGAACATCACCCGATCGTGGAGAAAATTGTATCTTGATGTCAGAGAGCTCGCCGATGATTTTTCTGGGTTCGGTAATGGAAATGAAAATGAAGGACTGATGATCACAGATAACCTGTAAACTATTGAAAATAACATTCATGCTGACGTTGTATTGCCCGGGCATCACATTTTAACTGATGACGAAATAGTAACTAAAAGCGTGAAGGGGAATTCGGCAGTCAGTTGCAAAGTGACGAGTGAAAGTGAGGGGGATGAGGAAGATGAATGCGTCACAAACAATCGTGTACTGCTTCAGACCGCACTGGAGTCAGCTGATAATTTAATCCAGTTCTTGGAGCAAGAGGATGATCCAGATTTTTCAGACATTTTTGTAATTAAAAAGCTCAGAATGAACATAAAGAAGGAAATAAGTTGTAGGAGAGTGCAAAAAAAAGTAATGGATTTTCTTAAAGCAGCTTAAATGACACCAGATAAATTAATTAATTCATGTTCTGCTGGTAATTTACGTGAATATTTAGCATGTATTGTTGCACTGACTACATTCTGGTTTTAAATAGGTTTTCATGCACTGCATTTTAAGGTTATATGGTATGTATGTTATGTACTTTTAATCCATTAAAATTAGTAATATGGATTATCCAGGGGCTTGTTTTTAACCCTTTTCTCCTTCCCGGGCATTAGAACGTATAATCGAGGTTTTACTGTGTGTGGATTTGGAGATGAGGTTGTGCTCTCTACAGAGTTCAACAAATCTTTGGCCATTCCTATTTGTTTATAATAGTTCTGTTCCCCAAGGAAACCTAAACACTAGACACGGTTACCTGAAAAACCATAAAGAATATACAGGGGCATGAAGGAAAAGAAAAGGTTATGCAAAATAGGCCAGTAACAGGTGGAGACCATTTCCCGATTAAATCAGTATTTTTTTTCTCTCTTCCCAGCTGGACATTGAAGTCCTCTAATAAGATCTTAACATTGTTTTTATTTACTTTGTTTTGTTTATTTATTTATTTATTTATTTATTCATTCATTCATTCATTCATTTGCCTTTTATGGCCTTCATTGGACCACTTTAGTCAATTTTATAAAGAGGGTTTTTCAGTTTTCTGTCAGCCTAGTACTTGTTCATTCTCTTGCTCCTTTGAATTCCTAGTGAGAAAATGGTTTGAATTGAAATGTTGATTATTGAAAAAACTTCAAAATTAAACATATGCCACCATTTTATAGATAAAATATAGTTTTTCATATATTATAACAGCAATTTTTGAACAGTATTGTGTAATGAATCTAGAGGTGCCAACTATTACGGATTGTTCGTAATGATTACAGATTTCACTTCGCGATTATGGCATTATGGACAAAGGGGTAATTATTACGGAAAAGCAACATTATCACAATAAAAATTTATAGAAAAAAAAGGAAAGAAGTAAAAAAAAAAAAAAGTTCAGTCCCTTAGAGCATTACTGGTCAACCCTCCTCGTTTCAGTGTTTAGTGGCAACTAAACATATTTGGCGGTTATTTGGTCGTCACTTCCTTTTGTTTCCCGCGAGTGTTGTGAAATCACGGCCAGCTACATATACACTACTCTCTTAGCTAGAATGACGCATCAAGTCGGCCGTGAAGTAGGTTCTACTCCTTGCTCTGCTGTTCTCCAGTGTGCATGTTCGGCTCTCTCTTTGCTGTGTGCATAGACGTGAGTGTATATTTAGCGCGTTTCAATTCTAATTGTCCCAGTCATTGATTCGAAAAGAAGTGATGGGTTTTGTAAAATGAAGCAGAGCAGTGTTACAGAAATATTGAGACGGTTACACAAACGAATGGCCATGCCTACTTGCTTCACGTGTTAGTGAAAACCACATGTTCTGCAGTGTGTGTTCGTGTGATTTCTCTGTGGCTCACGATGGACGAGTTGATTACAGAAGACACATAGAATCCAAGAAACATTACACGTACAGTGAATCAAAATTATGAAACCAGTCTATTTCATCGTTCTTCGTAAAAAGTAATGGAATAGCGGTGACAAATGCTGAATTTGCTGTTCCAATAATTTCTTTTGGAGCATAATATTCCATTATCAGTTTCAGACCAAATATCTCAAAAATATGGTTGTGCAAGAACTAAAACCTCTGCTTTAGTTCATTACACGGCATCTGAGGCAAAAAAGGAAAGAGGTGAACTTCTGCAAATAACGCCTTTTTCTTTGGCTACTGATGGTAGTACGGATTCAAGTGCAGATAAACTTTATCCTATAGTTGTCTCTTTCTTTAATGTTCAGAGAGGCCAAATACTAACTCTTCTGCTGTCATTGTTAGAGAGTACTGACAGCTCTCGTGAGGGAATTTTCTCTGTTATTAATAGTGAACTGTCTTTGGCAATTCCATAGGAAAATTGCATTTCTTTTTCATCTGGCAATGCTTACACAGTGATAGATTCAAATAAAGGTGTTGCCAAATTTGTGAAGGACAGGCATCCTTCTGTTTGTCCCAGGGTGTTCATGTCATCTCATACACATCTGTGCACAAAAAGCAGCAGCCCAATTACCAGTCAATGTAGGGAACTTTTTGGTTGTTATATTACTATCTTGATAAGAGTTCTAAAAGGCAAAACACGTTGAAAGTATATCAGGCTGTTTGTGGCACAGAGGGTCACAAAATTTTGAAATATGTTAGTACCCGTTGGCTCTCGCTTCTTCAGTCTAATAATAGAGTTTTTGAGCAGTGGGAAGCTTTGACACTCATGTTTTGTAGTGAGCCCCACCATAAAAATGAGAGCACCAAGCACTTTGAAACTATAAAATCTTTCTTACGAGACCCACACACAAAACTGTTTTGCTACTTTCTTCAGAGTACACTTCCTATCTTTAACTCAGTGAATTTATTTCTGCAACAAGATGTTCCAGCCATACATCATCCTAGAAGGAAACTTACTGGTATTTTAACTGACCTATTGGTCAGATTTGTTCAGCCATGTTCTATGCCGTCAGAATCTATCTCCCTTTTGAGTGTTGAATTCAAGAGGAGGAAATACCAGAAAGCCAATGAGGACTCGGCAATTGGAGCAAAAACCAGGGCATACTTGAAAGATCATGACTGTGATGAAGAGATGTTTTATAATTCTGTAAGAGAGTTTTATATGGCAGCTTGCAGTTACATTATCACGAAATTTCCACTTGATGACGAATTTCTTCATCATGCCGAAGTTGTAGACATCTCTTTCAGAATGAAGATTTCCTACTCATCTCTTAAATATTTTGTTCGAAGAGTCCCAAGTTCGGTCAAGGAAAGTGAACATGACAAACTTGAAGAAGAATTTGCAGTTTACCAGTGTGATACTTTCCCTAAATATATTGTACATGGACCTAACATTGATGTCAACTGGGTCAACATTGCAGAGCTTAAAAATGAAAGTGGACAAATTATCAAACCTTAAGTAGTGTTGTATTTGCAGTATTAAGTGTGCCTCACAGTAACTCTCTCATAGAACAATTTTTCAGTGTTGTGTGGAAAACGAGACAGAATTCAGGCCTACATTAAGTACATCTACACTGGAATCGCTTATGGTTCTGAAGACAAAAGTGTCATCTCAGGGGGAAGTATGTTTCAAGATAACTTACACTGAAAAGCAGCTGCTGGGTGCGAAACAAGCTACAAATATTTTTTATCACAGAACTAACAGGTAATGAGCAAATTTTATTGTGTAATATGATATACTTCAGAATAGATTTCTGTTGCAAAGGGCAAATGGTGTGCTTTGGGTTTGACTCATAAACGTTTTAAGGGGGGCGGTGCGCGAGTTAAAAATGGGATTGCTGAGAACCCACTTCAAAGGTTGGCACCTCTGTGAATCTCTTAATAATTATCTTTCATCATTTTCTCTTTATATTAAGATTTTAATGTTAGTAATATATGAAGTGTAGGCCTACCATTGAAGTTTTATTTGAGGATATTTGGGTATTTACTTTGTGGTTTTTTTCTTTGTTGTTGTTAAAGGATCCACCAGACTGGACTGAGATACTGAACCACTTCCGTGGATCAGAATTGCAGAATTATTTTACCAAGATCTTGGAAGATGATCTTAAGGCATTGATTAAACCACAGTATGTTGACCAGATCCCAAAAGCCATCAAGGGTACTGTGCAGCAATTACTTGACAAGAAAGATGAACGAAAAAATCAGAATGAAATATGTGATCTCTTAGGTAAAAATGTGTATTTTGTTGACATATTAAGAATTGGTTTAAGCCTGCAATACCTCAAACCATGCCATTATAATGAAACTGGAATTTTAGTCAGTTGTTTTTGTTACCGTGATATATTGTGGAACGCAGAGGTAAGGAAGCATGTGGGGTGAATGGCTGGACAAGTAACTGTCAAAGTAACAATTTACTTTAACAAAAATAGGAAATTTTATTTCTTTCCTTTCTTAAGATTTGGAGAGTGTAATTTAATGATATAACAAGAAACAGTTGAAATATTACTTGCTGATATTCACATTAAACAACAAGCTCGTCAGCTCCAACAATGCATTGGACCAAGAAGTCCTTAATCAGGTTCAGTTTTAATCAGGAGAAACCCCCAGCATAATTGCTCCTAACAGGTACAACAATATGAAAGAGCATAATTATTCCTAACAGGTACAGTATTATAGAGTCTGGGCTCCAAAATACATAGAGGCTATTTACGTTTTCAATTACCATGGTAACCCCTACGGTGACCCCACTTCATAGTGTTCATACACAGGTTGGCCCATGGTGAGCTTATCAATTACAAAGTTTCACAACCTGGAAAGTACTGTTCCCCAAGGGAACCTAAACGTAGGCACGGTTACCCGAAAAACCATGAAGAATATACAGGGGCATGAAGGAAAAGAACAGGTTATGCAAAACATGCCAGTAACAAAAGACAAGGAGGTGAAACACCAGCACGCCTGAGAAGAATGTTCAGGATAAAACAAGAATCTAAGTGGGCTTCACGCCTAATGACACGGAGTCAAATCCCATGCTAACATGGGTGACTAAAGGGGAACGTTTAAAGGCCGAGACAAATTTCCAAAGTTTAGATGTTGAAAACTTCAGTCACCCAGCTCAAAAGTAGAAGGGGAGAGTTGTTTCATGTAGCTGTGAGCTTGCAGCCGCGAGACGGGGGGGGGGGTTCGAAACCCACATCAGCAGCCCTGAATATATCTTTCCTTGGTATCCGAGTTTCACACCAGGCAAATTCTGGTGCTGTGCCTCAATGAAGACAATGGACACTTCCTTGATAGTCATAGCTCTTTCCTCTCCGATCGTCGCTACAAGATCCGAGGTCACCACTCGTGCTCCCTTACATTAAATATTTTCCCAGTAGGGAATTTAAATTGAGTTTGAAGACTGCGCAGAAGGTCCTCCTACATTTCAACCCAAAATAAAGAAAAAATTACATATTAGATTTTAAGGAAAACTGCTGAAATCTTTCCCTCAAAACACACGCCGGCACAATGACATTACCTGTTAGCTTTGGATCTTCTTCTGTGCCCTGCCTCATGGCCCCCTCTTATCTCCGTCAAGTCACACTCTCAAACACCAGAGCAAATCAGACCAGACGGCCCTAAAGCGCTCTCCTTAAATAGATCTGCAGGGGAAAGTTCTAGATTAAATTAAAATTCAGACCGCTGATAGGCTAAATTTCCATACACTCCCCCCTCCTGGGTTTGATCGGCTAACGAACTTAGTTACAGGCATGTGATAGGCAGATTACATTAGAGGAGGAATCAGGTGAAGTGTTGAAAACTTTGGCACATCAAGAAAAAATAGGAAAAAAAAGGTTTACCAACTGAAACAAATTAAATATCTTCTTAAATTAATTTGGGCTTAGCCCACTAGAGATTGCTAGAAAATAGATGGCATAGCCATCTAACCATCGGAGAAGAAAGTTCTCTAAAGTCTTAAAAGTTCTTGGTCACTGTCATAGATGGCCATAGTGGAGAAGGTGCATAGTTTAAATAGCCAGGGAAGGTGTACCCCTGGTACAGTTTTATTCAATTCCTAAATCAGTTTTTGTAATATTACTAGACCTTGCAATTTTAGACATGAAAAATCAAGCTTGGTGTCTAAAATTGACTGCAAAATATGTTAAGTTAGCCACTAAAAATAGGCCTAAAATATCACAATAGAAATTCATTTTTACAGCAAAAACTAGAGAGCTGCAAAGCTGAGCATATAGCTGATACATACTCAACCGATCAGGGAGCAACCAGCAAGGTTACAGATGCAGCCAAATATTCAAACTTCCAGCAGTTACCCCTGCTGTCTTGGAAGTTGTGTAGATATCAGCAGGCACAGGAACATTTCTCCCCTATAAATCTGAACGACACAAGCAGGAAATTCATGTTTCGACTTTCAAAGTAGATTATGTAAGTTTTTTACGCAGTGGGTGCTAAAACACAGTCATATTTTGTATTGTTTCTTACCTGAATTTACAAATTTGCTCTAATGCAAACATTCTTTAATCGGTCATGTATGTAGTCTGCACAACACAAAAGTTGTGCATGCTGCCTATGGCATGTAGCCTTCATATTGGTTGGCAATTGAAGCTTTATCAACTGGTTAGTGCAAGAATCCAGCGTAATTATTATAGTTTTATTAATATTAGTACAGTAAAACCTCGGTGCATCGTTTTTCAAGGGGAGGGGGAAAATGACGATGGATGCGGGAAAACAATAAATGTGGGTGACATAAAAATTGGGGGAAAGCAAAATAATAAAATATGGGTACTGTATTTGGTCATTTTTCGTCATGTAAATATAATAATAATAATAATAATAATAATAATAATAATGATGATGATGATGATTGCATGTGGCCTCCGAAGCCGGGTTCAGATCTTTTGAGTTGTCGCGTGATAGGCGATCTACGCGCTTACGAAAATGTGGCTCTACCTAAGATGAATCCTTATGCGTAAGTCGGTGCACACACACAGCCCCTGAACTGTCGGAATTAACCAACGAAAATTAAAATCCCCAACCCGATCACGACCTCTTGAACTGAAGGCCATCACGTGCTAACCATTTCACCATAGAGCCAGACATGCTTATACTATACATTACAGTATCAAACCATTGCAATCATGATATACACAATGAAAATAAAAAGCATGACTTTTATGTCGTTTCATTTCACTGTTCCTTACATCTCGTAGTAATTGGAAAATCTTCTCAAGGTCAGTTCTCTTATTGCAAATTAATCATATACGTGGATATTACGGCGATAACCTGTATTTTGGTAAAGATTCTGTAGACCCTTCGCGATCGATAGGTTAGAGATCTCGCATGGCGCGGCTCTTACATGATCCTTGGCTCAGACTATGTCACAGAGGTTAGAAATTCAACATGGCGTGCCTTGGACAATGTCACAGCGGGCTAAGTGATGCTGCCAACTTAGGAATTAGTTTCAAGACCAGGCTTGTGAAAAGATTATTGGTCTGGATTGGTTAGGTCCAGCTTGTAACAAGACAACTGGGCAGGGGGCAACAAAGTGGTCAACAGGAACAGGCCTCGAGCATCCTACACACATTACAATATACGACGCGATTAATAACCCTGTGACTAATTAAAACGTACCGACGTACGCCGTGACTATAGGTAGGCCGGCGTAAGGTTGCACATGATGCGCACAATGTTGGTCACACTGCAGTGGCGCACGAAGCGATGTTGCCGCCGCAAGAACAGCTGATTGCATGCCACGTGAGTGTTTAAAAACATGGAAGAAATGCTTTTCATGTCATCGTGATGATACACAATACAAATTAAATCGGCCGACAAAAATCGAACTTTCAACACACCGATCAAGTTGACAATAAAATATTTCATCACACAACATGATACGAGATAAATATACTACGAAGTTCTTATCGCGATGTTAGAAAATACGGAAGAAATCGGCCGACAAGAATCTCACTTTAAATACACCAATAAATGTTAGAATAATATACACCGGTGCTAACACAAAAGGTTTAAAGTAAAATCTATAAAATTTACGAAAATTCAGAAACCTTATTTTCATACCTGATTCACATAGGTAGAGGCTCGATACCCTCCATATAACTGCCATCACTACCGTCGCCTTCGTTGTCATTATCGTCTAGGCAGATCATCAACTCCTGACAGTCTGTATTGTCATTGCCGAGTTAATCAGTGTTGTGACGTGGCTAATTTTCTTCATCCACAAAGCCGCATCCATTCAAGCAATACTCTCCCGGAACATTCCTTCCACTTCAGTAATTGTGAAGGACTTGTTATTAGTGCGTACGAAATGTTTTAATTCACCCCATACCGTACCATCTCAACGAGGTTGAAGTGACAGTGGTACGGCGGCAACCTAATAACCTCATACCCTTGTTCCTTCGCAACCTCGTTGACTAATTTAGACATGCACATATGCACTGTGATATTTCTTTACTGCAGCCATTCCACCAACAGTTCTTTATGGGCGCTCGAATTAGGGGTCTTGTCCATTATTACGGAGTGGTAAGGTGCATTGTCCATAACCATATCCTTTAATAATGAAATTTATAACCTTGTCCATAACAGTGACAGAAGGGACTTTGAGCTGTAATAATCGTACACGTGTCTTCGTATTGATTCAGCCTAGAAAGAGTAATTCCTGTTACAGGAGATAGCTTAATTAGTTTCTTTCCCGGAGTGCTGCGAAACAAGTCCCTACTATCATCCCCATTTCCTCTAGTGCTAAGTTCCCCAGTCCCTTTTCCCTTTTGTTCTTGGAGGCGAACACCTGTCTAACAGTATGCTTTGAAAGCCCTAATGTTTGATATATGTGTTCCACAACTTGATCTGCAGGAACAGAGAGGCGGCTATACAAGCATACAAATTTCCTCTCCCTTTCGTAAAACTCACAAGTTCTCCACACTAATTCTAATGCCTGACTATTAAGGGCCACTCCGTGGCGCAAAGGATTATCACCCGCGGTTCATGACTATGTTGTCGTTTGCGTGACATCGCACTGCATTCATTAAAATAAGATTTCACAATTATCTCACAAAGAAAACAAAACTTTCATAAACACGCGAATCACACGTGACCACGTGATAGCGGCGACAGACAAAACGGCAACACTTCAATACGGTTGTCAAGCTAGTTATAGATGGCACCACTATACTATCCATATTGCCAACAACAATGAACTGAACATAGTTCGTATTTATTTTGTGGCTCGCTTAAACCTTATAATATTTTTTAAATGCTCGTATTTGTGTAAGCAAATAACGTATTATAAGCACTATATGGAATTAAATACGAATTAACATGAATAAAATGCGTAACTGTGTCTGACATAAAAATTGTAGATTGGTGATTCTGATTGACGGGCGATGTTCTTCATTTCATTTTTATAGTGGTGCCGACATGAATTACAACTGTCAAGTGCAAACTCGTGTCGGCCCACCTATATTTTAAACTGCGCGATTTTCTCATTTTCAACGAAGCTGGCAGCCCTAGTCAGCCAATAGCAACACAGAAATTGGTGGGAGATTTGAGTTTTACAGTGCCTCCATTTTAATTCTTGTAAATAAGATTACTTCTAGGGGCCAGTCAGTGGGTCAAGGAGAAGCGTTGGCGCCAGGAGGCTCATAGTGAGGTTATGCATGAATAACCTGTGCACAGCACTCCAACCTACAAGATCCTTGCTTAACACTAGCACCTTGTAATCGCTTGTACATTCTCGCGTAACAGGTTGCCTCTGTTATATGCTAGAGTATTCAGCAGTCTCTTTAAATTCAGAAAACTTTTGCGTATATGATCGATCCATGCAGGAAAATTGTGGCTGAGGACAAGTACTTTTTGACAATTGATGCAATAAAACAATCGTTCGAGGAACGATAGATGCAGGGAAATTTAACACTGATTTATATGGAATATTTTTGGGACCAAATAAATTGAACAATGGATACGGGAAAACAACAGTTCCAGGAACGTTGCATCAAGGTTCTGCTGTAGTACAGTGGAAGATTAGTGGTGGTTGCTATGGATATTTGTAAGCAAGTCATTTATTTTCTTTGAAGAATGAAGTTTTTTATGGTGAGTATTTTAAATTGTCAAATTCTGCATATTTCATATCTACCTAATTTACTATGAAGAAGAACTTTATATGATAACTTTTGTTATTACTATCAAATATGCAATATTAACTACATTTTTTAAACGTTCATATTGAGTTTATACCCTTCAGATGGTATCTGTGATAAATTTGTCTAATGTATTGGTTATCATCTTTGCCTTCGGGTGTGACTAGCCTACTGTATTAAACTTATTAAAAACTATTTAAAATAGTATTGTGTGTTGAATCCGCCTTGTCAATACACTTTTTATTAAACTATTTATTCATCGTACATGTTTCGAAAACAGTATACATTCTCTTCACCGTATTAGCCTTAAGAAAGTGTTGAAGTGAATAATGACGCAGGCTAGGGTTTACCCCAGAAACAACGCCCATCGCTTGTGTCTCCTGGGGAGGTGCAAAAAGTGGGCAACTGGAGAACAAAATAAGTGAACTTCACACACACATTGTTGCAGTGAATACCCTTACACTAATGGGAACAATTGAAGAACTAATTGCAAAGGGCTGAAACATGCTCGTTTAGCATGTTCATAACATGTAAGTTTTCCTGTGATTGCTAAGAGTTTTAATCAACTCTTGTTTGATTTCACTTAGCTATTTCCCAAACTGTAACACAGAGGGCAGCACCCCTGCTTTGAAAACGGATGGTCCTTCTTTCCGCGATTCTTTGACTTCATCTCCTTTACTTGATGTGTTTGTTGTGGTTGTGACCAGAGGAAAAAGAAAGATGGAGTCGCCTCTGATCGGGGTAGCTTTTCTTAATTACCGTTGGGCGTTTATGAGGTTTCTGCCTGTTCTCATATTCCCTTTTTTAATTTACCAACTTTAACTGCAGGTAATGTGAGCTGTGTTTTCGTTCTTATTTATGGCTATTTCAAGTGCCTTGTAACCGCGACTGATTGGTATACATCTTTGCCCCGTCAAATGAATGGGATGTGTGCTTGAGGGCATTATTGTGGTGATGGTGATGAGGTAACTGGGTCACTGCGAGAATTCTGACTATGTGCACGGTTTTGTGTTATTATTTTTTGCCACCAAAAGTAACTATGCTCCGAGTGTCGGCAAGGAGATGGGTTCGACCCGTACCCGATGCGTGAGTTGATGGGGCTCGTACGCGGGCCACGAGTTCATATCGTCCTGTTTATTATATATTTACGTTGTGCACATTACTACGTCGTGTCTGGGAGCTTACTTATTGCCAGGTGAGTCATTCATCGTGTGTTTGGAATGTGCTTTGAATGAGGTTATTGACCCTATTGTTACCCGATATCGACAATGCCTGAATGTTTGTGTGTATGTGTGAGAGTCAGCGAGGGGTTGAAAAGATGATGTATTGGTCAGTTAATTTACATTCCTTTTCTTATATCCCTGTGTAATTGGTTTTCACTTCGAGTACGGGGTTTATTATTTTATCTTGGTCTATGTTATGACCGTTTTGCTTGTTCATGTGCCGCCATTATTGTTTTATTTTAATTCGGGTGATGTGCACGCCCGTTTGTTTTCTTTGCCTTTCGTGTTACTCTTTGGTACGGAGATGTTCCATCCCCGGCCATCCCGATACCTGCATACCTTCATATCTACCTTTTATTTTGCTCTACTCCGTGATGTTTTGTGATCTTTTGTCCTCGCAATGGTCATTGTTGTTGTGGCTGTAATGATGGTGGAGCCTTGATTAATGCTTGGTAAATATTAAGCGAATTACTTCGCGGAAAGAAAGGACCAACATAAATCCGTGAGGATTGTTTTCCTTTTATGAGATTTCAATGTGATGTGATAGAATTCATTCAAGTGGTGAGCACGTCGTAATTTATTGTTCACCGGGCGAGTTGGCCGTGCGCGTAGAGGCGCGCGGCTGTGAGCTTGCATCCGGGAGATAGTAGGTTCGAATCCCACTATCGGCAGCCCTGAAGATGGTTTTCCGTGGTTTCCCATTTTCACACCAGGCAAATGCTGGGGCTGTACCTTAATTAAGGCCACGGCCGCTTCCTTCCAACTCCTAGGCCTTTCCTATCCCATCGTCGCCATAAGACCTATCTGTGTCGGTGCGACGTAAAGCCCCTAACAAAAAAAAATTTATTGTTCATCTCAATGTTTGAGGTGTGTCGTTCTCGATGACTTACGATTCTAGCTTCGATTAAGCTGAAGGACAAATGTATGTATCCCTTCAGTACTTTATTATTTAATTTTCATTGGTGGCTTCGTTTTATTTTATTTCTTTCTGATATGTTTATATAAATAAACCCTCATTCAATTTTTATTGGAATTTCATTACATTTATTTAGTTACTTCCTCGTCATGCATTATTAATGAGGGCCATCTTCAGTTCGGGGCCGTTATCTGCCTTGTCCTGATCGGGCTCCACGCCCTCGAATCTCCCGTCATGTTTTATGTATATATACAATAATAAAGTTTTATTATGAATTCACCTGTTCAATACATTATAATGTTGTTACATTTAAAATAACTTCATTAGTTAAAAAGTTATATATGGGACATGTTTCGCTCCCTTATAGAACATCATCAGCCAAATCTGAATCTCAAATAATTGTTATTTACGTAAATAAAGACTTAAGAACTATTAGAACATTTTTGACAAACTTAAAACTTATTCTATTAGAAAATCATAAAATATAAAATCTTTGTATACATGGCTTAATTACATGTGCTTAATAGGAAGATACATAAAAATTATGGAAGAGAGAGTACTAAAATATAAAATAAATAATATATATATCATGTCCAAAATCCTAGAAAGACGTGAAGATCAATCTTAGGAGCTAAATTTGAGGATTTTCTTAGCAATGAGATCTGGTAAAAAAGTTATTTATCCCTTGTGGATAAGAGTCTATAAAGATTCAAATTTATCGTCAATTTGTTGGTTGAACTTATAACAGGATAAATGTTGGTCTTCAAGAAATTTAAATGCTTGTTGTCATGTGACCTCGGCGAATGCTGTTGAAAAGATATGTTCTAATAGATGTCAATGACCGTTCGTTGAACTAATGGATTTGATAAGGATGATTGAAAGGGACGTAAATCAACGTTTGTATTGAAAGCTGCTGCTTGGTTATCTTGTTGAATGTCCCTCCAATTGCTGTTTGTCGGTTCGGTATGTGGTCACCACATAACCTCGGACAACACCAAACCGACAAACAGCTATTGGAGGGACATTCAACAAGATAACCAAGCAGCAGCTTTCAATACAAACGTTGATTTACGTCCCTTTCAATCATCCTTATCAAATCCATTAGTTCAACGAACGGTCATTGACATCTATTAGAACATATCTTTTCAACAGCATTCGCCGAGGTCACATGACAACAAGCATTTAAATTTCTTGAAGACCAACATTTATCCTGTTATAAGTTCAAGCAACAAATTGACGATAAATTTGAATCTTTATAGACTCTTATCCACAAGGGATAAATAACTATTTTACCAGATCTCATTGCTAAGAAAATCCTCAAATTTAGCTCCTAAGATTGATCTTCACGTCTTTCTAGGATTTTGGACATGATATATATATTATTTATTTTATATTTTAGTACTCTCTCTTCCATAATTTTTATGTATCTTCCTATTAAGCACATGTAATTAAGCCATGTATACAAAGATTTTATATTTTATGATTTTCTAATAGAATAAGTTTTAAGTTTGTCATAAATGTTCTAATAGTTATTTGAGATTCAGATTTGGCTGATGATGCTCTATAAGGGAGCGAAACATGTCCCATATATAACTTTTTAACTAATGAAGTTATTTTAAATGTAACAACATTATAATGTATTGAACAGGTGGATTCATAATAAAACTTTATTATTGTTTATCAACAGTTTTCAATACGGATTAAAACATGAGATTAGTCACTTGCATGTTTTATGTATTCCGTCATCTATCATTAGCGAGGGAGGGGTATGGTTCAGGGCAGAGGAAGTTAAGACGGGGATATGCACTGCACTGGAGTGGAGAAGTTGAAACAAAAAATGACGTTAGAGTTTTAAGTAGAAATCTGCATGAATTTGCCAAAGGAATACGGATGGCCAGTGATAGAATCCTGAAAATGACCCTTTAATTTGAGGACCACAAAGAGAGAGAATTGGTTCAAGTCTGTGCACCCCACAAAGATAATTGTTGAGAGAAATTAGATTCTTGGAAAAACTGGAAGAAGAAGTAATTGGCAAGAAGATAATACTTACAGGAGATTTTAATGCCCATTGGGGAATGGAAAGGAAGGGAAGAAGTTTTAGGACCTTCTGGGTACAGGAAGAGAAATCAAGAAACTGACCAGCTGATTGACTTTTGTGAAAGAAATGGACTAATTTTTGTTAACACCTGGTTTAGAAAAAAAACTGCTAAGAAGTCACAAGATATTTTTGGGGGCAAAGGAGAACAAGTGATTAATTACTTTCTGGTAGAAATAAGTAATTGCAGAGAACTAATGGATGTAACCATAGTACCTTGAGAAGACTATCATAGACTATTGTTGGCTATGATGAAGATAAAAAAGTCAAGAAGGAAATTAGTGACAAAAAGATAAAAACATGGAAACTGAAAGAACCAGAAGTTAAACAAAATTTTGATGAAAAGATGAAACAGTATATCCCTACAAATGACACTGGCCCTTTGGAAGACGAGAGGACACACTTCAAGGAAGTATTTGTTAAACAGCCAAAAAATATCAGTAGGGTAAAACATCAGGCGGTAAGGTGCCTCTTGGTGGAATGAGAAAATGAAGAAGGCAGTGAAATAAAATAAGCTGGCACGGAAGAAGTGGATGACAAATCAGGAGGAAAGCAGAGATCATTGTAGAGAAATGAAGAAACAGAGCTAAAGGATTGTAAATGAAGAAAAACATAAAAGTTGGAGAGAGCTTAGAAGAAGATGAAATGAAAGAAGCTGCTATATCGCATAGTCAAAAAGAGAAGGAAAGGAAATGGAGAAAGCTCATTAGTAAAGGCTGTAAATGGAGACATCCTTATAAATTGCCATGAGTTTAGGTCCAGATGGAAAATGTATTTTTCTGGACTGCAAAATGGCAGTGGAAGAGAGTAACAAATCGAGATATAAATCAAGAGAAAAGAAAATCAGAACAGATCATGTCACTGGAGATTGAAATAGCACTCTTTAAAACAAGTAAAGAAAAAGCATCAGGAGTAGATGAAGTAACAACAGAAACGATAGAAGTCTCAAACCCTGTGGAAATAATGTGGTTATATTGGATCTTCAGGTTAGTATGGAAGGAGAAGGACCTTCCAGAAGAATGAAAGAAGGGAATAATAGTCCCTCTATTCAAGAAAGAAGATAGAAAGATGTGTGATAATTACAGGGGGACCGGATGAGTTGGCCGTGTGGTTAGGAGCGCGCAGCTGTGAGCTCGCATCTGGGAGGTAGTGGGTTCGAACCCCACTGTCAGCAGCCCTGAAGGTGGGTTTTCTGTGGTTTTCCATTTTTACACCAGGCAAATGCTGGGGCTGTACCTTAATTAAGGCCACGTCCACTTCCGTCCCATACCTAGGCCTTTCCTGTCCCATCGTCACCATAAGACCTATCTGTGTCGGTGCGACGTAAAGCAGCTAGCAAGAAAGAAAAATTACAGGGAAGTCACTTTGATCCCTCATACTGTTAAGGTCTTGGAAAGAATTCTTGAAACGAAGAATAGAAAAGAAGTATAGAAAACCTAAGAGGAGAAACAATATGGCTTCAGGAAAGGGAGTTCTACAGTAGACCTGATCTTTGCCATGTGACATATTGTGGAGAAAAGGTGGGAGTATAGGAAAGAGTTAGTGCTGATGTTGATAGGTTAAGCCTATGGCGAGAGTCCAAGGGGAACTGATGTGGAAGGCTTTAAGAAATAAGATCAACCTAGAAATTATGAGTGAACATAAGGCAATGTAAAAGGACTCAAAGAGCTTTGTCAAGAGAAAGTTGGGCCAGTCAGAATGGTCCAGAGTTGAAGCAGGCCCAGAACAGGGTAGTGTATTGTCACCTATCCTATTTATCATCATAATGGATTAAATCCTCAAGAAAGCTAAAGAAAGATTATCTCGTTGTACAAAGGCATGTTTTTTCCAGATGACATAATATTTTAATCATCAGCATCATCATCAACTCCCCTTTTCCAGTTTATACCAGGTGGGGGGAAATATGGTTCCTCCCCACTTTGCCCTGGCTCTCCACTGTTCCTCGTCCAGCACAGTATTCCAATCCAGCTTCTGTTGTCCTATGCTGTTCTTCAGAGTCCATTCATCATAATCTTGGTCTCCCTCATCCTCTCTTTCCTTTCATCTGTCTTTGCAGTCTTTTTTCTTTCATTCACTTGACATGTCCAAACCACCTCAATCTGTTCTGTTCCAGTTTGTCATGTAGTTTTTGCACATTTAGCTCCTTTTGTATGTCTTCATTTCTCACTTTATTCCTCCTTGTCTTGTGTACCATACACCCCAGGAACTTCATTTCAGCTGCCTGTACTATACTCTCGTCTATGTGTCATTGTCCAGGTTTCTGCTGCATATGTCATTGTAGGTAAGTGATATCCCTTCTATACATTACTTTTTTAGGCTTCATTGGTACATCATTATCCCATACTAATCTCGGTATCTGGTGGTAGAAGATACTCCCCAATTGTATGCTACTAATTTCCATATACAGTCTTCCATTGTCTGTCAGTTCACTTCTCAAATATTTCCAATTCCTTGTCTCCACTTTTGATAACTCATTTTCCTTCTTTACTACATCTACTCATCACCATTGTCTTGCTCTTCTCTACGTTGATACCCCATTGTTCAGTCCTCCTATTCGGTACATTCAGCTGTTGTTGCAGCTCCTCCTCATCCCCCCAGACCACATCATCATCCACAAACACCATTACATTAATTCTTTCCTCGCTATAACCTTCCCATGCTGCCTTTTCGATGTCATCCATCACCATTGTCAACAGTAAAGTTGAAAACATCTTCCCTTGTTTTAGTCCATTGTCAATTCCGAACCATTCTGTTCTACTCATTATTGTCTTTACATAGCTGTAACAGTTATCATATATTGCTTTTATCATTGTTATTAGTTCCTTGCCAAAGCCCCTGTGTATCAGGTTTTCCCAAACTTTTGATCTGGGGATGCTGTCATGTCTTTTCTAAGTCTATAAAAGTCATTACTATATTCTTCCCATATTCCCAGCTCTTTTCCATGATGTCTCAGAATGAAAATGGCTTCTAACTTACTGCTGACTTACTTCTGAATCCAAATTGTTCCTCTTGTAACTGACTTTCCACCTTTTCTCTGATTCTTCTTTCCAGTTTTGGCAACATGGGAGCAGATGGCAATTCCTCTATATTTCTTATCTCCTTTCTTGAATATTGGCGTATAATCCCCTTTTCTCAATCCTCAGGCACTTCCTCCCTCCTCCCCTCTCTCACTCTCTCTCTCTCCATACACACACAAGTATTCTGGAAGTCCACTGGAGTCTCCGCTGGTCCTACAGCCTTGATCGTTGCTGTGGCGCTATTCTCTTCAGTCTTTTGTGTTTTCTATTCCTTCCAAGTTTTCTTCACTTTATCTTTCACTATCATTCCACTGGGCTGATGACCTTGTTGTTAGGCCCCTTTAAACAACAAACATCATACTATTCCACCATGTTGTCTCTTTCTCTCTTACCTTTCCTGATGTTCTGCTACATGTTTTCTCTGCACACCTTACAAATTTGCTCTTAAAATTATTCCATTCCTGTTCAACGTGACTACTGTCATGGAAAAAAGTATAGACACCAGAGTTAATACGTTAATAGAAAGTTTATCCTTTGTCCCAAGATTGCTGAAGGTGAGATGAATAGATCGAATCACAAATGAAGAGATACTGAATCTAACTGGTGAGAGGAGATCGATTTGGCTAAATTTTATGAGAAGAATAGAATGATAGGACACATCTTAAGACACCCAGGACTTGTTCACTTGGTTTTTGAAGGAAGTGTAGGTGGTAAGAACGGTAGAGGTAGACCAAGGTATCAGTATGACAAGCAGATTAGAGCAGATGTAGGATGCAATAGTTACATAGAAATGAAAAGCTTAGCACAGGATAGGGTGGCATGGAGGGCCTGCATCAAACCAGTCTACGGACTGATTACTCAAACAACATACAACAGTAATTAAACTTGAAACTCTGTGCGCGACTTTGACACTTATTCTCCATCATAACACACTAGAAAGGCAAATGGAAGTGAAGGAACTTAAAATAATGAGGAAAATCCTAGGACCAAGAACCAAGGACAGAGTGAAAAGTCGAAGAATCTAATTCATAGGGCACTTAGAAAGAAGGACTCAAATAGACTAATTCACAAAATCCACACATTTTTAAAGCACAAGGCTATCTCGACGAATTGGTACAAACCAAAACTACACGACTGAACATAAATCAGAAAGAACATTCACACGCAGGTTTTCGAGGAAGACTCACCAATACGTGTGGTCAAGACAACGAAAACACACTCACTCGTTGCTTATGGAGAAATGCTGGGCTAAAAGAAAGACTCGGTGCGATGTAAAGCAACTAGCAAAAAAAAAAAAAAAAAAAAAAGACGACTCCTTAATTAAGGCCACGGCCGCTTCCTTCCCACTCCTAGGCCTTCACTATCCCATCGTTGCCATAAGACCTATCTGTGTTGGTGCAACGTAAAGCAAATAGCAAAAGAAAGACTAGAAAATGTTAATTCCGCGTGGTCCTTAGTGACCCATTCGCAAAGAATTTTTCAGTTAAAAAATATGTACAACAACAAAAAATCTGTCCTGGAAATGTAAAACTGCCACTATACAACAGTAATTAAACTTGAAGCTCTGTACACGACTGTGACACCCTCCATCATAACACGCTAGAAAGGCGAATGGGAGTGAAGGAATGTAAAATAATGAGAAGCATGCTAGGACCAAGAACCAATTAATTACATTGTTAACTTATATCTCTGAAGTAACATATCTGTTAATAGAGAACATTATTGTGTCAGCATGGCTTTATGCCCGGCAGGTCTGTCATTACTAACTTGCTGGGTTTTACTCAAAAGATTTACAATGCATTAGACACAAATAGAAGAACCGATGTAATATACATGGATCTAGAAAATGCCTTTGATAAGGTGGACCACAAAATTCTTTTGATAAAGCTGCATCAGTTTGGAGTTTCTAAATTATTACTTCAACTATTAAGTTCCTATTTAAAATATAGGCAGCAATCTGTTTATTTTAAAAGTGAAATTTCACATGATTTTGCAAGTCCTTCAGGTGTGTCACAAGGTTCCAATCTTGGTCCTCTTCTATTTCTCATTATGGTTAATGATTTGCTTGGAATGGTTCATTCCTCTGATTGTTTGTTATTTGCTGACGACATTAAGTTATATAAGACCATATATAAATGCAGTGACGAGAATGATTTGCAACAGGATATTAATGATATTATATTATGGTGTGATAGCAACAAGATTATTCCTAAATGTTAAGAAATGTAAAGTTCTGGTATTTACCAAAAAAAAAAAAAAAGGAATATATAAATCCGACATATTATATTGGTGAAACAACACTTGAAATTGTAATGTCTATTAATGATCTAGGAATTACTTTCGATAGCAAATTAGCTTTTAATAGCCATATTGCAAAAGTAATAGGTCAGTCTAACAAGATGCTTGGTTTTATTATTAGAAATTCCAAATTATTTACTCAACCTGTAGTTATTATTAAGTTGTATATAAGTTTAGTACGAAGCAAGTTAGAATATTCATCGGTGATCTGGGACCCCGTTTATAAGGACCAAACACGTCACATTGAGACTGTACAAAATAAATTTCTAAGATATTTGTATTATAAAACTTTCAATGTGTTTTGTCCATTTAACATTTCAACCCACTATTTAAGAAGTTTGTTCAATTTCACGTCTTTGAAAAACAGGAGAACATTCATTTCGTTACATATATTGAGGAAAATTTTGAATGGAAATATTGACTGTCAAGAATTACTTACCTTCATCCCATTTCATGTACCACAAGTAACATCACGACAGCAAGTATTATTTCACATCCCAAGATCTAGAAGCGTTCATCATTCTAATTCACCACTAGTCAAAACATTATCAGTTTATAATTCTGTTAGTGCACAAGTTGATTTATTTGCTGGCACTAGGTTGTTCAACAAGCAAATAAAGGCCATTTTTTACTAAATCATTAAATTCCTTTTTGCTGAAATGCTAGGTACTCATAAGTTTTTGTTTGTGTTCTTTTTCTACTTGTTTAGTAATTTTCTATGGCTGATGTATAGCCTATATTATTACGTTTTACATTTGTAGTAATAATTTTAAAATGTGTTCTGCTTATTAGTTTTCTTCTGTACTTCTTTCTATTATTGTTACTATTGTTATTTTTGTTTGATGTATTTACACTTTAAAGTCTATATGTCATGAAGGAACTTAATTGGGTTTAGCCTGTGTACCTTCGTATTATCAAATAAATAAATAAATAAATTATATAACGTAATATCTAAACCTGATTTGTAAGTAATACTTAATTATATGTAAATATGCTCTTCATCATAAAAACTCAGGTTCAGCTTTATTTTATTTTTTTCCTTAAATAGCCATGTCAAATGATATGATATTGTTTCAGACCTGCAGAATATTCGAACTCGAGCCATAGAAGACTTGTCTGGAGGGGAGCTCCAGCGATTTGCTTGTGCCATGGTTTGCATTCAGAATGGGGACATTTTCATGTTTGATGAACCTTCTAGCTACCTAGATGTGAAACAGAGGCTCAATGCTGCCATTACAATCCGTTCGTTGATGAGTCCGGATAAGTAAGTTGTATATCAATAATTCATTGATCCAGCAGTGTTGTTAGGTTTTTTCGTGTAGCAGTCGGCAAAATCTTTCACACACATTCCAATATGCCCCGATCCTAATAAACATTCTGTGCTGTTCCCAACATATGAGCACTGTTCGACAGCAGCACAGTGATAAATACCGTGTAATTAACATACATAACCAATAAAATTTTTAAAAATCTGTTTTACTCAATTACCGGTACCATGATGAATAGAAGAAATAGTGTACGTTCTCTCTGAGTTGACACAGTTCTGGCACAACACAGCGCTGCTGTTGCTATGATCTAGACTTGTAAAGAATTCATAGTATTTTTTATGCTAAACATTGTTCTTCTTAAAAGCAAAGTTCATGTATTTGATTCTCCTGCTGGTAACGTAGGAATACCTGGATGGTCTCTGGTCTCAATTAATAAACCTCCATCACTAATGAAACCAATTTCTCTTGCTCCAACTGCTTCCTGTTGTTGTATCACTTGTATTGTAGTGAGAATATCACCTGGAGTAGCGTTTCTGCTTGTGTAAATAATAATTGTTTGGATCCAATTGTATATATATGGTACAAACATAAATACTAACACATCATTTACCAATTGTTTCCTTTGGACCTCATTCATGAGATCTCTTAAATCAATACCTCTATGTCCACTTTACGGGAAGAATTAATAAGCGAATTTCTTCTCAGAGTTTGACCTTGTCAAATATTACTACTCTGTAACATTTATTTTGATCTCTTTCATCTTTATAAAAATTTGAAATAGCATCCAAACAATGTGGATTTATTCCATACGGAAAGTTTATAAGTGTATTTCTAAGGGAAGAAAGAGGTAGCAAATCATTTCACACACAATCTCTATACCCCTTTGGTGATTTATTTTAAACACCAAGCTTTCTTAAATAGTCTGCTTTATACTTCATTCCACTGGGCTTGTTTCACTTGACATTACTTCATCATTGGCCTAGCTAATAGCTCAGGCGGTGGAGCGCTGGCCTTCTGAGCCCAACTTGGCAATTCGACCATGGCTCAGTCCAGTGATATTTGAAGGTGCTCAAATACGTCAGCCTCATATCGGTAGATTTGTGGAATTTCTTGGTTATTACTAAGAGAAGTATTGTCTCTGTACTAACTTCTTTTTACATTTTAACTGTTTTCCTAGCACACAAATTCTGACTCACTGAGGACAAATTGACTTTTAACTCTTGTGTACTTCCAATTCATATTTTTAAGCTGTTCTTTCAAACATAAGATTTTATCATTATTGACAGGAAAACTAGTTTAATTTGATCATTACTATCTCTATAATTAGGCCTGTTGCTAGATTGACCTTGTACATCACTTCAGTCATCTATTGTTGTTGGATCTCCATTGTGAGTGATTTTCATCTTATTTTCCAAGTGGGTTCTCCATTCTGTACCAATGATGATTTCTGATGTTTTACCTGACTTGATAAATATTTTGGTAACTTCAGCAAAATGTGAGTTACAGCTCCTAGTTGTAATTGCAGTAGTTGCGGTATTTTTGTCATTTGACATTTCACAGTAAGAATCTGATTTTATAATCTTGTCTTTGGAAAAAATGGACATCATAAATACTGTTATTTGCTAAAAGCAGCCTATTTTTCTGGAGAATCACCCTTGCCCAATTCTCAAACTCATCTATTTCTTTGGGAGGTAAAAAAAATAAAATGCCTTTTGTCACTACTTCTATTGTGTACTAATCTACAATCTAGAAAAAAAAACAATACTGCATTTTTATAATTACGATCTAAACCATTGCAGAATATAGTTTTTTCAAAGCCCAGCATATTAAAGACAACCTTTACCAACCAAACAGGCTCGCAGCACCTAGCAAATTGCACCATAAATCATTCCAAAAATATATTGTCGAGGTATTTCACCAGCTGGCTTAATGGTGCAGCGAGGTCACCATGATCATTAAGATCACAGCACTACTAACGCAGGTCAGCCAACAACAATGAGGAAAAGTGGAAGTGCATACACTATTCCTTCTATTCGTCCCGCCGGTACCACACGGTAATAACTAATACAAGAATCGCGAAATGTTGACGTCGACTTTTATATTTTCAGATGTCAGACACTAGTTCTTCAAGTGACTCCAGTGAATTTCCTGACATTTACTCCACTATGAGGATGATTGAGATTTTATTTGATCATATTAATATGAATAGGGCAATTCCACAAATTGAAAATTACTTTGATGTTACTGTACCTAGATACAATGATCACAAGTTCCTGGAACATTTTAGAGGAGATAGCAGTGGCAAAATTTTGGCTGAACATTTTTCCGAGAGCCAATATTTTCATTACCAATCTGGGAGAAATGAGGAATTAAGCAACTTCGAAAGAACGCTTACATTTTAGCCGTTTGCTGGGCACCAGACAGCTTTGTTTCATTTTAGAGATAGATTTATCATCACCTTAAGCACACTGCTTAAAGTTATAAAACATATGATGTACTTCATCAGTAGTTAAGCTGATCAAATAATAAAATGGTCTACGAGAGAAGAAATTACTGCTGTTGAATGACACTTTAGGCATAATCATTTTTGTGGAATAATAGCATAGACCAGCCAAAAATCTATCCTTGTGGGCATTGGTGCTGACATTTGCTGTGAGTGTTTTCTGTCAGTAACCTTTCACACAGGAATGAATTCATAACTGTTTCCAACCAATTCCTAATTTCTACATACTCTCTCATACAAATTGCAAACTATCACAGATTGGTGAGCGAGGAAGTTGGCTGTGTGGTTAGGGACGCGCCGCTGAGAGGTTGTAATCGGGAGATAGTTGGTTTGAACCCTACTGTCGGCAGCCCTAAAGAGGGTTTTCCATGGTTTCCTATGTTCCCATCTGTGTCGGTGCGACGCAAAGCAACTTTTAGGGGGGAAAAAAAACCAGATCAGATTGCTGCACGAACAATTTGTTCAATTTTCTCAATTTGCTCAAACATGGACATAAATTGATAAATAATTGGTAGATGTTGAACTAATCATAAATATAAAACTAACATACTGACTTTGGTATTTTTAGGTTCATCATAGTAGTTGAACATGATTTATCAGTTCTGGATTATTTATCAGACTTCATTTGTTGTCTGTATGGTGTTCCCGGAGCATATGGTGTTGTAACTATGCCATTCTCAGTTAGGGAAGGTAAGTACATTACACATTCTGTATATTCTATTGCTCTGCCCTCTTATTATTAATAGTTCCATTAATCATTTAAATTCTCATAGCAGAGCATCAGATTAATAGGTGGGGTTTTATTTCTTCAACACCTTGGCTCCTACCTTTAGTATATACTGTTAAGCTTTTTGAGAGAAAGAAGGTAAAAATTCTGCATGTTTTCCATAAGGAAAGTTTCAAAGTTCTCCAAATGTTAGAAAGCTTAAAATAGAACAATCTCAGTGGGAATTTTACTGCTTATGTAATCATTTTTATATACTTTTCTTTAAATTGTAATTTCAGGAATTAATATATTCTTAGATGGGTTTGTTCCTACGGAAAATCTTCGATTTCGGGATGAATCGCTCGTATTTAAGGTAGCAGAATCAGCGAATGAAGAAGAGGTGAAACGCATGAATCACTATGAATATCCAAAGATGACTAAGACAATGGGAAATTTCCATTTGTGTGTAGAAAAAGGTCAGTTTTCTGATTCAGAGATATTGGTACTTCTTGGAGAGAATGGAACTGGTAAAACGACCTTCATTCGAATGTTAGCTGGAAAACTTGAACCAGACGAAGGCCGAGGTAGGTTTTTATTGTGTACTACTATTATCTTTTTTCTGGTTGTAATTTTAATATACTGATATGTGTGCTCTAAAGATCATTGTTATAACTTAATGTGTGGTTAATACTGATTACTTTGTGTTCTAATTTTAATTTGTAGTGTAACTGAATTGATGAGTGTTCTACAAAGGGTGTTATTATAATGGTTTTTAAACTGTGTTGCTTTGTGAGCTACAAGGGATTTTGTTGTAATTTAACCTTTATGTTGCTGCGCTCACAATATTCCCAGCACTGAGAATGGCTGCTACTCTACTGCGCCCGTAATATTACAAGCGTGACATGTATCCAATTATAACTAAATTATACTCATGATATTGACGTCACCAAAAGTTTAAATTTCAAGGGAGTATACAACTGCCTCCTTGCAATAGATCGAAGGTTATTTTGTGGTGGTAGTGGTTATGAGGTAGTAACATGTTGAGGATCAAACCAGTCTTTGGGTGGCAGAATACTTGTTGTTATTATTATGGACATCGTTGAAATTCTTTCATATCTCAATTGTTAGCTTTATTATCAGTCTTTTAGATGATACTTCATTATTATGATCATTATTGTAATTATTATTAACCACATCAGTGCAAATATTGTGTGCTTTACATGTTTTTTTTATCATTTTTTTATTTTTCATCATCATTTGTTTTAGATTCTAGTCAGTGGATACATTTTGAAGTTTTAATTATTGTGTCTTTTCAAAGATGAGGGTATTATAAGGTGTGAAAAAGACGAGAGAATAAATACAAAAATCTTTTCCACTGGGGCGTATTAAATAACAACAGTGTATAAGGTGTGTAAAACACCAGACAAAAATATAAAACATTTGCACTGGGGTCCATAAAAGTATGAGCGCATTATTTGCAGATCACACTCTTTCTAAAACAAATGTATGCTGAAGTCTTATATTTCAGACCAGTAGGTTATTAAACATTGTTTTCTGGTCACACTCTTCGACCATGAATTATTTGGAGGTTAAACTCGGCCATGTGCGATAGGATTGTTTTGACCGCCATCTCGAATGCGACAACACTTTGATAGACTTGAGTCGGAACTCAAAGGTGCAAGTTTCAGCATACGCGCCACTGTTGAAAGATGTGGATGCTTGTCTTCTTCCTGGATTTTAATTTTGTCTTCATTAGTAAGCGAATATCACACCTTTTTCAGTATCTATAACTGGGCTACACAATAATATGACCACACTAGTCCTCATCCGTACGTAGGCTATCACGCGACAAATATTCGCTACCTTTCACTGTATGGCTCAACACTGAATAAATTTCTAAACGTCTGAAAGGAATGCGAAATACAAGCACAAACGTGCTTTCTATGTTGATCAATGAAAATCGGAGAGCAAAACTGAACTTTCCTGAGGCTAACGGTTTCCTTCCCGAAGGTGTAATTTACCCTGTAAAGTTCAGGAATTCAAGGCCATTTCTCGTTTTCGGGCAACTTTCTCAAAGCAGCCTCCTGTGGTGAGGGTTATAATCTATGTTGGAAATCTGTTCCTTTCACAGGGGATGACAAAGAAAATTTTTATGGCTAGGAAAAATGTGATTGTACTATGCGGTAATAGTGAAAATCTGTGACGCGATAAATGAGGTATTTTTATATAGATTTAATATGCCATGAATCGGGACTTCGAATTTACGCCATGCTAAGCAAGACATTGTTTTAATGAGGAAATCCCTAACGAAGTTTCACGGTATTTTCTCTGATCTGGTTAAATTTTGTAAATTTATTGTGAAAAGGTTATCATTACTCTACTGGCGCTTGAAATATATCTTTACGATGCATATAAGGTTAAGTATGGTTAAATGACGCGGTTTGAATTAGAAAATGAAACTTTTGCCACAGAAGCCACTGGAATGATACTTCTCCAATTTTTCAGAATGAAATTGAACATACGCATTCATGTTGTCTCGGAATTAGAAAAATAACTAACGAGTTAGGTGTAGTATGGAAATCTGTGTAAACACAAGTTTTGAACAAACTGATTGCCGTTTCATACCGATTTTAATGTGTGCGGGGGTCCGCCTGGCGTTTTCTTTTACAAACATGATGTAACGATAATCCACTATTGCGAGTAAATTTTTCGCCGTTGTGAATTCTCGCTATAACAGACTTCTACTGTATCGTTCTCAATTTTCTTACCACATTTAGAATACATGATTTCTCACTCCCGTAGCCTCCTGCTTCCATGCCTGGATTTCAAGCCTCATGATCTGGAACTGCTGAGCCGTCCTCAGTTCAACCTCCCTGCAACTGTCTCCAAACTTGCGCTCTGTTATCATCTCTCGCGCATGATACGTCTAGTTACTGCTGGCATAAAGTGCCATCCAACTTGATGCACTTGGTAATACTTCTCAAGCTATTCCCACATAGCCCGATAGACTGTCAGTAGTTTTGTGTGCAACTGAATTGAGACAGTCCACAGTCTATCCCTCACTTTACAATACTGATACAATAAATACGCTCACTCAGATATCATAAATATCGGACTGGCAGCATAATACACTGACAACAGTCATTATCCACAATCAATGAGTACGTACTGCACGTCACTACAGAATAATTCCTGCCACCGAATAATGCCCGCACCATAATTTTAGGAAGGGTCATTTAAAAAAAAATGAAATGAAATAAAATTCTTTGCATCGAAGGAGTAACATAGGCATAAACAAACATTTTATATCACTCCACGATTTATTAAAGCTTAAATAAAAGAGATAAACAGTACATAAATCATGGTAGCAGATACGAATTATAAATTATAAGTAGTACATAAGTTAGCGAAGTGCAGGGTTCACATACAAAAAAAAAAAAAGCAAACATAACATTATACTACGATTGTTGTAGCAGTGTCCGGCAACCTGCAACAGAAAAACCGCATTATAATTGTGTATCTTAAAATGGCACAGAAGATAATGAAATAAAGATACTGTACATTAATGCTCCCTTACCTGTAATCTTCGTAGCATTCGTCATCACTGGCAGAATCGCAGTCTTCCCCGTCGTCGCAATCATCGTTCTCCCACAGTACATCGTCCTCGGTGCCGTCCAACAAATTAGAGATCACGCATTTCTTGAAACTCTTCTCCACCAGTTGCAAAGGAATGGAATCCCAAGCACAATTTATCCATTCGCAAATCTGCCTCACTTCTGGGCGCTTGATTTTACCATTAGGCGTAAATTTGTGCGCTTCGTCTGCCGTCCAACGTGTGTACAGTTGTTTCACTGCCGCCTTTAAAGGCGCGTTAATGCACATGTCAAGTGGTTGGAGAATGGATGTTAGACCTCCTGGAATTAGTAACAAGTCCGTTCTACTCCTTGTCAGAACATCGTGAACTTCTTGAGTAGTGTGGCCGCGAAAACTATCTAAAACGAGCATACTTCTGAGATTTAGTAATGCTCCAGGGCGCCGTTGCCAAACCTGCTTTACCCAGTCTGCTATTAGGCTATTATCCTTCCACCCTTGCGCTTTTACGATAACGCCTTTCACGTTTATTTTTGGAATTGTTTTTCGTTTAAATATGACGTATGGGGGCAGTTTTCTTTCATCTGCGGTTACACAAAGCATAACCATACATCTTTGCTTCTCATTCCCGCCAGTTCTAACCATGACGTTGGACGCACCTCTTTTGTTTACAGTACAATCAAGCGGCATTTCGAAGGAAATTGGTGTCTGGTCCGCGTTACCTATTTGTGAAAGTATATAAGAGTTTTTCTTGTGTAAATTGATCACATATTTGTGAAAATTCAGAATTTTATCTTCATAATCTGTTGGAAGACGCTGCGCTATGGTAGTTTTTCTTCGAAAACTATAGCCGTGACGAACATAAAATCGTGAAAGCCATCCACGGCTAGCTTTGAATCCCGTAACACCTTGTTCTTTTGCAATCGATTGGGTTTTAAGTTGGCACATTTCACTTGTAACGGCACACCCGAATTGTCTCTTTTTGTCAATATACTCGCATAATCTTGCTTCATTCTCAGGAAACTTTGCTTTCTGTCCACGAAATGCCCAGCGATTACTACTAGTTTGCTGAAGCCGTAATTTATTTTTTCGCCAGTTACAAATACAGCTCTCGTCTACGTCGTATTTTCTTCCTGCTGCACGATTTCCAATTTCTTCTGCATCTTTTATAATCTGCAGCTTTTCTTTGGCCGTGAAAGACCTATAGTGTGTACCTTTAGTTGCCATCTCGAACACATGATTCACTTCAACTGACGCACACAGAAGAATGACACTACGGCCCATGCAAGATAGGTGCATTGAACCATTTCCAGACGCTTTGACATTCTAGCCGGTGTGGCCTGGAGGGTAAAGGCCGGCTAGCGGCATGCCAGGCGGGAAGTACTGTCATCACCTGTTGACAGGTCACTGAGACGGCGACCATTTATGTCATGCTTCTGGCTGAGGCAGCGGCCATCCTGTCATCTGAAGTAGAGCTGCTAAAAACGAAACAGACGATTACACCGGAAAGACTCCCATTTCCTATTTTCAGCAAAATGAGAAATAAAGCCATGATGCATCATTATGCAGACTTTTTATTTTCATTAACATATAAGGTCTCATTTACTTAAGTAGAATGCAGCCCAGAAGGCAGTTTCGTATCTTCACCTGCGCAGAGAGACAGGAGTATGAGGTGCGGTGATGTCAGTTTGGCTACTCATAACAGCATGAAAGTATAAACATTTTTTTTATCCTGTTATATCTTTCATTCCAAAGCGATGACCTATATTTTTCGTGGGCTTAAATGTTTCTCGAAAGTATAAATTAATTCTTAACATGAAACCCCGAGAAATTGTTGAGGGAAATTTTTGAGATATTAAGGAAGGTAAGTGAAAGTTGAGAGAAATGAAATGCAGACAGCATAACAGTACGAAAGTATAAACATTTCTTCATCCAGTTATATCTTGAATTCCAAAGCGATGACCTATATTTTTCGTGGGCTTAAATGTTTCTCGAAAGTCTAAATTAATTCTTAACATCAAACCCCGAGAAAGTGTTGAGGGAAATTTTCGAGATATTAAGGAAGGTAAATAGGCGGGCCAGTTTCAATTCCGTAGGATATTCGCCGCTTTTATACATACAAAATATCGTTGTATACAGAACATTTTTATTGAAATCATCGAGGTCCGTCACTGGCTTCTTCCTCTTAGGGTTCTTCCCTGGCAGCCTGAACACTGCATTATTTTTATTTCCGTAGCTTGTTTTATCCTCTGTACTGTTCGCAGGCCGATACCACGCGCGAGTGCTCTCTTCTTTTGAGGCATGGTAACGTGGCGTTCCTCACCTTACCCGCCTGCTACTGCATGCTTACAAAATACAAATACATTCTAAATACTATTTCTCTCGCCTGTCGATACAATACTTGTCTTTTTGCTCTTCCTGGATCCATCGTACACATGCAAATAATTCCCTAAATTTGTTGGTTATAATATTTACAAATAAAACTCGAAACATTCACTCGTGACCTGCACAAACAGGCACCTCTTACTGAAATGATTCTATTGGCGCAGCAGAAAACATGTCATACTACAAAGCGCGCAAAAGTTACTGCGCAACCCTCTTCAAACTTCCTTCCTGGCTGCGTTCTACTCTAATGTATATGTAAGATTGTCAGTACTATACTGATAAACAAAATCATATTTAATAGCAATATTTCCTGCTATATTCGAGCTTGATGTGTGTTTGATGTAGTTTATTTCTTTGCCAAATTTCCTCTTCCTGTCTTTGACATTCCTGCTCAGATTGTACAACTGCAGTTCGTTAGTAGTACGCCAACAAGTGCGTTCCACTGCAAGAGTATGCCAAGTATTTGGGCTTATCTCTACTTTTCTCATAGTCTGTTTAAGTTGATCTTTGTGTCGCTTCAGAGGAGCACCACGAATCCTCTTACTAGTGCTGAGTTTACCGTACAGGATTTTCCGAGGGAGTCTGCTGTCACTCATAAGATGGACATGGCATGCGCATGTTAGCCAGTGACTGATGATGGCTTCAGTACTGTTTATTTGTGCTTTCTCGAGAACCGCAACATAAGTTATATAGTCGTCCAATTCGATGTTCATAATGGACCAAAATTTTTGTTGGTTCCAGTTTCTTGATGTCCTGGTGGTATACAGTCCAGGTTTCACACTTATAGAGTAACTTAAAAATAACAACTACGTGGTACACCATTATTTTCATGCTAATTCTTAGATCGTAGATCTCTGTACTATGTGGTTCAAGGTGGTGGTGGTGGTGGTGGTGGTGGTGGTTGCTGTTTTAAAAGGAAGTACAACTGGGCAACCACTGTCTATTAAGGTCCGACACATCGAAAAGTTAAGGTTTCAGCAAAAGAAAGGGAAGGGCCACGAAGGGCATGAAAATGAAAAACTCCCTAGGCCTTGATACCTAATACTGCCGAGGTTGGGAAAGAACAGTACAGTAGAACCTCGATAATACGAAATCGGTTAATTCAAAATCCCGCCTGATTTGAAGAAGCTCTCGTTCCCGGAAACATGAGATACAGTTTTGCATGTTATTTAAATTGTTTAATTTGAAATATGGATAATTCGTAATTCGAAGTACAATGTCGGCCTCATTACCGAAATTCAGACTTTTAATTTGAAACTGCCTTTACCTTTTAAAACAATAGTATGTTACCGAGTAATTTCAACTTGAAATTTATCCGCTCCGCGTCATAATAGAACGCGCGTTCCGGAACGTGGAGGGGTAGCTTTCCGCACTTACACTCACTTCGGTGGGTCTACAGTGCGCTTCATGATTGCTAAGTTGAATGAAATTGGAATTATTTTGTATTCAACCTTTTAAGGAACGCCGTAATATCACGCAACAGGCAGTGTGCGGTAAAACAGAATCCGCGAACACTGGCAATGCCGACAGTTGACGAAAAACGTGGCTCATATAATAATTTTGTAGGCACCAAACAATATTGTCATTGCCGGTGAAACTGCATTGCTTTATTTTAATGCGAGCCCAAATGGTCTTATGGTTTTAAAGGAGAAAGTGCCAGCCGGCGAATCGTACAAGGGTGGGGGATGGGGGTCATAGTAGTGCGTTGCAATGCACATGGAAACGAGAAACTTTATCCCCTCGTCATAGGAAAGTTCGATAAGCCACAATGATTTAAGGGCGTCGGGCACTTCCATGCCAGTACAAAGCATTTAAAAATACAAACAGTACAGAAATCCAAAAAATTATGCATTTGCACAGGGGAACCGGCATAATTTATCCTGCCGGGCTGAGTGGCTCAGACGGTTAAGGCGCTGGCCTTCTAACCCCAACTTGGCAGGTTCGATCCTGGCTCAGTCCGGTGGTATTTGAAGGTGCTCAAATACGACAGCCTCGTGTCGGTAGATTTACTGGCACGTAAAAGAACTCCTGCGGGACTAAATTCCGGCACCTCGGCGTCTCCGAAGACCTTAAAAAGTAGTTAGTGGGACGTAAAATAAATAACATTATTATTATTTTATTATATAATTTATCCTCTTTTACAAGTGATCATTTTCATTTTGACCGTATTGAAATTCAATTATTAAATGTTAAACAATTAATTTATTGAAACCACCTATTCAATACTGTTAAATACATTTATCCTCGTCTTTGAATTGTGTGATTTTTTTTTTCTTTCGTTGCGTGAGGTTATGTTTGTCAGTGATTTATCCAAGTGCATTATTTGAACATTGTAAATGCACCTTGTTGGATACATTTCAAAGGCACAACTATAGAAAGAGACTCGCAAGGATTAGTAACATGAGCCACCACCAGGTGGCGCACGCGAGTTTACTGTCGCACTACCACCCCCCATACTCCCAAGGTGGAGTATTTGGTTTACTTTTTAGTCGTCTCTTACGACAGGCAGGGGATACTGTGGATGTTATTCTACCGCTCCCACCCACAGGGGTTACGTGGTCAAGAATGGAGCCAAAACAAACGTGATAGTGAAGGGGTTAAGGCATTTCCAATTCTATTTTGATAAAAATATTTTGAATTAATTATTCTGATAATAAAAAACACGATGGTGACAACGCAAATTTTTCTTGGGAGTAATCTTTTTGAAAGTATGACTAGTCTAGTGACTACCTAGTGATGGTAGCCTCTTCATGTCTTTGTGCTAAAGAACACAAGATGGAGTAATGTATTTTTCCTTACGAACTTTGGTATCATTCCATCCCCATATGGTAAAATGTGTCAGTGATTCTGTAAAGACTTGCGTTCTGTTCAGTAATTGTACTTGTAATTTTACAGATTACTTTTTGAAAACGTAAATCTGTAATTGCCAAAGCTCCTCAAAACCATCCACATAGCATTTCAAGAAACTGTATCAGACCTTTTCAAGGTCATAACACACTAAGAACATAGGTGTCATTTGTTCTCTGCACTTCTTATGCAGTTGTCTTGCGCAAAAGATCATGTCAGTTGGACCACGAGAGGCATGAAACCCACACTGAGATTCAGGTATTATCCTCTTAGAAACAACCTGAAGTTGATTCAGTAAGAATCTAGCAACTATTTTTCCTGCTATGGGGAGCAGGAATATACCACGGTAGTTGTGACAGATACTGCAATCGCCTTTCTTTCTTTAAGATTTGTAACTATGCTGGAGTTTTTCATGGCAGCAGAAACATACTTGGTTTTCCAAATTATTAGAATCAGATAAAAAAGCTTGGGTTTTTTCATTCTGCTGAGAGTTTTGATAAACTCTGAGAAGGTTGTGGAGGAGTGTCCATCCAGGGTTGGAGAATATGGTGAGGAACATATTGAAGAAAATCTTCAGCATGAGCAGAGCAACAGTTCAAGAGTGAGCTGAAGTGTTCTTTCCATCATTTTAAAACGTCCTGGCTGTCTGTAAGAATGATCGTATTATCAGCAGGTTTCAGAGTACTGGACAGTGAGCAGACAGGAACATAGAGCGCCTTCAGGCCTTGTCTAAAAGTTGCGTACGTTCCTTGCATCTGATAAATTCTGAAGTTCCTTTGCTTTTTGCTGCCACCATTTGTTCTTTATTTCCCTGATTTCAGATTGATACTTCCGTTTTAGTACTCAAAATCACATTTTCTTCTCTTGGAGAATGGATCTTGAGAAGCACGAAGTACTGCGTAATGAAACAAAGAAAATATTAATGTAACTACATAATAGTGTTTGATTGAGATGGATGAATCGCCAGTTAGAGGGGACAGCAGAAATCAGGCACAAGGGGTTGACAGTGGAATCGAAATAATAATGTATGTAAACAATGAGTATGTACCTTATGTTGGAACATTTAATAGACACACGATGCAAAATATATATACTTTGAATTCCACTTGAGATTATAAATTATAATTCAGAAATACTATCTTTGATCATTTTGTGGGCGTAAGGCACTGTCTCAACTTGGTTAAATTATTTCCAGCTCTGGAAAACATACATTCGCATAGAACAGAACTACCGACAACACACAATTGTCGTAACATCAACTGGTGCAGCCTTGGATAGTAAATTCTTTTCTCTTGGCACCACCTAAAGGGATCTGCCTTCCTTGCCAGCATTGGTTCATCAGTGTACTTATCGAATTCTGTTATGCATCAGCCAGCGGCGTAAGAGGATTTGTGAAATGTTTAATACTGGAGTCGTACTCTCCCCACAATAAATATTCATCTGAGTCCTCTGCATGTTGTTGCTCCAGATTCCCTTGGTACCTCATCGCAGGAAATTCTCACAGTTGCAGCTTTCTGGATAAGCAATTGTTTCATCTTATTGTATATTGCAGCAGACAGAAAAGCTTGCTTCTTGAATCTGGGATCAAGCAAGGTGGCTTCAGCTAAAATGGTTGGTCCTGAATGTCTTTGAACCATTTTTGGAATTCTGTTTTGATTTTTGCAACCACAGGTGATATTTCTTTTGGCTTATTTACATGTTCAAATTTCTCAAAATATTTATTCAAACGGTGAACAAATAAAATCGGCTTGGAAACAGTCATTTGTTTCTCAGAGCCTTCATCCTCGGTGATCTGCAAAAATTGTTGAGAATTTTGCACATTTCATCCAGTATTTCAAAATCTTCACTGGATAAAATGATCCAGGGATTCACTGGTGCCAAAGTTGCCACAAAGTTTGTCCAACCCTTTTCCCGTTTCTCTACACGGTCGGGTACGAGGTGAGATGAATCTGTCGTGGCAGGGCTTTTGACCGGATGCCCTTCCTTACGTTAACCTCATCAGAGGAATTAATTAGATGAAATGGATGACGTGATAGAGAGGGCGAAACCCGGTGCCAGCACATAGCCTACTCCTGTCAAATAGCACCAAGGGGTCTGCTGAAGGCTTAACGTCCCCATCCAAAGGACGAATCACCATCAACAGCGTCATATGCCCTCACTCTATACGAGCACTGCAGAGAGGTTTGGAATTTAATCCAGGCTTTTGGCATGCAATCTAGTGATTAGAAATTGTGTATCACCACGTGCCCTACCCTGCCAGCCAACATTCTGATGGTGAAATTTTTTTCGACCAACGGGACTCGAACCAGCTAACCACGGTGTAAGACTGTTTGGATTTCAGCGTCTTAGCGATCATGGCCACCAGGCGGGCTAAGTTGACACAACCTAGTATAGATGGAATTCCATCTGGTAGGCACCTCTTGCTTAAGAGTCTGTTCTGGAAGTCCCATTTATTTCTGGATCTCTTTTAATTTAGAAAGAGCATGTGGACTCCATTTAAAATATTTTACTACATCTTCCACTTTTGGTTTGAGCTCTCTAATTTCCCATATAGTGTTCTGCACTGAGATTTAACGTGCGCGCAAAACATGGAATATGTTGCAATCCTAGATTTTTGCTGCTGCAATCATATTTGGTGCACTGTCAGACGCAATGGAAACAATTTTACTGTCGACATGATATAGGCTTTTGGGCTTATGACGTGTCAAGAAAATAAGGTGAAATTCTTTACGTTTCGCAGAGAACTATGCTCTGCGTCATCAGAAGAATATCTCAACTGTCCACGAGAAAGGCTTCTAGAAGCATAAGCCCAAAAGCCTATATCATGTCTATAAGTATGGGCCGTGGAAGCATCAATGGCAAAATTTTGCTGTCAATTTCCCAATCCTGGCATACCTGTTTTATTTCACTGGCGGCAATTTTTTCTTTTGCACTGTGACTTTCACTGTACACGAAAACAGTCCAGTAAGGCACTACACAATTTGGAGTTTCTATCCAAATAATGCACAGTTAAGGCAACATAACTTTCAGATGCTCCTGAGGTCCAACTGTCTGTGGTCACGCAGCATGCTGTAATCTGAGATAAGCTGGCTTTTATTTTGTCTTTAACGTTATTATATGTTGAATCGAGAGGTGCATTTGGAAAAACTGTCTGTTACTATTCTGAAAGAATGATATTGTTTCACAATAAGTTTTAATACAATACTGTCCACCCCTTTGCTTTTCGCACTGGAAGAGGTCTGGAAATATAGTCTCTGACTTTGCTCTGTTCTGTGCCTTTTAGCTGGTCATTGCGATGATTTCTCGGTAGATGTTGAGGGTAAAGGTCTAATTGCAGATGTTGAGGGCACTACAGCAGATGTTGAAGACACAGCTGACATATCTTCAATGATAATCCTCTTCTTCAGTATTGGTTTGTAGTATTTCCAGCCTAATTGCAGCAGTAGGATGCTTTGTTTCCTGGTACTGTGATCCATTTTACTTACATACACAGCAACATACGCAAAAGTTACACACACACTACCAGTACTGAGTTGCTAAAGATATCACATGACCTGTGTTGCCAATATAGCTTATTTAATCCAACGTTTAGCATTGGAAAAAAACAATAATCTAGCTTAGAGAGGTTTTAAGCTTTCTTTAAAAAAATTGAGAATCTAGTATGTTGATTCATGTCAACACAACTATTGTGTGATAGGTAAATATCATGTGTCTCATGTGATGTAGCTTTGTAATTCTCCCAGTTATAAATAAAACCTTACTATCTCTTTCTTTGCTCCTTTCTTGTATACTGTGGTAGTGGAACAGCAGAACTAGCTGTCATCACATAGTTACGGAACATGATACACTACTAGTCCAGCAGGAGCTAGACTGTACTGTACTGGAATGTGCTTTGATGTAACATTATGACATGTGATTGTGATTTTCCATTCCGTCCTTCAGTTTTACTATCTATGACCACATGAAACTTCAAAATATATGACCTACTTATTTTCAATTATTTTGTAAAATGCAGTGATACAAATTGTGTTGGTTGGCAAAATGCAGTTTTCAGTTAGATGTTCAGTATGTTGAAGCTGGTATTTTATAGTTACACTGAGTAGAGACTGAAACCTTTCATTGTCGTTATTTGGACCCATTTTCCATCTGGCTAGAATTAGTCATGAAAGAATTGGAAAAGAATTGTGAATGAATCGTAAAATTCGATTTGAGATGTATGAATGAATTGTTGAAATCAATTCTTGAAAAAGATTCATATTACCCAACTCTGCTGGATAAAGATAAGAGGACATGTTTTTCTCTGTGTAAGGTTGATTATCTGTAAGGCAAAATATTTATCAACTCTTGTTTATGACCGTTGTATCCTGATTATGTCCTTGGAATATGGTGAAGTTGAGACTGATCAGTTTCTTTTAATTAGACATTTTTTAATAAATTATGAAATTATCTTTAACTATTTCTTATTTAATCCATTTTTATCGTATTAGATCATTTTCTCACTGTCCTATGAACTATTTACTCTCTCTCACAACGTCATTTCTCTGTTTCATATTATATTTCAGGCAACATTCCACAATTGCATATTAGTTACAAGCCTCAGAAGATCAGTCCAAAATCCCAAGGAATTGTCCGTCAGTTGCTGCATGAAAAAATTAGAGATGCCTATGTCCATCCTCAGGTTTGTATTCTAGGAATAACTTGAACGTATGATTTTGATAGTTGGATAGAATCTTGCTCTTAAGCTTGTAGTTATCCAGTTGCTAATTGTTTTTTATCTATTTTTACTTTTTTTTTTTTAAGAGTCACATCTGACTTGCAGCTTATCTAAATGCATTATTATTAATTGAATTCTTTATCTTCTGTTTTGCCTCGTGTTCTGGAATATGCATGAAAAAAGTTTAAATTATCTTTGATATACACAGAAATAACTTTAAATTTAATACTTTCCTCTCAAGTCCTGCTGATAAATTAAGAACACATTATTCTCATTCCCAAGGGAACTTCGTAAGGAGTGCTGTGATGGGGAACTTGTAGACTATTCTTTGCGTTTTGTGCAACAACACAGAATAAAACATACCTTTTGTGTCTTCATTTTGAGGTGTTTTCTTATCTATGCTCCAGTATCCTTCTTTCAAGTATTTTTACAAATGTTTGGTAAAGGAATATAAAAATAATCTTGTTTTGATTTAGTTACTCAGCTTACATTCAAATTTTATTCTGATAACACACAGAAAGATGAATAGTAATATGAACCAGTTGTGTGTTTGTGTAGTGGAACCTCAGTTCTCTGTTTTTGGAGAGACCCTGGGAAAGAAAAGTACAATACAGGAAAATAGAAAATCAAATCCAGATTCAAATCAAAATGATTAACAATTTTGCTAAATATCTCAATAATGCAATACAGTTGAGACTGGTTTATACATTACTCGGTTCTGTTTTACACATAAATTTCTGAAGGTCCCAGCACAATATGGCTTAATAACATGTTAACTAAACCTCATTTCTATGTAACCCATTTGTACCTAATTCATTGTTATACGTATTAATTTTCGTTAAATGCGGTTTACATAAGATCGTTAAAATAACGTCGCTGATGTATGCATTTCCTCTGATCAGGACTCACGCAAGTTAGAAATACGATACATTAGAGTCACCTTTGTTGACGTCATGACTTCAATTGCAGATGTCGGAGGGGTGCAGTGCAGTGGTACAGCAAAGGTCATGGGAAGTGACTGCGCAGCATAAAACTAAAGTAGAAAGATTATGAGATATGTGTTTGGGACATAGGTCAGGCTTCCGTTTGAACTGTAAGCAGGTTATAAAAATGAGACACATTAAAACAATGCCATGATCTGACATTTCATTTTGAGTAAAAGAAACTGCAGTTCTGTCGGTAGAAATTGTATGTAGCTGTCAGTCGACCATAGAGAATGGAAACAGAGGAGTTGCACACTGGACGAGAAAGTAAAATTTACATGAGAAGTGGACAATAATCCACACAAAACTAAAATTGAAATAGCTGGAGATTTAGGAATTGCTTACACTACACAGCACAGTCATTAGTAAAAGAACCGCTATTTCAGACGATTATTTTTAAAAATTTGGTGCAAGATCAACGATGTTGATTTTTTTGCTAGTTGCTTTACGTCGCACCGACTCAGATAGGTCTTATGGCGACAATGGGACAGGATAGGGCTAGGAGTGGGAAGGAATCGGCCGTGGCCTTAATTAAGGTACAGCCCCAGCATTTGCCTGGTGTGAAAATGGGAAACCACGGAAAACCATTTTCAGGGCTGCCGATAGTGGGGTTCGAACCTACTATCTCCCGAATACTGGATATTGGCCGCAATTAAGCGACTGCAGCTATCGAGCTCGGTACGATGTTGATTAGTAATATTGCAAACCTGATATATTGAAATAGTTTTGAGTTTCGTAATGCATTCATCCGAGCTCTTATTACATATTATATATATATAATTCTGTATATTACATATTACACTAGAGTCCCGTTAATCCGAACCCTGTTAATCTGAACTGAAATGTTCAATTAAAAAAAAAAAAAAAATCTCCTTATTGAAATGAAAGAACATATTATAGAATGAAGATTTACTTGCACTTTATCAGTCATATTTTACTGGAATAACTTAATGTAAACATAATTAGACATCATAAACCATCAATCACTGATAATATATCTTTACAAAGTCTGTTAGATTCTTTTGCCCTAGTGATTGGAACCTAATCGAAGATGCAGTGTTAAACCACTACCACTGAGGGAGCGGCAGAACCACTGATCTCTATACATGGATGGCTGGTAGCTTGGGTAGCAGTAAGCTGAATAGAAGATGACTGGCGTAGTAAGATGGCAGCGAGCGCACGGTGCAGTAGACTACGAGGAGAGCGCTTGCTTTGTTTATGTTTAGTTCAGTGATGCCAAGCCTGTTGATTGTAGTTCCACGGGTGTTCTGTGCTGTGTTATTGCAATACCCCACACATTTACAAAGGAATTAAGATGAAATACATCAATGAAAAATCACTAGTTTAGATATTTCTCTCACTGAATTGAAACCACATGTTACTTCTGCATGTTAGTGAAACGATTAACACAAATACGAATTCCTAAATGTAAGTAATACAAATACATAATTTATTTAAACTATCAAAGTATACAAATATAAAATGAGTATTATTTGGAAGAGGTACAACATTCTCTCCGTCAGTTCAAATTACAATATTTCCTAACATAACGTAATTGTATTGATTACGTAGTAAACAAGTGACTGTCAGCATGCCGAAGTGTACTTCTACGGCAAATACGCCGCGAAATACTTGAATATCCAGCGAAAAACGCACAGTAAACTATCATTATGCCGTTACAGGAGAAGTGGGTGTGATTCTGGGCTTTTAAATGTCCTGCGGGCTCATATTAAATGGCTTCTACAAGCTTTAAACAAGCCGGAATTACTAAAATAGAAACATTTTCTGAAAGTGGAAGAATAGGGCTATTTTTGTATGAATAAAAACAAAACCAAGTTTTTGGCTCAAAATACGAAAAATTCAGTCATACCTCCCCTTAAAAATGCATAATTTCGTGGCATACATGTATAAAATTTACAGCAATGTTTCCAGAAACTGTTTTTCACTCCTATTGTATTACCAATTGCTAATTGCATGTATTCAGCACCTAAGTTAATATTTGTTGGCCGTTATTATACACTAATTTTTATTGCTATCCCGGAGATTTACTGACCTCGGAATGACGTATCGGTGTTCCCAATGTCCTCAAGCTTTGAGTGAACATGTCCCTGTATTTTTAATTATTCCAGTGCGCCATTAATTGTGATTTAAAATTGGTTATATTATCATTGCTCCCCCATAAGGAGAGCTCTAGGATGGGTACACCAACATGGCAGACCGCATGCTCAACTTAGCGTACTTTCTCCTGCAGTGGAGAGCTGCCATCAGCGATCCATGTATAGAGATCAGTATGCAGAACTATTAAATAAACATCACAAGCAGCTCTTCACATCCCAGGCACAATGCAAAAGTGCAACCCATTACCGTATTTTAGAAGTTTTAGGAGACAATTTTTAACCTAGTTTTAGTCAATTTCTCCTCTACGGGTTCTTAACTACTCTACTGCAAGTTTATACAGTATTTTATTTATGTAACTGCTAAGAAACGGACATTTCAAATTACAGTGTGTACTGTACTGTATTGTAGAAACTATTTTCCTCAGACGGTTGAGCCGCTGGCCTTCTGACCCCAACTTGGCAGGTTCGATCCTGGCTCACTCCAGTGGTATTTGAAGGTGTTCAAATAAGTCAGCCCCGTGTCGGTCGATTTACTGGCACATAAAGGAACTCCTGCGGGAGAAAATCCCGGCACTTAGGCATCTCCAGAAACTGTAAAAGTAGTTAGCGGGACGTAAAAACAATAACATTATTATTAGAAAATATTTTCCGGTTAATCCAAAAATTTCATAATCCGAACAGACTCCGGTCCCAATTAGTTCGGATTAAAGAGACTCTACTGTATTACATACTTATCATATGATCAATGATTTTATACTGGGTTATGTATGTAATATTATTTATTTCTCTTATCATAATACTATTAATTCAGATCAGTTTTAGTATTACTTTTTCTAAACCAGTTATTATTTCAATTCGTTTATCACACATAGGCTATATTCTTAATTTCATTACACCTAAAATTAAAGCAGACTGACCCTTGCAATGTCATCATTGACTTAATTTAACATCTGAAAATGGAAAAAGTACCCTCATGTTCAACGGAAAATTCTCAAACACTCATAGAATGCAAATTATGTCACAAGAACTTTACCATGAAAGGTATACATATTTACATTTATCATCACATTGAAGATCTTAATGATACACAGAATTCTCCTGGCAATGTAATATCCAAAAACGTGAACAATTTACCTCAATCACTGATGAAATGTGAGTTATGCGGAAGGCTTTTAAAAAGTATCAATCGCCAGCTGGTTTGATCTCACCCTGAAGCTCACCATAACAACTGTAGTCAACTTCATTAAACCTCATCTTCGACAAATTCCAGCAATACTGATTATACAGCAGCAATACTGATTATGCAGCTCCAACTCCAAACCCTCCATATCATATTAGCTCAGATCTCCCACATGAAGTCAACAATGAATGAATGTATTTATTTATTTATTTATTTATTTATTTGTTTGTTTGTTTGTTTGTTTGTTTGTTTGTTTGTTTGTTTGTTTGTTTGTTTGTTTGTTTGTTTGTTTGTTTGTTTGTTTGTTTGTTTGTTCGTTTGTTTATTTATTTATTTATTTATTTATTTATTTATTTATTTATTTATTTATTTATTCATTCATTCAGTCGGTTTGTTTTCTGTGGCGTGGCTCAGGCTATAGAGCCTGCTTTTATGCCCAACCATAATAGAGTTTAATATCTGTTAAATTCTACAACATACAGTACTAAAATTGTGTTAACTTATACACTAAATGTAAGGAATGGGAAAGTCGCTTTGAAGGACTTGTGTCTTTTGATTCACCCGAAGATCAAGAGTTTGACAAGGCATTAAAGCCATATTGATGTGTAAAGGTCAGCTGATCACCTCTGCTCTCACAACTCTGGATGGGAATACAATCAAGTGCATTTCACCAGATGAAACAATACGATGAAATGGGTATGGCTTTTAGTGCCGGGAGTGTCCAAGGACTAGTTTGGCTTGCCAGACAGGGTGCAAAATCGCGGGGGGGGGGGGGTATCTCAAAGGCGCCCCCCCCCCCACTAAAATTGCCCAGGGGGGATATTTCATTATAAAATAATGAGGGAAATATAGAACACGTATAGTTTATTACTGAAATGAATGATTTTTACTGTGCATATTTTCATAGAAACATCAGCAATAAATCAAATGACTGCCAGACCTTGAGCAAGAAAACAACGCAGCAGTGGCAATCCGCACCTGCAGCCCATTGTTCATGTTTCATTCTGGCAAGTCCATCTGAAACACGGGCAAAAATGTAAATTTCTTGAAGCTCTCCTCCCATGTCATTGCTGTAAGTAGCTTGAGCTTACACCACTCCTGTACTTCTTGGAGAGGGCGTGTTTCCGATAGGTATCAATAGAACAGTATTCACTTAAGGTGTGTACAAACCAACAAATTTGTTCCGTCAACACTTAGCCCTGGTAGACGAAGGTTCCGCCAAAAAAGCAATAAGTCAGGACAAATCGCGCCTCGTCTAGCCTTTCATAAGAAAGGGACAGTCTATCATAAACTTCTCAGCTGGTTGGAAGCCGGCTTGTTTATCAGCAAAATAAATAAGTGCAAGACAACAACATAATAATCGAGCAACCTGTTTCGAAGAAAGCAAAGACTTCCGAAAGTCCATTTCAATCGAACTGGGAACTTTCGTATTTATTTTTTTCAGTCATGACAATAAAGCCATATGCTTAATCCGTGGGACAATAATTATGTTATAAGTTAATCAAAAAGATCTATTTTCCAATACAAAGGTTTTGCTCAAATTCTACGAGAATTTGCCGAAGGAAGGAAGATTATTTCTATGTTTGGTTCCACGTGCATATGTGAAAGGTATTTTTTCCTGTTTTGACTTGTATGAAAACTAGATTGCGTGCGAGTAGGCCTATTTCTGATTGTAATTTAAAGAAGGCTCTCAGAATTGCTGTCAGCCGGTCCCTTGTTCCAGGCATAACTGGTATCATTGCAAAAATAAAGGAAAAAAAGAGCTAGAGAAGATAAATTGTCTGCTCAAACCAAATTGAAAGAAGAATATGAAATTACAAAATGGGAAATCATAGGACTCCCATGGCTTTCAGATCATGAGAGCACAATCGTAGGCTATATAATGCCTGATGGTACCAGAAGATTGAGTGCATCATTGAAAACTGCAGCAGCTATGAGAGGTTCATCTTAAGCAACATGTCGGAATGAGTAAAAGTTCAGGGAAAGTAAATTTTGTAAAGACTTTGTCCCAGTTACTCAGAAGTGAGCCATGACCAACCACAGTGGTAAAAATATATCAAGTCATGAGAAACCAGAAAGTTTCCAAGCATATTCCAAACTCTCAAGATTCGAATAGGGTATCTGAGCATATTAAAATACCGGACTCGTGTTAGGGAGGAGAAGTTTGATTCCTACCTGAAAATCCAGCGACAAGTGTCCTGAGAAAAATTAAAAAAGAAAAAAATTCAAATTACACACCTAACAATGGACATGTTATTTTACAAGTGCAAACATTTGATGAAACTTATTCCCTCTTCAGAGAGAGCTGTCTGAATGTATTTCTCCTCCTTCCGATTGTTGCTGCCACTGCCTTTCTACTTCTGTAATTTTCCTGTAATTTCCCTAAACAATACCAGATGAATGTGATGCAAGGTTGATCCTTTAACCAAGTTTTTCTTGTTCTTGCTTTAATTACTGCAATGACGAGATGTTAAAGCAAAGATCTATAGGTGCGATGTATATGTCCTTTCCTGATACACTATTTCTAAAAAAACGCTTGATCAAGTATTTAGCATTGATTGGCCTGAATTTTCTGGACGGTTGATACAGGAACTTGTTTCTTCGAGCAACGGATAATGCATGATTTTTAAAACATGATTTATTTGTAATGCTCACTGGGACCATGTAATTTGAACAAATAATCCAGGAAAAGTGTTGTTCCTGGGAACAGATAACACTGTTCTGCAGTGTTTTCATTACCGCCATCCTGTATAGTTTTCTAGGATGGCTTTTGCATCCTGGAACTGGATCTGGTGATATTTTTCCTGCATCACATAACATTTCTTTAAAAATCCTATATAGTATTCTTTAAAAATTTGATATATTTTCCTCAATCCACATACACCAATGCATACATTACTTTGTTAGGAGAAGTGTTGCTTGAATAAGTTTTCTGAATTTATTTATTAATCCGTACTCCTTCAGCCATCTGACAACCCTGCCTAATCACACACAGCTTAGAGTTGACAACACTGTACAACATAGCAGGTTTTGCTGATTAACACCATTCTGTTGCAGTGCTTTCTGCACTTCAGTCGGGGTCATATTTTGCTTGCTAATGAGAATAGGTAGTGTCCTGTACGTGAGTGACACACTGTGTTAATCTTTATATTGAACTTATATCAACATGTCATATCGTGGCTGCATGAGCAGTCTGCTATGTATGTGGAAGTTTTGTGTCGAACAGCGGCGCAATATAACAGAGTTCATCAGTTTCTTTTTACTGCAGATTTCGATCTCAACATTTCTCGACTGTTTGAACGGAAAATAAATGTTCAGCTTTATCAGTCGCTCTCACGTTTCCTTACTTTGCACTACAGTACAGAATGTAGCCTACCTGTCTACTAATAGCGGAGCTTGGCTAGGTTTCCGATTCCTGTACATTGTAAAATATTTGCAATGCAGTAGCCTGTGGTGAAAATGTTTAACCTTGACAGAAAACGGTATGAAAGATGTACGTATGGTACTCGGAGATGTTACACGCTATCAAGTAGGTTGTAGGTATCATTCTGAAGTAGAAATGACCAGCAAACCGTACTCTACACTCTGTGGGCTGGGAGAGGGCACATTACAGTACATTATTCATCAACAATGGAATGGGTAATAAAGTTTGTGACTGTTGAATTTGAATAGCATCCCTCTCCTTTTGTAACAGTTAAAAGTTAAATAATTTTACACACATAAAATTACGTAGTAAAAAAATGTATCAAGTCATGTCTCCAATGCCGATTGCCGGTCTGTGCGAGTGTGCGTAGATCGTGGACTCAGGAGTCGGAGCATCATTGTACAGTCGCTCCAAAACAGAATACTGTATCAAGATACCTTGACGTCAAGAGCCAGGCTGAGTGGCTCAGACGGTTGAGGTGATGGCCTTGTGACCTCCACTTGTAAGGTTCGATCCTAGCTCAGTCTGGTGGTATTTGAAGGTGCTCAAATACGTCATCCTCGTGTCGGTAGATTTACTGGCATCTAAAAGAACTCCTGCAAGACAAAATTTCAGCACCTCGGTGTCTCCAAAAACAGTCAAAGTGGTTAGTGGGACTTAAAACCAATGACATTATTATTATTATTATTATTATTATTATTATTATTATTATTATTATTATTATTATTATTATTATTATTATTATTATTATTATTGACATCAAGAGTACGCTCATTCCGTTTTGGAGCGTCTGTACATTGACTTTTTTAAAAATGGAGATTTTTTTGGCGATGGATAATCTGCAGAACAGTTAATCGAGATTTTACTGTCTGTAGGAATAATTATAACATTAAAATACATGTAACAAAAATTATGGTTATGATCTTCTTGTCATAATATGATGTCTTTAAGCTGACTTAGGTCCTCAGGCAAAGAAGTAAATCTAGAAATGAGTCATAATTAAGAATGAATAAACATACAGAAAAGAAATTAAAAAAAGAGAAAAATTATTCATGAGACTCGCCCATACCTGCCAAGTATTTCCATATAATGTACGGATTTTGAGTGTGTTTTTTGGTTGTATGGATGAACGTTATTGTACGGATTTTGAATATTCGCACTTGTTTTCGCTTTCTGCAGTCAAATCGGATTTGTTTTACTTTTGATAGTAGCTGGTAATACGAGATGCAGTGTTTGAAATTCAACCAGTAAATGTATCATTTATTGATTATCATCGTGCCTTTGTCACCTGTTCGACCTCAACTGCTACTTCATTCACTGAGATGTTCCCAACCGAGTAGCAGGCTGTGATTTTGAAGAAAAGAAATCATTGAAAAGTAGCAGTCTATGAGATTATATATAACAACTTCAGTAACTGTGTCATGCTTCGTAGCAGCTGAAAGGCTTTTTTTTGTGTGTGTGTGTGTGGGGGGGGGGGGGGGGGCAGTTCTGAAACTCATGGAATTGTGTGACGAATTTGTAAGCGATTTAGTATTTTTAGAGGTGTTTGTAATGAGTTCAACTAAGAAACGACTATATCAATCTTTTAGGAAGGCATATTCTGCTGAATATCCTTGTCTTATACGATCACGGAAAGGTGAAACATTCGCATTCTGTTCCATGTGCTCACGTGATACAAACGTTTCTCACGGAGGAAGAACAGAATTATTAAATCACATTAAATCTGTTAAACACGTCCAGTACGAAATTTAACAATGACAGTCAGAAAACTAATTTGTTTTTTTACCTCTTCTGGAGCCGACCTCGAGTAAGAGTGGAATGCTTGTTCACTTAATTTTTAATTGATCATAATATCCCGTTAGCTGCTGCCGATCATGCTGGTGCTCTGTTTAGGAAAATGTTTCCAGATTCTGAAATTGCAAAAAAAATATGGCAGTGGTCGTACGAAAACCACACACATTTTGAAAGAAATGGCTCCGGATTGAAAAAGTGAACTGGTTGGTTACATGCAACGTGAACCATTTTCTTTAGCTACGGATGGAAGCAATAAAATAGTTATGCTAAGCTTTACCCTATTGTCGTCACATGTTTTATGGCAAATCAGGAAAAGAACTCAGTGTTGTCTGTCCCAGCCTTGATGGGTGATTCAATGGGACGTAATATTGGTAATTTGGTAATTTCACAGTTAGTGTGTTACAAAATATGCCTCCCGTCCTTTCAAAACTATACAGAAAAACTCTTCATTCTCAAGGTCGAGAAATAGTGTCTAACGTGTTACAGTTCATGCAGAAAGAAGCTGATGAAAACCAGTTTATTATTCCAGCCAAAAAAGTGCAGGAGTGTGTGTGTGCTGCAACTCGTGTAAGTGCGTGCACCGTGAAGTCCGTGAAGAAACAACTGCTACAGGTCCAGGCAGGAACATTGGCATCGTTCAATACACCTCGCAAGAACAAAGAAAAAAAGCGTCTGTGCACTGGATTAGGTGATTTTGACATGTGCGTTGTTCGGAAGGACAATCAATGAATTTTATATAACTGAGAAAGAAATTCCGACTGTGAAATCTGTGTTGGCAAAACAAAAAAAGTATACAGTACAAGGGCCAATGCAGTAGTTTGCGAAAAATTTTCAAAGAACTTGGATTTCGGTGGAAAAGGGTAGAAACTAACAGGTGTTTGATTGAGCGTAATGATATTCGAAGTGCTCAAATCACATTTTTGCGTTCTGTTACTAAGTATCATCAGGAGGGTCGCCCAATAGTTTACAGTGATGAAACCTACATTAACAGCTCCCACACAACACCGAAGGCTTGGTGTGTCACCACATCTCCTACAGAGGGTCTTAAATCACCGATATCGAAAGGACAGCGCCTATGACAGGCTATGAGCTGGGTTTTATTCCGAACGCCCTCTTGATATTCAAATCAAATCAGACATCCGGCGATTACTATCGAGAAATGAATGCCACGAACTACATGAAATGGGTGAAAGAAATGCTTCTGCCAAACTTGCCACCAAAATCTGTTCTTGTGATAGACAATGCATCCTATCACAACGTTCAGTATGATAAATGCCCTACTTCTAACGCTCGCAAACAGGAAATGCAGAACTGGCTAACAGAGCACAACATACCTTACGGAAATATGTTCACGACTGAACTTTATGAACTTATAAAGATCAATAAGCCTCGAGCTAAGAGCTATATTCTGGACCGTCTTTTACATGAATACGAGCACATTGTTCTTCGCTTGCCGGCTTATCATCCTGATTTGAACAGCATCGAAAAAATCCGGGGTGATGTGAAACAATGGGTGGCACAGAAAAACACAACCTTCAAGCTGGATGATGTTAGAAATCTTTGCGTTCAGAGATTTTCTGAAATTGGTGTGGAAGAGTGGGCTTCAGTATGCCGTCATGTCAGAGAGCCTGAGGAACAATATATACAGTCGGGAGGCTTTTTGGAACCTGAAATTGAGTGCCTAACAATTAATGAAACTAACAGCAGCAGCAGTGAGGATGAATCGTCAAGCAGTGGCTCGGATAGTGAAAGTGAAGTTGACATGTCTGGGATTGAAGAACTCCAGCCTTAGCTCTTTACATTATGAGCTCTATAAACACGATGTTATTTTTTGTTAAGTGTTTGCGAGGCAACCGAGTTCTTGTGATAAGGTATCATTGTTATTCAGGATTTGAATAAAGTACAATAACCGGTATATGATCGCTGTGTTTCTAGTTTGACATTAAGCAATGGACTCGCGAAGTGAGAAATAAAATTTACCACTCCAGCAAAAATATAAATTAAAAACGAAAGGTGACTGTAGCTGTAGGGAATAACAGCCTATATTAGATACACTTTCTTTCTTTTGCTATTCTGTGTGCTGTACGGCACCTTCCATCTTTGTAAAATGAGTCTGTTACAGGAGGCTTCATACTGGCTATAATTCACCATTTATGTTTCGTATAAAGTTTTTTTTTGTAAAATGTAAGAAATAAACAACGTATTCTTTTAACAAAGCTTTCTATAGATTGATCATTTCATTAGAGACCCTTATTTCAAATGACTAGGGTATCATCATATTTGCCATGAAATAACATTACTACTACTGCTATAATAATAATAATAATAATAATAATAATAATAATAATAATAATAATAATAATAATATGAATGAACTTTTAGTTGGAAAGTTTTCTTAATGTTAATATAGACGTCGCTAACATTCCTAACATTCCAAACTTCTGTTTCGTACAGATGTTCACGATTTTGTAGCTGGATTACCAATTGTGCTATAGGAGAATTGAATCACACCAGGTTAAAGCTCTAAGCAATTCATCGCTCTTACGTGCTATGTAAAAAGGAAACGCGACTATAAGCAATTGTCCGTTCAAGCAAGGGAATATATGGGAGTTGTGGGGATATACTTTGCATTATACGGTATATAGTATGATGAGAACATAGCGCTGATTACAGGCGTTAACGTTACTCGTTTCCCTTTTGTGATCAAAATATGGAAACGCTAGACCAACCACAACAACAGCTCACGTACTCTGGCGGCAACTGCTTGGCTCTGGCTTTCGAGATGGGTAGGTGTGGCCTATGAACTCTGCGGAGAGACTCGCACCCAAGTTTCTCATTAACTGCACCCAGGGCTGTTGTTTGGCTGTGCCGACTTTACCCCGAACCACATGGTCAACTCGCTCGGTGTACAATAAACACTTCATAAATTTCAAACACCAGTAAAAAACTGTAACCATGCTTGATGTACGTTTGACTGAAATAGGCCTATATCAAACCAATGCCCAAGCACAAGACAGGTCTTCAGGACCATTATGGAGAAAGAGAGAGAGAGAGAGAGAGAGAGAGAGAAAGAACCTGAGTATCAAACTTCATTGAATCATACACCGAACTGGATGGATAAACAGGTACCAAAAATCAACACTTATGGGAAGTCTGAGAAAAAGGAATGTTCTCAATCATTTTACTCCGATCTGTGCAGCCGTATGCTGAGAGCATACTGCTGGCTGGCATTCTTGAAGGCAAGAATCTAACTTTTCACTTGTTAAAACACACGACGTTCTGTTGTATCCTATGAATATGGCAGGCTGGGGACTAGAAGGGGTTCTTATGCATTTGAAGTTCTACAATATTAACTCCAGATAAAGGTGGCTGAAATGATATTGAATGTGCTGTACAAAATAGACAGTTATATAAAACTTTATACAACTGATGGTATTGTCTTGTTTTTAGGGAACTTCCTAATCTATACGCTTCCAACACTAGCTAAGAAGTCTTTGGTTCCCTTTCTATACTTGATAATACTAGTTGATACTTATCTTCCAGGGGACTGGTGTCTTCCTCGACGTCTTCTGTCTTGAAGCTTTACGTTCACTCATGCACACTAACACTCACTGATTTCACTGGTTTTCTCCATTATTACCCAAGAGGATGCAGTTCTGTTACTTCTACTTGCTACTGTCCATGTGAATCCCTTAGTGTTGGCCTCAATGGATGTACTGGAACCTACTGCCTCCGTGGTTTCCTCTTCCCAACTATCCGGTCAATACTCGTACAGTTCTTGTCCCCGCTCTGGTCTACGGTGGGAATACTCTGCGCCTCTAAATGATGCCTTCCCTTGAGGTACCTCCGTGTAGATTAATGACTATCAAGTGGGCTCCTCCAGAGACCTTTACTTGCAATAAATTAACAGCCAAAGTCTTTCACCACTACTTCCTTTATTTAAAGTTTTTAATTGCCGTAGAGAATATGAACCTCGGCTTCTTGCCTAATTACTTGTACGGTTCCCTGGTCGCTTATTATTTCTTGAGGGCTTTCCCTTTGTGATAGCGGTTTTACTAGTCCGCTTAAGCGTTTCCTCTATGTCAACACTCTATCGTCTGAGTGTATGTGATTTTCCGGCACATTGTCCAAGAATACTTATTACCAGTCGCTGGTAATTCTGACTTCGAACTCTTACTTGAGTACTGTTCGCGACCTGACCGGCTTACTGTCCCACTGGACTTCCCTTGCTCCCGACTTCAGCTGACTACCAGACCAACTTCCCAACTGACTTCCTATCTTTTGGTTCCCCCTTAAAATACCTCGATGTTCTCGAAACGACCATGCCCTGATGACTTCGACCTCCTTGTGATTCTGATTTGTCGTTTTCTTATTGGTCAATAATATCCCTTCCCTTAGGAATTTATAATCATCTCAATTGTCCTAGACGCTTGAAGAGCTGTAATTTTCCTTTGTACGTGCGTTTTCCAAGCTTCGCTCTGTCGCCCTTTTGACCGTGTACACATTGTGATAAGAGAGTCACAAACATACTGTGTTTATTCAAATATTTCACCATTGCCTGGCTGGTTTCTACTCTTCGGAACTGCATCTTCTTAATTTTCCCAATGTATGTCTTAAATTCATTTCCATGTACAGTTATTTTACCTTGACACTTTGGGGTTATATTCCTTTTTCTTGGCTCTATTATTCTTATTTCTACTTCACTCCGGAATTGTGAAGTCTCGGTTTGATTTTAGATCCGTTCGAACCGTTCACTCACTAAGTACTGATTGCGGGCGGCGCCGTCACCTCATCATATATGTTCTTGCGCCAACTCGCTTTGTTTTGACAACTCGAAACATGGCTGCCCTTTATGAACTTGTCTCCGCAAAGAGCGCTGCTGATATCAGGCATACCGGCCCTCTGTGTTATTCTAGCTCGTTGGAGGTTCCACTGTACTCAAGTAGTGAAGTAATGTTGCTTGCCTAAGAATATATGCTTGAGCTTTTGTTGCAAACTTACAAGATCATCTAATCATTTCTGTATTATGTAGTTTGTGACAGATGTGATGAAGCCTTTGAGGATGGACGATATTATGGATCAAGAAGTGCAGAATTTGTCTGGAGGAGAGTTGCAACGGGTAGCCTTGGCTCTATGCTTAGGCAAACCAGCTGACGTTTATCTTATAGATGAACCTTCAGCATACTTGGACTCCGAGCAACGATTAGTTGCAGCCAAAGTTATTAAGAGGTAAGAATCTTTCACCATTTCACTCTGCACACAGCTCTGGTTATCATTGCTTTAATATTCTCTCAGCTGTAAATGTTTCATCAGCAAAGTGGGTGTACAAGGCGTGGTAAAAGAATAACTGAACTTTGAAAATAGCTTGCTTGTTGTTTAAAGGGGCCTAACATCGAGGTCATCGGCCCGAACTTTGAAAATAGAGTAGAAATTCAAAGTCTTAATGGTTTCCAGTAAGTGGCACTGTATAGTGGTATCCTTTCTAAGTAATTAGCCATTTCACGGACATTTCTGAAACAGTTATCTCTGAGCAGCTGTTAGTTTACAAGTGTGTTGCGATTGTTGAGATATCAAAATATTACAAACAGCATATCAACATATGCTTCTGCTTCAAACTAGGAAAAACTTTCATGGAGGCATGCAATGATGTGCAAAACAACTTAACCAAATCTGATAAAAGCGTGGCAGGTCAGGTTAATCATGAAAGTGTTGTGTACCATTAATTCCTACTTGAGGGTCAAACTGTGAACCACTGATATTGTCTTGAAGTTTTGAGACATTTGAAGGAAAATGTCAGGTTAAAAGAATCAGGCTTGTGGTTAAACAACTCCTGGAGCTTCCACCATGACAATGCGCCAGCTCACAAGTCGCTGTTGATTCATGAATTTTTTATGACAGCTGTGGTTCCTCGTGCACCCTATTCATCTGACCTAGCCCCTGCTGACATTTTTTATTCAAAATGGAAATGGAAATTCACCCTGAAAGACAACAGTTTCAGTCAGTTGAGAAGAGTTCAAACTGAAATTGCACACAATCCTACAAATTCCATACTAGGACTGCTTCCATAAGTGGAAACTGTGTTGGAAGCATTGTATTAATAGAGGAGGGGAATAGTTTGAAGGATACAAAGCTAACATGGCTGCAGGTAAGCCTCTTAAAGAGTTATTTTTAAAGTTTGGTTATAACAGGCCTTGTATTATACAATGGATTGTCAAATAATCGATTTTGGTGATAACTCAGACAAAACTTTTACACCTTTGTTTGACGAATTTATATGCATTCACTAAGAACTGTAAATAATACATGTATAAACCTACATAAATACACTGCACTTAAAGTATTGAAAAGGAACAAACAAGTGTCAAATCAAGCCATGTGTATATATTTATATAATAGGATTAACACAATGGCAGTTCAGTGTGGGAAGAGGGAGCAAAAGAAAGAGGAGACAAGGACAAACATAAAAACAAAAGGATAGGGACAATCTGCGCATCGTAATACACTGCCATCGTGCTCATCAATCCCAGTTCTTCTGCATCTATCTCTTCCCAGCCCCCACCACCCTAGTGAGCTTGTTTTTTGCTTTTGGAAATAAATATTTTCATTATCCCATTGGGATCCTTGTCTCCTTTTATGTTTGTCCTGTATTTCTGATGTTGTACCACCTGTATTTATCTTATGTTTCTTCCCTTTTAAAAGGCAGACTTTTGGAAGCTCAAAATGACATTGTAATACTTTGGGGATCTTGCTACCAAGATCATCTTCAGTGTAATAAGAATGAAACCAATTAATGGCAATTGTCACTGTATTCATTAGTAACTAGACTTGGGATAGAAAGACTCTGTTAGAAGTGTAGTTCATTACAGGGCCTCCAAAGTATTTATCCAGCTTTCTTCTTATTCTACGCTTACTGTATCAAGAATGAAGATCCGTCAGAATGGCCTTCAATAAGTTTTTATACCCTCCCTCCTAATGAAGCTGGAAAACAGAAACGAACTCATCAGGTGCTGAAAAGAGATGGATATAGAAGAACTGGAATTGGTGAGGAGCGATCCTATCTGTTCGAAGATGGCAGTGTATGAGAATGTAGAAATTGTCCTTGTCTCCTCTTTCTGCTGCTTCCTCTTCCCACATTGACCTGTTCATCCTATTATGTGTTCCTTTTCTTGTTCCTGTTTCTGTATATGGCTTGACACTATACTTAAAGTCAGGGAAGTAAGTTATATGAAGTTTATGTTGGTTTACTAAAAAAATATTGGTAGAGTTCTTTATTGCAGTTGATTATACAAATTGATTGTGCTGGTATGAGCTCTTCCCATCACCACCCGACCTGATATTATTTGTATGTGTATAGGACCTGAAGTGATAAGTTAACCAATGATCCAATATTTACAGTACCATAAAATGAGGCAAAACCAGTAATTTACACCAAATATTAATTGTTATTACCTGTACTGCAAGTCAAGCTAAGAACCATGTAAAACATCTTCCCTCGCCTTGGCTGTACTTTCATCACTCCCCTGCTATCTTCCACCACTATTGTCGTGGCCACCAAATTAGGCGGGTGAGGAAAACTGCTCTGTCGTCAGATATGGGAACGGCAAAGCGACAGATGGTTGAGAGTTGCTTACCTCTGAGCACGGATTGGCAACGCTGATCGTGCAGTGCTGTCTAGCTGAAGCCCATCCGCTCCAGGCCACCTTACCTGAGTCATTCCCTGTCATGCAGCTGTTGAGCTCGCACCGTAAGTGCAGTTAAAGACGGATAGTGAAAGTAAATTGATTTGGGCTCAAGTCAAGAGAGAAGTGGCAGAGAGTAACAAGACATTCAAAATAAAAGACAAAGAAAAACTCACGTCAGAAGCCATCAACCGTGTGACTGCTGCAGATTGGTAAAAGTGCTTCAATCGCGCGGAAAATCTTCAAACAGACGATTGAGCCAAGGAAATAGTAAGGGACGAAAGAATGGAGCCATTCAACATCAGTGTAAATGACGACTCGACAGATAGTGAGATAAGTGACGACAGTGACTAAGAAATATTAGACTGCCTTGAAGGTAGAAAATTTAATTTTATCGCAATACTATCCATAGCTTTGATGTGAAAGATATGTATTCGAATATTCCGATCATGGAGACTATCAACATTGTTAAGAACAACTTAAACACACATAGTTCGTTGAGTAAAGTAGAAATTGATGAATTCATCAACTTATTAAAGTTCATATTAGAAAACAACTTTTTTACTTTCAACAACAATGTGTACAAACAAGTTAATGGGTTGGCCATGGGATCACCAGCGTCTGGTATCCTTGCAGATATATTTATGGACCATATAGAATCTAATAAAATAGTCGGTAAAATTAAAGGATTAGACTTATGGTTAAGGTTTGTTGATGACGCGTTCGCTATCATTAACGAACAAGAACTCAAGCCAAACGAACTGTTAGACCAATTAAACAACCTTGATAAACATATAATGTTTACAATCGAGTCGGAAGATAATAAAAGTCTAAACTACCTAGACGTAACATTAACTAGAGACAATAAAAACCTGATTTACCAAGTATTTAGAAAACCTACACACACAGATGTTATTAGGAAAGACTCGAACAACCCAGGAGAACATAAGAAAGCAGCATTTTACAGCTTCATCAATAGAGCAGTAAGAATACCATTAAACAGAAATGATTTTAATAAAGAGATAAACATTATACAAGATATTGCCAAAAGAAACAGTTACCCCAAAAGCTATGTCAATAGGATAAAGAGTAAGGTCATGAATAGACCTAACACTCTACTTGTAAATAAGGAAGAAAAAAAGAAATTTGCTACATTCACTTACATTAATAAACAATCATACAGTTTGGTTAAACTATTTAGGAAACACAATATCCATGTATCCTTTAGGACAGATAATAATAATAATAATAATAATAATTTATTGTTCAATTCGAATAGCGTAAACACCAACAGTAGGTTCAGTAAGTCAGGAGTATACAAACTTTCGTGCCAAAATTGCGGAAAAAATATGTCAGACAGTCAGGTAGAAGTGTGATGGTACGGTATAAAGAGCATGTCAATGCACGAAAACATTCTAGATACTCTGCAATGTGTGAACACATGCATGAAAGCAACCATCATTTCACAAATATTGAACGTGATATGACTTTATTACATTCATTAAGCAAAGGCAAACAAATGAATCCCTAGAGAAATTAGAAATATACAAATTGCAAAAATTTGATAATGAGAACAGCCTAAATGAACACATTGCAGAAGACAATCAGTTGTTTAAATTGGTAACCCAATACCCTAGTAAGAGGCCAAATGATGTCAAGCGTGTAAGGGGGGGGAAGTATGACTGTAGTATCAGGGGCGGTTCCTTCCACCCCTCTTTCCATCCACCACGCAACCCAATGTAATTCTGTAACCAGTTGCCATACAACATCAGGTGCCTTCACATCTATCTAACACATGCATGCCACACGTAATATTTACATCATCACACTGGTAAGGTTTAATATTTTTACCCCGTTGTATTCTCATTTGTTCATGTCGGAGCCTTTTAGTTAATTTCTATTTCATTTCCTTTTTATAGACCATTTTAACCTATTTTCAACCTGGCTGCATAATACATCTATCAACCGAAGATAATGGCAGGACTCCAAGTTTTAACGCAACTTCATTTATTCTTGTACAAATCCAATTGAACTACGCAAGATAGTATTACAATTCCAAGAACACTGTAAATTCACATCATTATACGACGCTGTGTCCAATATTTTAATTTAAATAGACATCATTTTAACACCCATTAACGGTGGATATCGGCAGGACTTCAAGTTCTAATGCAATTTCATTCATTCCTAACTCAACTTTTTTGAACTACGCAAAGCAACTTCAAGGACACTATGAATTCATATCATCACAAGACGTTGTATTTAATTAGACATTACTATATTGTGTTTTTAATTTGTACTTGACAAAATGGGATTTTAATTCTATGTTTGTACCATCCAAATGTTTAAGTGTTACATTTTAATACTCATTATTTTGAATTTTTAATGGGGGCCCCCCCTATTTTAGTCAGGTCTTATTGTATACTGAATTTTAATCCACTAGCTGAGGAAGAGAATGCATAATATTCTCGAAACATGTACTAGATGTTAAGGTGAAAGGTAAATAAATAAATAAATAAATAGTATTGACTAGGCGGACCATCTTCTAACATATTTACTGATACCACAAACAGCCGGTGCAGGCGGAAGTTAGAATGCCTGCTTGAATTGGTTCTGCCTCCTGCCCCGCTGAACGACTGCCCAGAGCCTCCAACCTCCCGTGCTTTTATAGCCGAGTGGCTTGCACGTGTACAGGGGTTGAAAGCACTGGCGCAGCCGTGCAGGGCAAGAGGCTATGAACCGTGGCATCCCTCTGAGGGAGTGGATGCCACCGTGCTTTATTATAAATTATACAGGCATGATGGGATTACAGACCTTATTAACAAAAAGAACAAAGGCAACAAAGGAGACTATACAGATGAATATAAAAATAAGAGAAACACAGATATACCCTATCGAAAACGATCCGGTGGCTTCTTTCTGCGGGGGCTGCGTCGGAGCACTTTCATCCGCTTGAACCTCTTGACTGGATGCTGTCTCTCGTCGTCGGTCGGTCCCCGAAGAGGGCTCCGCGACGCTGGAGGAAGTACAACGTCGGAAGCCGGTGGTGTAATCGCCATCACTGTGGAGCTGGAGCTGCTTGAGCTGCAGCTGCTCCCTGACCTCGCCCGCGGCGAGTGCCGCGCCCTCTTCCTCGTGTTTGCAAGGGGCGGCTGACCGCTCTAGCGGGCGGGGGTTGGAACTGGAATCCGGCTGGTAACATCGCCACCTCGTCGCCCGTGGCCTGGTCGACTTGTATTGCGGAGTTCCAGCCCCTGGATAGGGCAATGTACAGAAGGTTTGCCCGATTGAAGGCATACTTCTTTTGGGCCGGGTCGAGGAGGTACCATGCTGCGAGAAACCAGAGGATGGTCGTAACGTCGTGATGGTCCCGGCCCGCTGGTAGCGTGTGAAGCATGCCCTCCAATGCAGTGGCGATCTGGTAGACGGTTCATAGCCTCTTGCCCTGCACGGCTGCGCCAGTGCTTTCAACCCCTGTACACGTGCAAGCCACTCGGCTATAAAAGCACGGGAGGTTGGAGGCTCTGGGCAGTCGTTCAGCGGGGCAGGAGGCAGAACCAATTCACCTCATCGAGAAGTTACGTACTTTCATGCCGTCTCTGTTTCATAATTACAACGAATACGAAATTGATCGATATCTGTTGCTTTTGAATCATATCGATAAGGGATAGAACATGAGACGCGCTCTATTTAATTTCAAGGGATTTGCTTTAACACTATGTGCCCGCCGGTAGAAATATTACTACCAGGCGGCGTGCGCCTGAGTGCCGCTGTTAGTAATACTACCACGATTTTGAAATTCAGCCACTCGAAAGCTATTCACGTTATCGAATTAGTTTTCGCTTTGACATATTGTCGATTTCCTTTATCGTTAGGTGGTGTTGTCGATCAATAGTGATTGGTGGTGCAACTTAGGGATGATGATAAATAGCCACGTGCGGTCAGTTAAATCTTACGTAATTGCTGACATACGTACTCCTCGCACGCTCCGGTTAGATAAGCACAAATTTATGTGTGTGTGTTCTAATGATAGATTATATTGACTTCACAGATTTAGAATGAAAGTGCAGTGAGGCAACAGTCTGCAATCATCTCTCAAGTAGTCGATTTATACTGTATAATCATGACCATCTGTGGGACTGTCAGACTAAAGCAAATCGGAAGGAATGCCAAAATCAGAGTTCGCGAAAAAACTGAAAAAGGGTGAAAAAAGTCACTGCAGAAAGAACACCTTCTAGCATAAAGTGGCGAGATGTTCGAGACGTGTATATGCTGAGCACTGCACATGATGACATGATTGAAGTACCTGCAGCAAGAGGGAGCCACGAGAAATCCGAACCATCTGCAGTAGTAGACTATAACAAATTCAATATTGGTGTTGATAAGTCCAACCAATTGTTGGCATATTATGCATTCACAACGAAATCAATCAAGTGGTGGTGGAATAAATTATTGTTCCATCTGTTTGATCTTGCCATAGTGAATGCCTATATACTGTACCATAAGGCTTCTTCACAAAAACTTCCCCTTTCGAAATTTTGTGGACGTTTAGCGGATGATTTGGTGAGTAGTGCTGGGGCCGAAATTACTGAAGAATCACCAGGATCAACTGCAGGAAGGCTAGTAGGTAGAGATCATTTTCCAGACAGAATACCTGCAGTAGGCGCGAAGAAGGAAGGACATGCGCAGCGTACGTGTACGGTTTGTTACGACAAGTCCAAACATAACACCGGTCGTGCTGTGAAGAAAATGACAACCATATATTGGCGTAAATGTGACGTAGGTCTTTGCATAGGAGAATGTTTTGAGTGTTACCATACCAAAGCTAAGTATTGGGAATAACAATGTGTAATTCTGTTATTCTGTGACTAAAAACTATCGAACTTACCTAGTGAATTAGAAATTCAAGTGCGTGAACAAGGATATCTTGTCTTGGGTGGTGTGCCAAGTCCCAACTGACGAGCCTAACTTAGCACACGAGGGCGAAACGCAGGCAACCAAGAATGAGTTAGCTGGAAAATTTATAATGTCCAATAACGGACCATTATATTGGTATTATAAATTTACTCATTCAGGACAAATATTTTAGGTTCCCTATGGGAATCAACATCTACATCATTTGATGGCCAAGCAGGCATCTATTTTTGGAAATTGAGACATAGCTCTCACAGTGCATTGGCACTGCTGGTGGCTTCAAATAGCCTATGCAGTGGCCTCCACGGTATGCACTAGCCTTGCGTCTTGGGTGGTGTGCCAAGTCCCAACTGACGAGCCTAACTTAGCACACGAGGGCGAAACGCAGGCAACCAAGAATGAGTTAGCTGGAAAATTTATAATGTCCAATAACGGACCATTATATTGGTATTATATCAGAATGGACCAATATTGTAGCCTAAGTTTCTTTCCAATGCTGAAGGTAAGCATTTTTTATTTGATTTCGTGGGATGGCCCACTCTTTGTACAATACGTATATAAATTTGTTAATTTATAATGCGAAAACTGACAGAACTGTGATTTTTTTTTCCGAGAGTCTAAATTACGCCGGCACAGGGTAGGGACGCCATCTTGAAACGTCCGGGCTCATAGTGTTAAAAGGTATCACGTCCTTTCCTGCCATCTCCAGAATATTTTGTAAACTATAACTTGAAAATTCTTTCCGCTTATGAAGGGGAAGCACCGAGAGCAAATAATACTGCGCAGGTTATTTTTGATTCGCAGGCTGGCGGCTACTCAGTCGCAGAGGAATGGCTGGGCCATTTCATTCTCTTATGGGCGCGGAGATTATTGGTTTGATAGATGGCAGTAGTGGAAGTGATGTATCGAGAAGCGATATTTTCGGTAGTGACTGTGCATAGCAAGAGATTGCTGGAGAAGTGGTAGATAGTGCAGATTAAGAAGAAAGAGCTTCAGCTGTAATAACTTTGTCCGCTCTTCAGTGGTTGTGGCAAGACGTAGATGTCATCATGAGCACATAAAAGATCCCCTACACGGCTGTGCCAGGTACAAGAAAGCATTTCGAGTCTATTTTTTGCTATTTTTCATCGACAAAGTGATTGACCTAATTGTTCAAGAAACAAATAGATACACGGCAGAGTGTATACTTGGCACACCCTTTAAATCATGGTCGCGAACCCGGAAGTGGACACCGGTGATAGGGGAGGAAATTTGTGTGTTCTTGGGGCTTATAATGTTCATGGGGTCAGATACCCTCACTGAAGAGCTATTTCATCAGGGATTGATTTTTAGAATCTCCTACATTCCCTCAAACAATGGCAAGGGTCAGGTTTACTTGCGATATTTACATTTTGTTGATAATTCTACACGGGACCTAAAAAGCTTTTCAAAATTCAGCTTTTCCTGGAAATTTTCAGACAGCTTACATCCCCTCCAAAAATATTTCTGCGGACGGGTCCCTTATACTCTGAAAAGGCAGACTTGGAATAAAAATGTATATTCCGTTACATATTTATTTAATATTGCGTGTGATTAGGAACAACCTTGAACAGCAGCCATCACATATATTGCTCAGAAACATTGGACTTAATCTCGGTAAGTAGTCCTAAAATTTTCATTACGTTTTATTTCGTAGATTTAACATTATGAACTTGATGGTGTCTAAATCTCTGCTGAGCTTCAATTTAAATACCGCCTGAGAAGTGAGCAGCTCTGGATTAAATTACCGGCTTGGGGGTTAAGTTGCTCTAATAAAGCAGATGATCTTATCCACTTTTTGACTCGTGCATTAGAGTACAGTATGAATAGTACTTTCACCGACATTGGGGAAATAACTGTCACTGTTCAGTACATATATTACTTTTCTCACAGTCGGAATTTTATTCCTAAAGAAAAATTCATACCCTTCATGTCAAATTCTGCTTAACTCAGGACCTGCAAGCATGAGTCCTCTATCCTTTGGGTTCTGATGGACCTTTCTTGGGAGAAAGTAGCTTCCAGTGTACTTCGAATTTGGCAATAGTTGTGCAAACAATACAATAATAATTTCGTGTGGCTATTTCTAGCCGAGTGCAGCCCTTGTAAGGCAGACCCTCCGATGAGGGTGGGCGGCATCTGCCATGTGTAGGTAACTGCATGTTATTGTGGTGGAGGATAGTGTTATGTGTGGTGTGTGAGTTGCAGGGATGTTGGGGACAGCACAAACACCCAGCCCCCCGGGCCATTGGAATTAACCAATGAAGGTTAAAATCCCCAACCCAGCCGGGAATCGAACCCGGAACCCTCTGAACCGAAGGCCAGTACGCTGACCATTCAGCCAACGAGTCAGACAAACTCATGTCCTCATCCGAGGCGGCGCAGCTCTTTTTAGGCACACCCCCATTGGAGGTGAGCTGCATGTACCATTTCAACCACATACCAGCCCTCCTGCCAGTTTTAAATTCCTGGCAGTACCGGGAATCGAACCCGGGCCCCCAAGGACGGCAGCTAATAACACTAACCGTTATGCTATGGAGGCGGACAAAACTCGTGTCCTCATCCCGAGGTGGTGCAGCTCTTTTCAGGCACACCCCCATTGGAGGCGAGCTGCATGTACCATTTTAACCACTTACCAGCACTCCTGCCATTCTTAAATTTCTGGCAGTACCGAGAATCGAACCCGGGCCCTCAAGGACGGCAGCTGATAACACTAACCGTTACGCTACGGAGGCGGACAAACAATACAAGTAGAAATGTCAGTGAAATAAGCTGTTTTTTAAACTGCATGTTATCGTCGAGTGATTTACTGTAAATGGTATTCTTTTGGTAGGTCTTTGTGGCTACCATTTGGTCTTGTATGCCCACTACCAATCCTTCTGTTTCACTGAAAATGTTACACATGTGCAATCACTTACACGATGCATCATAGTTAATATCTGGCTGGTTCGAAGAGGCAGGATATCAGCCATGGAGCTGTTTACTTTTCTACCTTTGCTGTTTTGCAGTGTTGTCATCAATCTTGCTGCTTGGCGATAGCTCTCAGTCTGCTAGAGTAGATTTTACATAGTACATCATGCAATGTATTCTTCCCTGTTCAATCATGGAAATTCTACCTCAGTGCTCTGATTTGCCTATGGTTGAAATTGACAATGTCAACTACCCCTTCCTTCTTGGCATGTAAAATCTTTCAGTAAGACTCTGGATGATAAATCTGGTGTCTTTTAGCGAGAAATGAACTTTGCAATTCATTTTGTCAAGTTGAGTATCTGTCCACTTCGAGATTCCGAAGGAGGAAGTGAACAGTGTATGGCATTAGTGTTGATTGTCTTCACCTTGTTTCTCACTGAGAGCTGTGTCCTCAGGACTTTATTGACATGACTAACAAAGACGGATTGAAAATCTCCTTTTTACTTTTTGTGCTCTGTGTTCTGGGTTTTTAGGTATCCTAGATATGTGGAGCATTCTCCTCTAATTCACTTATATTCCTCTGCAAGATTGTTGTTTTGGTCAAGGTGACAGGGAATCTTCCCTGTGAGGAAGGATGTTATTAGCTTGTACATGTAGATAGGCAAGTGATCTGCCTGTATTAATTGGGATTTATTGATCCATACATGGTTTTAGGGGAGGATATTGATAGACGTTGCCTGTTGTTAAGAAGGATGGGTCTGACTCATGATATGTGATAGTTTGAGTAAAGAACTCTGCTAATTTTGTATATTCTGTGAGCATCTCGTACCAATACTTGTGGATTTTGTTTGGTCCAGATGCTTTCCTTTCCATCTGTTGGTCTTCTTTACAGCTTGATGCATGTTGTCCATTGTCACCTCATGATCTATTATTTCAGACACATGGCTTACTCTCTTGTTTTTCACTTAAATCCACACGGCTCTTGTATTCCGATCTTGCTGGATGGAGCCGATTCCATTCCAGAAACTATTTATCGCTTCAGGTGTTGGTGACTGAGGGGTGATGGAATTGTTGGCATTATTGTTATTCTTTTCTCTGTAGAAGTGCCTCTGGTTTGTTTCAAATGTGCTGTTTTCTCAGTGCCCCTGGTGACTCCGTGTGTATCCTCAGATTTGGTTTCTGTGTAGGAAGAGCTTCTTTGTACTGTCAAGGATATCCCTGAGGGGTGAAAAGGGTGAAAAAGGGGTTGAATGCTTTTAATAAGGATACTTATATCTCAGAAACTGAAGATATTACAGACCTGAAAATGGGTATTTGGAATCTTCTTTAAAAATAAACACATATTTTTTGTTTTCGGAAAATCCAATTAATGGGGTAAAACAGGAGTGACAAATGGGGTGAAGTTTTTGAAAGATTATGTCTACAGTATATCTCAGAAATGTAAAATGTTATAGGCGTAAAAATTGGTATTTGGAATCTCTTGTAAAAGTAAAGGAAAATAGGTGATTTGTTTTCAGAAACTTCACTTAAGGGGAACTAAAAAGGGGGTGAAATTTTAAAATGAGCATGTCTACAGTATATCTGAAAAACTGAACATGTTGCAGAAGTGAAAAATGTATTTCTTTATCTCTATTAAAATAAAGAAACATGCATTTTTTGTTTTTGGAAAAACCACTTTGGTGGGGAGTAAAAATGACTGAAAATGGGGTTGCATTCTTTTTATTTGGATACTGATATCTCAAAAACTGTAGAAGTTACAGACGTGAAATTTGGTAATTGGAATCTCCTTTAAAAATAAAGAAATAAGGTTTTTTTTTTTGTTTGTTTGGAAATCCCTTAAAGTGGGGTAGGGGGTAGAATTGAAAAATTATTTGAATTATTTGTATGAAGATACTATTACCTCAAAAACAAAAGACGTTGCTGACGTGAAAATTGGTATTTGGAATCTGCTTTAAAAGTAAAGAAACGCGTATTCCTTTGATTTCAGAAAATCCAATGAAAAAGGGGGGGGGGGGTGAAGGATTTGAAAAATTAATTGAATTAATTGTACGAGGATACTTACATCTAATAAAAACTAAAGTTGTTACAGACGTGAAAATTGGTATTTGGATCTCCTTTAAAAACAAAGAAAAACGCAATTTTGGGGGAAAGTCATCTTGGGGGGCGGGGGTGAAAAGGAGTTGAATTCCTTTTATGAGGACACCTACCTCAAAAACTGAAGATGTTACAGTTGTGATAATTCGTATTTAGAAGATCCTTTATTAATAAAGAAACAAGTATTTTCTCCGGAAAATTCACTTAATGGGGGGAGTGTGAAAGGAAGTGAAAAAAGTGAATTCTTTTTATGCGGTGACTTTTATCTCGAAACTGAAGGTAGCAGACATGAACATTGGTATTTGGAATCTCCTTGAAGCATAAAGAAACGCGGCTACTTTCTTTCGGGGGGGATCAACTTAACGGCGGTGGGGTGGAAAAGGAGTTGAGAACAATTGATTTTACTGTTCATAATGTGCTTGATTCTGATAATAAAACGATAATTTTTAATCTTTCCTGGGTTCGTTTTCAAGAGCCATCTTTTCCTCTGAAGAACTTAAAGTTAGATTACAGTAGATTCTCCCGGCACATAAATAAAAATTTAAACACATTTGAAATAAACTATAGAAATGATATTGACCATGCAATTGTTCACCTCTATAATAAGGTCAATAATGCATGGAAGTATATCATGCATATCGCCAGAAATCCCGCACACTTGCCTATGCGCGACAGTGGTGCTGGTCACATTGTCAGTAGATGTAATTTACCGCCAAGTAGCGGTCTTGCATCTTGCTGCAGCGTCCAGAACATCTATAATAGTAATAATAATAATAATAATAATAATAATAATTTTTTGGACGATCGTCAAAATGTGCGGACCCCTCTGGGAATGGGTCCTGACCGGGTAATGACTACGAATACAGTCTGGCCGCAGCTTCCGTACCACCATGGCACCCAAGATGACACCACGCTGGATCTCCTCAAGGATTTGATCCATATTAAAAATGCTTATAGGAAACAATGGCAAAGATTTAGGGACCAACTGACCGGGTGGAATACTTGGAGCTAACCCGGAATGTATGAAATTGATTGCTGGAAAGAAAGATTAAAAAATCGGAGGAACTTTGCCATCAGATCGCAAATTGTGGCAGATTATATATAAAATGTTAAGCATTCAATTATAAATTTCAGTGTAATACCGTAGCGAAGCACGGGTATCTTGCTAGTCTAATGCAGAATGAAACATTAAACTCTTGTCTTACAAACTGGGCTTGTTTCATAAAACATTTTTCACTAATATTATTAGTAAGAAACCAATAATATTAACTAATAATATTAGTATTATGTTTCATAGAGTTATTAGCTAATAATATTAGTTATTAGTTTGTGAGTCAAAATTATTAGTAGATATTCATAATAATATTAGTAAATTGTTTCATAGACAACATGACTAATAAAAGTTACTAGTATTACTAGGATTATTTCCATGAGTTTATTTTGATTCATAATTCATATTATTCGTGAAACCAAAGTGAGTGGTATTTTAATATTTTGGCATAAAATCGTGAAACTCACTGAAATGGTTGACCCTGATTCAGATAGTGATAGGAACTAGTGTAGGTATTCACCGTTCAGTAAATGTTATGTCAAAAACAGCCTGTACGGGCGTGTAACAAACATGTGAATACAATGGGAGATTTAGGTTAGATTACGGAAATTTTGAGTATTTACTTGATAGGATTGGTAATAGGACGTTTCACTGCAAGGAACAAAGCATAACCTTAAAATAGCAGCTTCGCATTGCACTCTACCGGTTGGTAGTGATACACAGTATCATTGAGTTTCTCTAGTGCAATTCCGCTTGGACACTCAAGGCATCCTTTAAAATATTGGCTTATATCACCAGTAAACCAAGATAATGGTGGTGATGATTATTGTTTTAAGAGGAAGTACCCTACAACTAGACAACCATCATCTATAATAACACTAATCAGATAAAAAAATGGAAAGGATCCCACATTTTGAAAAATGAAGGTATCGACCAAAGAAAGAGAAGGGCCAGGAAGGGCGTGAAAATGAAAGACTCTCTTGCCTCGCAGCCTAATTCTGTCATGGTCGGAAAAGAACAAGAGTTGAACAGGGGAGTTCGGAAAGGTAGATGAAAATCAGCCTGGCACAAGTAAGTTGAAGCAGTGGCAGGACTCATCTCAGTGTCCCGTGTTTGCCAACCCACGCTCTCAAGTTGAGAGCCCTGAGACCCCTTTTAGTCACCTCTTACGACAGGTAGGGGATACCGTGGCTGTTATTCTACCACCCCCCACCAACAGGGGAAATAAACAAAGATTTTGCTATTCCATCTCAACAGAGATTTTTAAGAGCACATGAAATAAAAAAGTAAAAGGAACAAGGAGAGTTAGAGTGTGCAAAAAGGCTCCGAATAGTTGACGCATTAACTCAATCACTTTCCTCAAAGAAACTTTCTTCTCTCACATTATTTTCACTTCTTTTTATCCATTTTCATATGTATCAAATTCACAACAACGAAAATATCAAGTGAATCTCTCAAACGTGTGGATTAATAATAGTCTGTTGTAGTCAAGCATTAGCCTACTGCTAGGAACAAATCCAAACCAAGAACATATGCAACAGACCAATTCTAACCTCCATTTGTATCAGCTGACTAATGAACTAATATTATTAGTGAAGATATTTTATTAGTCGTGTGTAAATCTTTATGAAACAGTATTTGGTTAACTAATAATTATTTTTATGAGTTCTAATATTATTAGTTAGTTTTATGAAACAGGGCCCCCTGGTTTATAAGATGAAAAGCTATTACCCATTTGGATTAAATTTTCAGTCTGAAGTAGTGGTCATCGAACATCATTTTAGGAGACAATTTCTGGCTTGTCACGTATGTATTGCCCCCCTGTCTGGCAGTCACTCAGCCAGAAAACTAGAGAGATCCCATGGTGGAACATTCGGGGCTGATTCCACTCTTGAGGCATGTAATAAACATTTATAACAACAAAATGGGGAATGTGGCTGGATGGGCTTGTGGCTAAATAAGTTAAGAATTAAAAACACATGGTGGACTTGACAAAATAAACTCGTAACATTCCTTCTTTATGACTTTGTCTTGAATTACACATATAATCTGAAAAATATTCAATCTTCTCTTGAATTTATACAATAAGAAAATCGTAAGAATCAATATTGTTCTTCCTTCACGAGCTTCTCCTCGCGTGGATGTGAATTTACTGAAATTCAGTAAAAAATTGTACACTATAGCAAATCATATTTAAAAAGTTAATTTTCTGAGTTATATTGTGTTAATCTGCCCTTTTGGAAAATTAAGTTAATACTTTCCACACTATTTATCTTGTTCACTAGCATCTGAAATAATCTTAACTTCATGTAATACCACTTTTTTACTGTTATTTCACTTAAATTCATCATGTGATGTAGAAATTTCTGTTTCATAACTTTCCTCACTCATTTACACATTGAATATTACGAGGGCCATCCAGAAAGTAGTACCCGTTAGCGCCGTATGAACCGCTGACGACTCGGGTAGCCGCTGGGCAAGGTCAGACCGCGTCGGAGGCTTGTCTGCCTGCTCTGTGCGAGGTTGCGTGACGCTAGCAGTGCCTGTGTTGTGTCTGTGATCGTTTAAAATGTTTAAACAAATTGAGAACCCGCCAGTTGTGAAGTGAGGGCCGTGATTAAATTTCTTAATGCACAAAACGTTCGACCTTGTGATATTCATCGCCAATTAACGGAGGTGTATGGAGACAATGTGATGGACGAGTCGTCTGTTCGGCGCTGGTGTCGCAACTTCAACCTGGGGAGGGGGAATACACATGACGAGGAGCATGACGAGGAGCATTCAGGGAGAACATCTGTCATTACAGACCAGCTGCTGAGCGCAGTAGACGAATGCGTGAGGAACGATCGGTGCGTCACAGTTGATGAACTCTGTGAACATTTTCCTAATGTGTCTTGAACAATTGTTCATGAAATTGTCAAGGACCATCTGCATTATTTAAAAAATCTGTGCAAGGTGGGTCCCTCGCAGGCTTACAAAGGAGCACAAAACCAAGCGTATGGCTGCAGCACTGACATTTCTGGGATGTTATTCCGATGAAGGGGACTCTTTCCTGACTCACATCATTACTGGGGACGAAACATGGGTTTGTTATGCATCACCTGAGAGTAAACAACAGTCAATGTAGTGGCATCGTTCTCATTCACCAACCAAACCAAAAAAATTCGAGACAGTTCTGTCCACCAGGAAACTCACGGCAACCGTTTTCTGGGATCACTGAGGTGTACTGCTCATTGATTTTATGGCCCGTGGAGACACAATTAATGCTAATGTGTATTGTGAAACATTAAAGAAATTACGGTGGGCAATACAAAATCGACGGCAAGGTCTGTTGTCTACAGGCGTTATTCTCCTTCATGACAATGCCAGGCCTCATGCAGCTGCGATAACACAACAACTTTTGCAGCAATTTAAGTGGGAAACCTTCGACCATCCCCCATATAACCCGGACTTGGTCCCTACGGATTTCCATCTCTTTACGAAGCTTAAAGACTTTCTGGCGGGAAAAAGATTTGACAGCAATGAAGAACTTAAACGAGCCATGACTACGTATCTCAATACGCTGGCGGCAGAGGACTATGATGCTGGAATACAAAAACTCGTCCCACGTTATGACAAATGCATAAATTTGCTTGGAGATTATGTGGAGAAGTAGTGTAAAGTGTGCTCTTTCCAATAAAAATGTGTATATTTGTTAATATTTACTCCTGTGTCTTTATTGCGCAAACGGGTACCACTTTCCGGTTGGGCTTTGTATGTTTCCACTAATTCTATTATTTACAGAAATTTACAAAGCTGCTAACAATTTCCTCTCAGGTTTACCATGAAGCTGGATCACTAATGTGATCTACCTTTAAATAATGAATTATTATTAATTAATTACTTCCCATAATAATAATAATAATGGGCATCATTGTACCTCTGTTCAAGAAAGGAAGCCGACAAAAATGTACTAATTACCGTGGTATCACACTACTGTCTCATGTCCTGAAAATATTGGAAAATATAATAGAGACCAGAATCAGAGATATTGTTGAACCAATTTTGGAAGAAGAGCAGTATGGTTTCAGACCAGGAAGGTCAACTACAGACCTTATATTCGCAATTAGGATGCTAATGGAAAAATACTGGGAGAAGAACAGGCCTTCATTTCTAATATTTTTGGACATTGAGAAAGCATACGATAGTGTACCAAGGGAAAGAATTTGGCAATGCATGAAAGAACTTCAAGTGCAAGATCCGAGCATTAATATTTATGAATATTATTCTCAATGATTAATTAATTAGAAATGTATTGCCATTTGCCATGTTTTAATTTAAACTGACCTACCATTATTATTATTATTATTATTATTATTATTATTATTATTATTATTATTATTATTATTATTCATAAATAGGGTTAATTTTGAACTACATTTTTCACTAATATGATTATTAGGTCTGATTTAGAATCAGCTTAATTAATTTTATCCCTAGCATAGCTATTTTAGTCAATATCAGCTTCATTTTCCTTTCTCAACTTATTAACACTTTGTATCTTTTACACTAGTCATTTTCTCATTGGAATGTTAAATTTAAAATTTAAGTTATAAGAAATTATTCTTTCATTGGCTGATCTTGAGTCGATTAATCTATTCCCGTGCAATGATGGGAGTGAGATCTTCGATCCGCATTTATACAATGACTGAAATATCCGTTATGCTGCAGAAGTTCTTCTTCGTGGTTGCCGTGGATACGTATTCAGAGGTGCCAACTATTACAGATTGTCCATAATGATTACGGATTTCACTTCGCGATTACGGCATTACGGTCAAAGGGGAAATTATTACGGAAAAGCAACCTTGTCACGATAAAAATTAATTTCTGCGAGAAAAAGGAAAGAAGTAAAAAATGTTCAATCTCTTAGAGCATTACTGGTCAACCCTCCTCGTTTCAATGCTTGTACGTTGGCTACTAAACATATTTGGCAGTTATTTGGTCGTCACTTCCTTTGGTTTCCCACGAGCGTTGTGAAATCATGGCCAGTTACATAGATATACGCTGCTCTCTTAGCTAGAATGACGCGGGAATGACGTATCAAGTCGGCCGTGAGGTAGGCTCTACTCCTTGCTACTCGCTACTCCTTGCTCTGCTGTTCTCCAGTGCGCGCATTCGGCTCTCTGTCGTGTTCATAGAAAGAATTGTATATATTTAGCGCATTTCAATTCTAATTATCCTAGACGTTGATTCGAAAAGTAGTGATTGGTTTTGTGAAATGAAGCGGAGCAATTGTCAAATTGCATCTTCTTCTAAGAAGACAGCAGTGTTACAGAAATATCGAGACGGTCACACAAAGGAATGGCCATGCTTACTTGCCTCGTGTTAGTGAAAACCACGTGTTCTGCAGTGTGTGTTCGTGTGATTTCTCTGTGGCTCACGGTGGACGAGATGATTGCAGAACGTTAAAAGTTAAATAATTGAAAAAGAGGTTCAACCTATCCAATACATAAAAGAAAGGAATGTAGTGATTACATTCTTATTTAATAGTGATTAGAAATGGGACCGGTTTCGACCCTAGTCCAGGTCATCGTCAGCCGTTCAAAACATAAAGAACAACAAAAACAATGCATATGAAAAAGAATAAGTGAACTCTGGATCGGTATAAGATGAAATATAAATTTATAAACTTATAAACCGGTCCCATTTCTAATCACTATTAAATAAGAATGTAATCACTACATTCCTTTCTTTTATGTATTGAATAGGTTGAACCTCTTTTTCAATTATTTAATTTTTAACGTTAATACTTTCAATACGGAACAATGAAATTTTTATCTTTAAATGATTGCAGAAGACACATAGAATCCAAGAAACATCACACATACGGTGAATCAAAATTACGAAACCAGTCTGTTTCATTGTTCTTTGTAAAAAGTAATGAAACTGTGGTGACAAATGCCGAATTATTGTTCACATCATTTCTTTGGAGCATAATATTCCGTTACCAGTTTCAGACCACGCTGGAAATTTGTTCAGATCAATGTTCCCCTACTCTAAAATATCTCAGAAATATGGTTGTGCAAGAACTAAAACCTCTGCTTTAGTTCAATACACGGCATCTGAGGCCAAAAAGGAATTAAGTGAACTTTTGCAAATAACGCCTTTTTCCTTGGCTACTGATGGTAGTACGGATTCAAATGCAGTTAAATTTATCCTATAGTTGTCTCTTTCTTTTGCAAATAACGCCTTTTTCCTTGGCTACTGATGGTAGTACGGATTCAAATGCAGTTAAATTTATCCTATAGTTGTCTCTTTCTTTAATGCTCAGAGAGGTCAAATATCAACTCGTCTATTGTCATTGTTAGAGAGTAGCGACAATACTGGTGAGGGAATTTTCTCTGTTATTAATAGTGAATTGTCTTCTTTAGCCATTCCATGGGAAAATTATATTTCTTTTTCATCTGACAAAGCAAACACAATGATAGGGGCAAATAAAGGTGTTGCCAAATTTGTGAAGGACAGGCATTCTTCTGTTTGTCCCGGGTTGTTCATGTCATCTCATAGACATCTGTGCACAAAAAGCAGCAGCCCAATTACCAGTCAATGTAGAGAACTTTTTGGTTCAGTTATATTACTATCTTGATAAGAGTTCTAAAAGACAAAACACGTTGAAAGTTTATCAGGCTGTTTGTGGCACAGAGGGTCACAAAATTTTGAAATATGTTAGTACCCGTTGGCTCTCGCTTCTTCAGTCTATTGATAGAGTTCTTGAGCAGTGGGAAGCTTTGACACTCACGTTTTGTAGTGAGACCCACCATAAAAATCAGACCACCAAGCAGTTTGAAACTGTGAAATCTTTCATACAAGGCCCACACACAAAACTGTTTTGCTACATTCCTCAGAGTACACTTCCTGTTTTTAACTCTGTGAATATATTTCTGCAACAAGATGCTCCAGCCATACATCATCTTAGGAGGAAACTTACTGGTCTTTTAACTGACCTATTGGTCAGATTTGTTCAACCATGTTCTCTTCAGTCAGAATCTACCTCCCTTTTGAGTGTTGAATTCAAGAGGAGGAAATACCATAAAGCCAATGAGGACTTGGTAATTGGAGCAAAAGCTAGGGCATACTTGAAAGATCATGACTGTGATGAAGAGATGTTTTATAATTCTGTAAGAGAGTTTTATATGGCAGCTTGCAGTTATCAGGAAATTTCCCCTTGATGATGAATTTCTTCATCATGCCGAAGTTGTAGACATCTCTCTCAGAATGAAGGTTTCCTATTCATCTCTTGAATACTTTATTCGAAGATTCCCAACTTTTGTCAAAGAAAGTGAACATGACAAACTTGAAGAGGAATTTGCAGTTTACCAGTGTGATACTTTCCCAGAATATATTGTACATGGACCTAACATTGATATGAATTGGGGCAAGATTGCAGAGCTTAAAAATGAAAGTGGACAAATTAAGTATAAAACCTTAAGTAATGTTGTATTTGCAGTACTAAGTGTACCTCATAGTAACTCTCCCACAGAAAGAGTTTTCAGTGTTGTTAGGAAAAATCAGACAGAATTCAGGCCTACACTAAGTATATCTACACTGGAATCGCTTATGGTTCTGAAGACCAAAATGTCATCTCAGGGGGAAGTATGTTACAAGAAAACCTACACCGAAAAGCAGCTGCCGGGTGCGAAACAAGATACAAAGAATAATTTATTGCAGAACTAACAGGTAATGAGCAAATTTTATTGTGTTATATGATATACTTTAGAATATATTGCTGTAGGAAAGGGCAAACGGGGTGCTTTGGATTTGACTCATAAACGTTTTTGGTGGGGGGGGGGTGTTAAAAATGGGATTACTGATAACCCACTTCAAAGGTTGGCACCTCTGCGTATTGTCTTTCAATATTGTTCACAATGTACCTTGGAGATGTTGATTGATGTATGCTTTCATTTCTGCTTGTTCCTAGCCTGCTTGATTGTTATTTTATTATCAAATAAGTTACGAAAAATTTGTCATGTCACTAGCACGAGAATGTAAACAAAACATCATGGCTAACTCATACAATGTTGAACGTGATAAGATAGTACCTTTTTTAGAGGACAGTGACTATAGTGACGCTTTCTCTGAGCTAAGTTGTGGTGAATTATCTTCCATGAATGTTAGTGAAAGTTCTTCAAGTGAATTAGAGAGTGATATTAGAGAATTTGTGTCAGTTGGTAATGAGCCTAACCTCCAAAATTGGAACTGGTCAGTGATGGGACATTCTTCAAAAAATATATCCTGCACTACAAATGGTGAACTGAATGCTTGTGTAAGACGATGGCTGGGCGAGTTTCTACCTCAAGAATTATGGGAACTTGTTACAAACTAAACAAATGCTTATGCTGCTAAAGTACTTCAGGAAATCGATAATAACCCTAATAAAACTAAAACTTATGATGAAGGAAAGTGGTTTCCTGTTACAAATGATGAACTGAAGGCTTAAATGTCTTTGTTTATTTGATGTCCCAGGCTAAAAAGCCTTCAGTTCAAGAAAACTGGACCAAGAGGCGGGTTCAACAAACGCCAATTTTTTCTGAAGTGATGCCTCATAGACGGTTCAAGCGCATATCTCGATTTTTAAATTTTGCTCCAGATTTGCCACAGAACACCAGTGATAAACTCAGGAAAGTCAGGCCAGTATTACAGCTATTGTTGGACAAATTTCAAAGGGTGTATGTACCTGGCCCGGTCTCGAAAGCCAAGATTAACAGCCGAGAAGATTTGTTGTGCTGACCACACAACACCTCGTAATCTGCAGGCCGTCGGGCTGAGCAGCAGTCACTTGGTAGTCCAAGGCCCTTCAAGGGCTGTAGTGCCATGGGGTTTGTTTGTTTGGTTTTTGTATGTACCTGGGGAAAAAAATCTGTATCGATGAAAGTCTGATGAAGTTTCGAGGGTGGCTGTCCTTTGTTCCATTCAATCCTTCAAAACGGGCACATTTTGGCATCAAATTCTATAAAGCTTGTTGTTCTGCAACTGGATACTGCTGGAATTTCAAAATATATGTTGGAAAGGAAGATGAAAATGTTGCTGGGGCAGGCAATGGCCGGAAATTACCATGTAGTGAGAAAGTTGTGCTTGAACTTTGTAACAAGCTGCTTGGATCAGGACGTACCATTTACATGGACAATTGGTACAGTTCTCCAATGCTCTTCAGTGAACTATTTGTGCATAACACCAATGCTGTTGGAACTGTACGTAAAAAAAAGAAAATTCATGCCACCACACTTTGCAACAATAAAACTAAAGAGAGAGGAGACTTTTGCTTCAGCAAATGGAATTCTAGTCACAAAATGGGTTGATAAAAGGGATGTCCATTTCCTGTCAACAGTGCATGAGAAAACAGATTTTGTTGAGACCACAAACAAAAGAGGGATACTTGTCCTAAAACCAAATATGGCTGTGGATTACAATTTTGGAAAGGGTGGTGTTGATGCACATGATCAATGCCTTGCTTCATACCCACTAATAAGACAGTATGCCAAAGGGTATTAAAAAAAACATATTTCTATGTGCTTGATATGGCAATGTTGAATACTAGTGTTATTTATCACATGCTGAATCTCAGCAAGAAGAGAAGCTTCTCAAGCTTCAGAAATGACATTGCAGAGCAAGTTTTGGAACAGGTTGTTATGCCTGATTACCAGACCCGGGGTAGGTCAAGTGCTGCAAGCACACCCCTAAGATTGCAAGTTAAACATTGGGGGGCATTTTCCTGTGAAGATGGAACCCACTGCAAACAAGAAGATCCCATCCAGAAGGTGCGAGGCTTGCTATGACAGCTGCCGAAAAAATTCCGAAAGAAGGAATAGGGGTGAATCCCATTATGAATGCGATAAGTGCAAGGTGACATTACATATTGATAACTGCTTTAAGCTCTACTGCATTGTGTTGACGTGTTGAACTATTGTCTTGCGTAGTTCTGTACATTGTTGAAATAATTTGTTACAAGTGTAGTGGTACTTTTCAATGTAAACTAGCAGTTTCCCGCTGGCTCCGCCCGCAGTGTACAAGGTATGGTGTTGTTCGTTACTATCCGCACGGATGTTTTTGCAAAGTCTCAAGTTAATGAAATAAAGCACATGATCTGTTGTGGTAATAAAATGTAATATTATGTCAACGAAACACTTGAAAATACATCACACAAAGAAATTGAATTAAACGTTCCTTGGAACACTGCGCGCCGAACTGTTAAAAAGTCCTTCAAAGATCTTCGTCATGGAGACAAATGTACTCAAAACTTTTCTTAGAATATACCAATTTAAGTAGTTATTACTTCAAAAGAAATCGCTTGATCCACTGAGTGTTTTTAGACTAAAACGAACTGTGTTCCTCAATTAGAACGAAAGATATGATTGCTTCAATGAGAAAAAATGTTGAAGAAATGAGACGTCAAATTGAATGTGCACTCATAACTTTCCTCAGAATCAACCAATTTGAATAGTTAAGAGCTGAAATGAAAGAGCTTGATCCACTGAATGTTCTTAGGGCCAAAATGAACTCCGTACCTAAATTAGAGTCAAAGATATGATTGCTTCAAAGAGACAAAAAAAAAAATGAAAAATCAAGTAATTTGAGGAAGGCAGAAGTTAAGTGATTTATAGTACCTGATGACAAATCTGTGCATGAATACCTTTCAGTTGAAAAAAAATGGAAATCGACCGGATAGAATGGCCGAACTGACTGACTTTAGTTTTCATAAATTTTTTTAATATATAGAAGATTAAATTGCAATGCATGGGCAGTTGGTTATCTGAAAAATTGCATCTGAATGGGTTAAAATACCTCTAAAATCTTAGTCAGTTATATTCCTCAATTAATAAATTAGTAAATTAAAAATGGTGAATAGAATACAGCAAAAATGTATTCAAGAAAATTTTTAACATCAAGATCTAGATATCCCGCCATGACAGAGCATGCAGATTCCAGAGAAACCTTCAAGTAATACACATGGTAACACTTGCATAAAATTAAATTCCAGTGATATCAAATCATTTTCTCTCTCTCTCTCTCTCTCTCTCTCTCTCTCTCTCTCTCTCTCTCTCTCTCTCTCTCAACCGTGTTGAAACACCGGATCCCGTGGGATCTCCGAAGTTAAGCAACATTGGGCGTGGTCAAGATTTGGATGGGTTGCCACCCGCTGTTGGTGGGGGGGTAATGGAATGGAGGAACGGAAAGGAACTGACCACCCTACCGTACGCAAACTCCGGCTCAGGCACACCTCTGCGGAGGTTCGGACCTGCCTTCGGGCAGAATACACCCTTACCCTTACTCATTTCTGGTAGCCAGCATTTCACTCCAGTGTGCTAATTTAGGCTCATCAGTTGGTAAATAGCACACCTACCAACACAGAGGGCTAGTGCATACCGTGGAGGCCACTGCGTGAGCTTCTTGGAGCCACCGGCAGTGCCAGTGCACTATGAGAGAGACTTTGTCTCATTAAAAAAAATTATGCCTGCTGGGCCATCAGATGATACAGATGTTGATTCCCGTAGGGAACCTGAAATATTTGTCCATTATAAATTATAATATTGGTATTATAAATTTACTCATTTAGGACAAATATTTCAGGTTCCCTATGGGAATCAACATCTGTATCATCTGATCTTTCAAAACAGAATAACTTAAGTAAATTCGAAATAGAAGAATTCATCATTCTACTGAAATTTATTCTAAACAATAACTTTTTCACATTTAACGACAAAATCTACCATCAAAAGGGCCTCGCAATGGGCGACCCAATTTAGGGTATTCCTGCAAATATTTTCGTGGACAACTTAGAAACTAATAAGATAATTAACAGAATCAATGGTCTTCAGTTGTGGCTGAGATCTGTAGGCGATACATTCGTTATCATCGACAAACATCTAAATGTAATAGACAAGAAAAATGTTCCACCGATCAATACTATTTATTGTGAGTGAATTATTGCACTAGTACCGGTTTCGGCCTTTCTTGGCCATCATCAGCTAGCACACAATATTTACAGTCATTAGACAAAATTACAAAGATGTTACGTTAGAGCATCCGGATGTCTAATGAAAAATGGAAGTAAAATATATTGCAATATGTTGCGTTAAAATATCTCTGATTAAAAGTGGTGATGGTTATAATAAACTAAAACCTATTGAGTGAGCATGGACATGAGTACATAAACACATTAAAATATATAGGCCACATCATAAGACACTAAAAATATAGCACATTAAACACATTAAAACATGGTATATTTTAAAAATGTCTATTATATACCATGTTTTAATGTGTTTAATGTGCTATATTTTTAGTGTCTTATGATGTGGCCTATATATTTTAATGTGTTTATGTACTCATGTCCATGCTCACTCAATAGGTTTTAGTTTATTATAATCATCACCACTTTTAATCAGAGATATTTTAACGCAACATATTGCAATATATTTTACTTCCATTTTTCATTAGACATCCGGATGCTCTAACATAACTTCTTTGTAATTTTGTCTAATGACTGTAAATATTGTGTGCTAGCTGATGATGGCCAAGAAAGGCCGAAACCGGTACTAGTGCAATAATTCACTCACAATAAATAGTATTGATCGGTGGAACATTTTTTTGTCTATTACATTGAATCCAATCAATACGGAATATGAAACTTATAAATAATAAAACATCAAAATAACAGTGATAATATATTAAAGTACCTGGATGACCTTGACAATAATATCAAATTCACTAAAGAAGACAAATCCAATAATTCCTTAAATTTCTTGGATTTAAATTTAACAAGGGCTAAGGATAAATTTATATTCCAAATTTATAGGAAACCTTCGTCCACTCCATTGACTATAAAGAATGATTCATTGCATCCACATTCTTGTAAGTGGGCGACTTTTTACAGTTTAGTTCACAGGGCTCTAAAAACCCCACTTTCTAGTGCCAACAGAAAAAAAGAATTTGGTTATATTAAAGATTTTTGCTGAACTCAATGGCTATAAACCAGATATGGTCAATAAAATTATAGGTAAAATCAAACTAAGAACCGCTTCAAAATTAACCTCCGAAAAAACAAGTTTTGCTGCTTTTACCTTTACTAACCCGACTATACATCGTATAACCAATCCGCTAAAGAAATATGACATCAAAATCACGTATAAAACTCGAAACACGAATCATAATATATTTTTAAACTCCAATACCGTAAATTCATTACACAATAAATTTTCAAATTTAGGAATTTATAGACTCAAATGCGCCCTATGTACTTTTACATACATAGGGCAAACTGGATGCAGTTTCAAAACTAGATATTTGGAACATTACAGTGCTTCAAACCATAGAAAATATTCTGCTATGAGCAATCATATGAAGGATACCGGCCATAACTTCACCACGATTGAACAAGATCTTCATATTATAAAATGCGTCAACAAGAGTAAACTGATGACCAAGTTCGAAAATGCCTACAGTTTTCTAGATCAGCATTATAACATTAATAGTAATCTAAACAATGTTCTTGACACAAATAGCCCATTAATTGAACAAATTCCTAAATTACTCACATAAATACATTTAATTTCATGAAAATATTTCATTTAAAACACGTCAGCAACTTCCCTACCGCAATAGTAGCCACTCCCAAGTCACTGATTCATGCCACACCCCCTCCGCTTACTCCCAATGTCCTCAATGCTCTGCCTACCTCCCCTCTCCTGACTCATTCTCCGCCTTCACAGACACACTCCTACAATACACGTAGTAGCAGAATAACAACTGCCAGATCGTCTCAAACAACCAACAAGGCTAGTCACCTCTCTGTCAACACTAGGGGTAAGCGTTGTTAAACCTCCACTCATTAATAGAATGTTCTCTGTATTCCAAAACTTACATTTATTTTTCCTACACATTTCAGTTTTCAACACGCACCACATTGCGAATTCTCCTACATCTAGGGCTTTATTGAACACCCTGTTTGTGAATCTACGCTAGACAGCTCACGACTACACTCTATTACAATGATTATTCCATGAAAGAGACACAACACTTCTATACTAATGCTTCAAGCGCCTTTTGACCTTATTACGCAACTACTTGGAGTCAACAGCTCTACTGCACCTGATTCTCATTCAACAATGTTTGAAGATTTATTTTTTGATACTTTAATTTATCCACGCTTCATTAATATCAACTAATTTGTACAATCCAATTGTATGTTAGATCATTATGACTATGTCTCGTTCTACAAATAACCAACTTGTACTTTTTTAGACAAACACTAGCATTCATTCCATGTACATATAATACTATGACAACTTTATTATTGAATTTTAATTACATTTAAGCATCGCTTTCTCCACAGACTAGATTTTTATGACTCTTTTATCTTGTATTAAAGCATGTATTATACTTTAATAAGGAACCCAGTTCAGGACCCTGACTTAGTTTTAGATTAAGTGGCTGAAGATGCTTTCAAAGCTCAAGCGAAACATGTCCCATTTTAACATCTATGTAATAATTGTATCTTAAACTTTAAGATTGTAAACTATTGGAATGGTGGTTTTTAATAAAATTGTTTGAAACTTTTTACATTAAGTGGTATGTTCCAAGCTGTCAGTGGAGAGATGGCGTGGAATGGCATCAGTAGATGAATAAGTTTGAGTGGTGTCTTTAAAAGTAGGAAAGATCACAATATGAAGATAAATTTGGAATTCAAGAGGAACAAATTGGGGCAAATATTTGTTTATAGGAAGGGGAGTTAGGGATTGGAATAACTTACCAAGGGAGATGTTCAATAAATTTCCAATTTCTTTGCAATCATTTAAGAAAAGGCTAGAAAAACAACAGATAGGGAATCTGCCACCTGGGTGACTGCCCTACATGCAGATCAGAATTGATTGATTGATTGATTGATTGATTGATTGATTGATTGATTGATTGATTGATTGATTGATTGATTGATTGATTGATTGAATCTGATCTTAATGGTGTATGATTTTGCTTATTTTGTTACCTACATAAATTTTGTGGACAACAGAGTAGTTAGTCATTTGCAAGATAACACTTGCATTAGTTTTAGCATCCATCCATTAAACTACTCTGTATCATAGGCAGTGAAAGCCAGAGATGATTTTAGTACTTTCTGGAAAATGTGTTTCTATGAAATATGTCAGTGCTAAAACAATTACTTACTGCAGCTGTCCTTTCCCCTCTTATTCAGAAGTTTGTCTTCTGTTGTGCCTAATAATGTAGCCATGTTGAAACACTGGATCCCTAGACGGTTTGAAATTGAAATGGGTCTGAGACTCGAAGTGTACCATCATCTTTTGTTAATAGTTTTGTTGCATGATAGCACGAGGGTAACAGAAACAGAATATAGAGGTTCAAGAATGAACACAATGTTATTTGCTGATGATTATAATGTGGAGATAGGATGAGAGGTAAGTGCAAGATTGGCTTGGTGCTGAATGGGGAAATATTGAAAAATAGATATTGAGAAGCAATGTGAAGAAAAAGGAAAGTAATAATGAGTTAGGACTGTTTTCTGTCACCTACAGTAGACCCTATTATAGGACGAAGATATACCAGCAAAGGCTAGATAAATAATGTAAATGGCACATTATATACCCCGCTTAATTTCTCCAAACCGTTCATATCCAATCTTGTATGAGTGGCCTGTCCGTCCACCCTTTTCCTTTGATACAAACATGGGTCCCTCGTGGAAATTTTACTTTCGTGATTGTTTTCCATTTCAGAACAATGTAAGGTGCAAGCTTTCTACCATCAGCTGTTACAGCAAGCATCGTTACATCATTGTTTCTTCCTTTCACGAGAGCATAAGATAACACTCTATGTCCCTTTCTTATCGATTATTATTTTACTTTGTGGCATATCAAAGCTAATCGGTATCTGATCTGAGTTTCCTGTTTGGAAAGCAGATTTTTTTTTTCACAACATTACATGGGAAATGGCATACCTATAGTTACATAACAAAATCACATATTTCACTAGATCCTCCTCTATTTGGAGTGGAAACATTAAAAATTTGTTTTCAAATCCTGCTATTTCAGCTTTGTATGCAAGTGGCCGGAAGTCTTTCGCTCACTGCTGCTTTGAAATGAAATATCGACGTTTATTAATACGAGAAATGTGTGCGAATTTGCGATTTTTATTGAAAACTGTATATCGCGACGCATATATCGATTGTATATCTCTCATCCTCGCGTACTATGTTCATGTTCGTTCACATCAGTCTAGTCGATTCTTGAGACTAGTCGCTAGGTTTGGAGTCATTTTTAATAATTTAGTGACAGAATTTCAAGAATAGCGACTAGTGTCTTTTCTAGAGATTTTAGCAGCCATTCGGAGACAATTCTGGCCAATTTTAATTTATTACTTGATAAAAATAATATAGCCAACGGCTGTAGCCATGTTGAAACACCGGATCTCGTGAGATCTCCGAAGTTAAGCAACATTGGGCGTGGTCAAGATTTGGATGGGTTGCCATGCGCTGTTGGTAGGGGGTAAGGGAATGTAGGAGCAGAAAGGAACTGGCCACCATACCGTACATAAACTCCGGCTCAGGCACACCTCTGCGGAGGTTCGGACCTGCCTTTGGGCAGAATACACGCTTACCTTACTAAAATAACATAATGTTTCGCATAATCGCACGAGCGCATGATGCAATGTTCTATGCATTTGCTAAGTAATGGCATCTTAGTGCATGACTGATTCACACGTGTGGAGCACGAGTTCATACTATTTTTGAAAGACTTATCAGAGGCCGATCACCTCGCTCACATACTTCATGTGAGGGAATAGAGATATGTAATTTTTAACCTTGTAGCTTCGTATAGCAACATCCGTGTTTTGAGACAATAATTGTTATAATATACCAATTGTATCTCCTGATTCGTCCCAATTTTTCCTGACTTTTCATATCCAAATCTCGTGATTTTTGGTTTTGTAAAGTTGGCAGGTATGAGAAAGATATTTGCATTTTATTATTTTTTTTATTTTTCAGGTTCATTCTTCATGCCAAGAAGACTGGATTTGTAGTAGAGCATGACTTCATTATGGCAACTTACTTGGCTGACAGAGTGATTGTGTTTGAAGGCTCACCTTCCATAGACACAACTGCTCACACTCCCCAAAACCTTTTGGCTGGAATGAATCGTTTCTTGGAACTTCTAGGCATCACATTTAGGCGAGATCCCAACAACTACCGACCTCGGATCAACAAAAGTAACTCAGTAAAGGTAATGGAACTTCTCTGTAAATCAGTCTATCTAAAGATTGTGCACAGATAAGGAAATAGAATGCCAGAAATAAATAGATAATAATAATAATAATAATAATAATAATAATAATAATAATAATAATAATAATAATAATAATAATAATAAACTACAGTAAATAAGGGATTTCAGTATTTGCACAGAAGATGGTATCCATAATGGACTAGTCATTCACTGGCAGATTGTCTCCCAAATGCGAGAATCTAGAAAGTAGGTGATACCTTATAAATGGCATTGTTTGGCTATATATTAGAGTTGATAAATAATTTTCTTCTTTAAACAGTTCTGTTTTCACTTTGGACTTCACCTGCATCATAATAATAGACAAAGCAAAATATACTTTTAGTTTATATTTATAATTATCATAGCATTTTCTATATTTATAAGAAGTGGTGTTAAAGTTCTGTTTTGTATAGGCCTACAGTACAACCTTCAGATGTTTTTGCCAGAGACAAGGAATGAAAACGTTTTAAATGAGAAAAACGTACTGTGTACACAATTAAAACTTACCCAATAGGGATATAGAACCACTTGATATTTCTTTTCTTAATATTGATGCATTTTAAGTTGTATATGTACAGTGAAAGTTATACCATATTTTCTCACATAGTTAAATTATATTTTTTTAACGAAAAATATGAGAAAAATGTTCAGGTGCATTCATTATCCATGGAATTCAGATATACAAAAAAATTACAATTTATTTACATTTAAAAGATACATCCTACACAGTATATATTATACACAAAATTTGTTCAGCTCATTTGCGGTTATCATCATTTGGCATAAAATTACAGTATAAGTTTTCTTGTAAAAAGTCAAATAGTGTAGGCCCATCAGGTAAACAGAACACGTAGGTTTGAACTACAGACACTGGAAACAATTCTTCACGTTACAAATTGATAATACGACCTGTAGCAAAATAAATATGAATTAACGAGAGTGCCTACCACATAAGTAATAATGACATGCTGACAAAAAGGAAAGGAAAAAAATTGTCTTTCCTTTATAGCCTGACTGTCTCTGATGTCGTTACCAGCACTGCAGGAAGAATTGCTGGTGTTATCACTGTTCACACCTCTCCATATGAAGTCGTCTTCAGTCCTGTCTAACATTTTTGATATTCCTGTTTCGTTGAAGCTCTTTTCAATCACCTTCATAGAAATCATGTCCCAAGTGTCCTATATCCACTCACAACTGAGTTCTACCGTTGGTTTCCGAATATTGCCTGTTGGAGGAAGTTCATGAACACTTCCCACTGTCCAACACTAACAGGAGTTTCCGCAAATTGTCCTTGAATGCTTTATTTATCGAAACGTCCTAGGGTTGAAGTTCTGATGTCAGTCCACCCTCAATCACTGTGAAATCTGTTTTCATGGTTTCCAATAATTTCTTAGCATATTCCATCGAGTGGCCACGAAAATTGTCCAACAGAAGTGGGGCTGGGCATCAAAGCAGAGACCCCGCTTAATTTCTCCAAAGCGTTCATATCCAATCTTGTATGAGTGGCATGTCCGTCCACCCTTTTCCTTTGATACAAACATGGATCCCTCATGGAAATTTTACTTTCGTCATTGTTTTCCATTTCAGAACAATGTAAGGTGCAAGCTTTCTACCATCAGCTGTTACAGCAAGCATCGTTACATCATTGTTTCTTCCTTTCATGAGAGCATAAGATAACACTCTATGTCCCTTTCTTATCGATTATTATTTGACTTTTTGGCATATCAAAGCTAATCGGTATCTGATCTGAGTTTCCTGTTTGGAAAGCAGATTTTTTTTTTTCACAACATTACATGGAAAATGGCATACCTATAGTTACATAACAAAATCACATATTTCACTAGATCCTCCTCTATTTGGAGTGGAAACTTGCCACATTTTGGGCCATAAAATGCTTTGTGAGACTTGTTGGTTGCTTGAAGTGCAGTTTTCTGTTTTCACCAGTAGTGCACATTGCACTCGGGCACTGAATATTAGTGGCCCGCTGCCCTATTCCTGTGTGTTTCAGCGTAACTAATCACCGCAGGTTTATATGATGCAGTAATACTCAAAAACTTGCTCATTATGGATTAATGAACAATTTCAAGATCACAAAATACATGTGTACCCGAAACACTCATAAAATATCTCTGTCTGACTGGAATAGAGCATCACTGGTCAGGTCTGCGCTGATTCACTCACTGAACTAAAGTAATGCAATGGCCAATGGTATTTCCTAATGGGTGAAAATGGGAAGTTGCATGGATTTTGTAATGTCACTATCAGGAAGGTATTACAGTGGACAACAATTTGACGCACGAAGTACAAATAATGCATTGTTGTCAAATTATCATCGTCAGAATTATGAGGTTTTGTGCTCTAAGGTTAACTTCCTATTTCACATAGTCACCTTGGACATGTAAACAAATCCCATACCTGGAGAGCAGTTTTCATATTTCTATATCATAGGAAGTTGCCATTGCCACCTATTGCGTTAACCAGTCTGTGACAGCATTCCTTACGTTGTCATCTTTGTCGAATTGTTTTCCAGCAAGGTGCTCCATCATCTTTGGAAACTGGTGAAAATCTGACAGTGCTACTGTAGAATAGGAGTGGACTTTACGGAGATTTTTTGGCAAGTTTGAATGATGCCACTCAATTGACTGCAATTTCCTTTTGGGGTTTTATGCAAAAACCATAATTAACCCTGTTGCCAATGTGATTGATGTACTCATTGCCATAATGCTGGACCAATTTGTTCAGTTTTGTGCCCATGGTACCCACCTTGAGCAGAGTTTTTGTCAGTTTCGAACACAGCTGTACAAGACACTTAGACATTGTGCACCCACCTTGCTGATCATAAAGCACAATTCTCTCAAATGATGCAATCAGTCTTTTGTTTCAGGTGGTGGTGGTGGTGATTATTGTTTTAAGAGGAAGTACAACTAGGCAACTATTCTCTGTTAACACTAATCAGAAGGAAAATGGGAAAGGTGTGACACTACAAAAATTGAAGTTATCAACAAAGGAAAGGGAAGGGCAATGATGGGCATAAAAGTAAAAGAATCTCTAGGCCTCTGAAACCTAATACCATTGGAGTTGGAAAAGAACAAGAGTTGACCAAGGGAGGTCTGATAGGAACGTTGACGGTGAGGAGCCTAACTCAAGCAAGTGGAGGCAATGCCAAGCTCAGCTAAGGGAACCATGGTTGCCAATCCACACTCCCAATTTCCCCTGTAAGTCGTCTCATACGACAGGCACGGGATACCGTGGATGTTATTCCTACTGCCCCCACCCACGAGGGGAACTACCCGAGGCAGACAGGCTGGCTAGACAGTCAGAGAAATTAAATTTCTGTAGGTTAGGATAGAAAAGGTAGAAAAAGGAGGACACCTTGTTAGTCTGGCTCTTCTCCAAGTAAAATCCTGTATGAATAACCCTGAGCTGGTGCAGCCCTCAGGATCAGCGAGCACACAAGCTGCCCACACCAATGTCAATGTCATGGCATCCCTTAGAGGGGGTCTTTAGTATCAGTTCATCCGGGATGAGAGAGGGGTGACCTGATCTCTTTACATACACACATTATCATTATAGACATGTCTTTCAGCGTTCAGTCGGCAAGCCTCTGTGAATTTACTAAACATCACCACAATCCTCTATTTGCAACTAGTGTTGTGGCCTCATTTAACTTCTATACCTCTTATATTTAAATCATTAGAAACTGAGTCTAACCATTGTCGTCTTGGTCTCCCTCTACTCCTCTTACCTTCCGAGTCCACTATTCTCCTAAATAACCTATCCTCCTCCATTCGTCTCACATGACCCCACCACCGAAGCCGGTTTATGCGTACAGCTTCGTCCATCAAGTTCATTCCTAACGTAGCCTCTTCGTTCCCAGTACCCTCCTGTCATTGTTCCCACCTGTTTGTACCAGCAATCATTGTCGCTACTTTCATGTCTGTTACTTCTAACTTATGAATAAGATATCCTGAGTCCACCCAGCTTTCGCTCCCGTAAAGCAAAGTTGGTCTGAAAACAGACCGATGCAAGGATAGTTTTGTCCGGGAGCTGACTTCCTTCTTACAGAACACTGTTGATCGCAACTGCGAGCTCAATGCATTAGCTTTACTACACCTTGATTCAATCTCACTTACTATTTTACCATCCTGGGAGAACACATAACCTAGAGGCTAATTTTCATACCATACTCATTGCACCTATTTTCAAGTTCCAAGATATTAGACTGCAGGCTTTCGGCACTATCTGCCATTAAGACCAAGTCGTCTGCGTAGGCCAGACTGCTTACTACATTTCCACATTACTGAATCCCTCCCTGCCACTTTATACCTTTAAGCAGATGATCCATGTAAACTACAAACAGCAAAGGTGAAAGATTACAGCCTTGTCTAACCCCTGTAAGTACCCTGAACCAAGAACTCATTCTGCCATCAATTCTCACTGCAGCCCAATTGTCAACATAAATGCCTTTGATTGATTTTAATAATCTACCCTTTATTCCATAGTCTCCCAGTGTGGCGAACATCTTTTCCCTGGGTACCCTGTCATATGCTTTCTCTAGATCTACAAAATGTAAACATAACTGTCTACTCCTCTCGTAACATTTCTCAATTACCTGGCGCATACTGAAAATCTGATCCTGACAGCCCCTCTGTGGTCTGAAACCACACTGGTTTTCATCCAACTTTCTCTAAACCACTGATCGCACCCTCTCTTCCAAGATACCAGTGAATACTTTGCCTGGTATACTAATCAGTAAGATACCTCAATAGTTGTTGCAATCCTTCCTGTTCCCTTGCTTATAGATAGGTGCAATTACTGCTTTTGTCCAATCTGAAGGTACCTTACCAACTCTCCATGCTAATTTTACTACTCTATGAAGCCATTTCATTTCATCCCTGCCTTCCCACTATACTTTACCATTTCAGGTCTAATTTCATCTATTCCTGCTGCTTTATGACAATGGAGTTTATTTACCATCCTTTCCACTTCCTCAAGCGTAATTTTATGAACATCATTTTCTTCCTCACCATGAGCTTGGTTGCGACACCATTATGAAGATTTCCTTTTACGTTCAGAAGATTTTCAAAACATTCCCTCCACCTGTCCAGTGATTCCCTGTGATCTATTATGAGTTCACCTGAATTACCCAAAACACTGTTAATTTCCTTTTTCCCTCCCTCCCTAAGATTCCTTATTACTGTCCAGAAAGGTTTCCCTGCTGCTTGACCTAGCCTTTCCAGGTTATTACCAAAATCGTCCCACGACTTCTTTTTGGTTCAACAACTATTTGTTTCGCTCTGTTTCTTTCATCTACGTACAAATCCCTGTCTGCATCGGCCCTTGTTTGGAGCCATTTCTGATAAGCCTACTTTTTACATTTATTCATCATTCCACCAAAATTTTCGCTTTTTCCCATCTTTACACACAGTCATTCCTAGGCATTCCCTTGTTGTTTCTACTACAGCATCACTGTATGCCACCCATTCTCTTTCTATATCCTGAACCTGCTTACTGTCCACTGTTCGAAACTTCTCACTAATCATATCCATGTATTTCTGTCTAATTGCCTTGTCCTGGAGATTTTCTACCCTTATTCGTTCGCAGACAGATTTCACTTTCTCTATCCCTAGGCCTAGAGATACTTAGTTCACTACAGATCAGATAGTGGTCTTTATCATCAAAAATTCCCCCCCCCCCCAAAAAAACAACGGACATTCCTAACAGATTTCCTGATTTCGGTTAAGATATAGTCTATTCTGGATCTCGTACCCCTAGCCTCCCATGTGTAGCGGTGAATAGCCTTATGCTTGAAGAATGTATTCATAACTGCTAAACCCATACTAGCACAGAAGTCCAGCAATCGCTTCCCATTCCTATTAGCTTCCATATCTTCCCCACATTTACCGATCACCCTTTCGTATCCTCCAGTTCTATTTCCAACTCTCGCATTGAAATTGCCCATTAGCACTATCCTATCCTTGCTGTTGACCCTGACTACGATGTCACTCAATGCTTCATAAAACTTGTCGACTTCATTCTCATCTGCTCTACACATGGTGAATACACTGAGACAATTCTCGTCCTAATTCCTCCAACTGCCAAAATCTACCCACATCATTCGCTCATTTACGTGCCTAACAGAAACTATGTTGCGTGCAATAGTATTCCTGATAAACAGTCCTACCCCATACTCTGCTCTTCCCGTTTTAACATCCGGCAAGTACACTTTGTAATCTCCTGTCTCTTCCTCGTTATCTCCCCTTACCCAAATATCACTTGCTCCTAGTACATGCAGTGCACTGATCTCTTTACGCCACGAAAATTTGTTCTCCCATTTCTTAACTGTATGCACCCTTTCTTAGGATAGACCTCGTTCATAACACCTCCACAACTGAAACTAGTCTCTACAAGAATGTCAATAGAAATCACATTTTCAACATTCAAAAAGCTAATACAGTAACTGATCGAACTTCACAGTTGGCAGGATTATCAATATTCATGTATGTTTGTAAAGATCACTACACTCGGCACTTGAATACGTTACGTGTCAACAACTGCACCAGACAAATGTCTAAATCACACTCAACACAGTTCACGTGATACTGGCTGCAACATCCCATCTGTGCAGTTTGTATGTGAAAACTTTCTTTATTTTCTGAATCTTGGTCTTCATTTGATCAGTGTCGCACAAAATAATAGGCCTTTCTATTGCTTTCCCATTTGTGTTCAATTTCATATCATCCTTATTTCAGTACTCTTCAGAAGTCTATTTTTTATTATTGTTTATGATGATGGGGACCAGCAATCCCTGTTTGATGAAGGTGGCCTCTAGTTCAGCACTGGTTGGCTTGGTCATAATACAAGTCTACATGCCAACCTCAGTCTACCGAGCGAGTTGGCCACATGGTTAGGGTCGCGCAGCTGTGAACTTGTGTTCCGGTTTCCCATTTTCACACCAGGCAAATGCTAGGGGCTGTACCTTAATTAAGGCCACAGCCGCTATCTTTCCTTTCCCTCCCTTTCCCATCCTTCCTACTCTGGAAACGTTCAATTTGTTTATACGACATTAAACAATTAGCAACAAGCCAACCTCAGTCAGTGAAGATGACTAAGTAGATGAACTCATTAAGTCTACAGAAGTGAGTGATAATGTAGTTATAATGGATGACTTTGGTGCAGTAGTAGTAATAGAAAGCAGCGTAGGGAACATAGTTGAGAAAGTTTGATTTTAGCAGAAGGAATGAACAAGGTCGGCAATTGGTTGAATTTTGCAGTGAAAAGAAGTTTGTGATTGCTAACGCTTTGAGGCACACTCAAGAAGGGGGTATATTGGAAAAAACTCTGGCTACAGAAGACGCTATCACATTGGCTACATAGCTGTAAAACACGGATACAGAAATCAACTAAGAAAGGCCCTTGCATATGTAGGTGCAGACATCGGCTATGACCGTTTACTAGTTTCAGCAATAATTAGTATCAGATTTAAGAAATTGTGATGTTTCAAGAAGACCAAGAAGTGAAACACTGGTATTGCACAACCCATTAGACAGGGAAAAATACCAAATATAAATTAACATAAAGCTAAGGGAAAACCTCATAATCAGCCTCCACTGCACACTATTAGCCTGTTTTATTGATTATGAGAAAGTATTTGACTCAGTAGTCTGGGACAAACCAAGCTCGATAGCTGCAGTCACTGAAGTGCAGCCAGTATCCAGTATTCGGGAGATAATGGGTTCGAACCCCACTGTCGTTTCCTTCCTAGCCCTTTCCTGTCCCATCATCGCCATAAGATCTATCTGTGTCGGTGCGATGTAAAGCAACTTGCAAAAAAAATAGTCAGGGACAAAATGTTTCCTTTATTGGAGCAGATTGTTTGCCCAAGGAAAGAAATCATGCTAGTAACAGATCTATGTAGGAGACAAGAAAACAAATGTCAGAATTGGCCATACCTATTTATATCCAACGAGAACCTGCAAGTATATTCACCAAGGGTGCTTACTGCCATTAGGTTTCTTCAGTTCTTTTAGCTGACGCAAATCTAAATGAAACCTTGGGAAGAACAAACATGGGTCTAAATGTAGCAGATCGAATTGTGTGCACAATGAAATTTGTAGGCAATCAAGCCATTCTAGCAGGCAGCTCTAGTACCCTCAAAAGGATGATGCTTCGAATATGCAAAATTTTCAGTAAATATGGGATGAAAATTAATATAACAAAGACGAAAGTGATGTCGGTAAGTAAGACAAAGAAAGACATCAACTTTTCCATTCATGGTGAGACACTTGAATAAGTATCTTCATTTAAATACCTAAGAGGAATAATATACAAGTATGAAATACTGTATGGCTTTTAGTGCCGGGAGTGTCCGAGGACAAATGGCTCGCCGGGTGCAGGTCTTTTGATTTGACACCCGCAGGCGACCTGCGCGTTGTGATGAGAATGAAATAATGATGAAGACGACATATACACCCAGCCCCGTTTCAGCGAAATAACCAGTTATGGTTAAAATTTCCCACCCCGCTAGGAATCGAACCCGGGACTCCTGTGACCAAAGGCCAGCATGCTAACCATTTAGCCATGGGGCCGTACTATCCAAGGATAGCTACTGTCAACGAGATATCAAGGTGCGGCTTGGAATGGCAAGAGCAGTGTTTTAGAAATACCAGTCATATTTGTTTGGTCAGTGGAGTTGTACTACGCCGACCCCGTGGTGTAGGGTAGCGCGCCTGCCTCTCGCCCGGAGGCCCCGGGTTCGATTCCCAGCCAGGTCAGGGATTTTTCTCTCGACCTGAGGGCTGGTTTGAGGTCCACTCAGCCTACGTGATTAGAATTGAGAAGCTATCTGACAGTGAGATGGCAGCCCTGATCTCGAAAGCCCAGAATAACGGCCGAGAGGATGTGTCATGCTGACCACACGGCCCCTCGTAATCTGCAGGCCTTCGGGCTGAGCAGTGGTCGCTGGGCAGGCCAAGGCCCTTTCAAGGGCGTTAAGTGCCGTGGGGGAGGGTACTATGAAGATGGGACACTGGACACTAACAAGTCATATTCTGGCTTGTGAAATGTGGTTTTAGAAGTGCTTACTCAAGATTCCATGGACAGAAAGATCTTAGGACCCACTAAAAAGGAAAGCACATGGAAGCTCAGAAATGAAGAAGTGCATAACAAAGTGGGCAAAGTAACGGATGTCATCAGGAAAAGGAGGTTGACTTTCTTCGGTCATGTGTTCCATATGTCTTGACAGCAGACTGACGAAACAGATCTTAAACACAAGTTTGGAATCTCAAAGCTAAATCCAGATGGCACCAAGGAGTGGCTGATGATTTGAGGCTGAGCGGGATAATGGAACAAGATGTCCTAGATAGACGCAACTTTGAACAAAAAATCCAGGATTGGAGGGTACCTGAAGATGAGGTCAAACCAGCGAAATGACTTCCCTAGTCAGACGACAGAAAAAACGCTAACATTAAAAGAATGAAGGGCATGTGGACAAAGATACGTAAACATGGTTGGAAACCTAAATAAACGTGGTCCACTGTGGCCATAACGATGTTAAAAAAGGAAAAGAGAGAGAACTGGAGGGCGGTCATCAGAGGAGCAAGCCAGCCATGTTGCTGATACACTGTGGATGGATGGTTTATGATGACTTACCAACGTTTCCAGCTAAGTATAACACATCAATTTCTTGAATAGATTTGGGAAAATAGTACCACTTGGCAACCACAGTTTCAAACTCTAGTGCTGGCTATTTCCCCAAGTTTGATATTTCCACTGTTCTGGCACACAGGGATGTGGTGTGGTGGAAAGTTAACAGACTAACTAGCCAGCTAGACTCATACCAACGACAGAGTACCGGTATTACACTAACTTGCATTCTATGCATAAATGGAGAGAAGTGAGGACTTCATTAAGTTCCAATTTCCAGTTTTTAAGAATTTGAAACATACGTGTTTATACATTTTGAAATATGTTTTGGTGTGATTTGATAGATTCTGATGATGATCTTTCAAGAACAAAACATGTCATTCTGTTTTAATTAAGTTGTTTCTATTTATTTATTTATTTATTTATTGATTTATTGATTTATTTATTAAAAAATAGTTTCAGCATACTGAAGAACCTAACAGTTATTAACTGAGTTGAAACTGAAAAGAAATGGCTTCAGATATCACCCAAAAAAAAAAAAAAACACTTTCTTGAACTTCGCACACTTTGCAGAAGAGGTTTTTACGTTCGATAGAGAACACATAATAAACGTCATGCTTCATACTGATCAAATATTGATCCATAGGGCATACAGTATACCTATGTCAGACTTTGATCAAAAGAACGATTTGGATGTTATCTATCATGTGTTTAATAGCAAAGAGCAACGGGTTTAACAGACAGCTTGTAGACAAAATTATTAGGAAAGATGAGAGGAAATCATTTTCGACACTAAGGATATTAAAAAGAAAAAAGACAGTAATGCCCTTTTTACCTACAGCCATAATAAGCTCTATGGAATTACAAGTATTTTTTAAAAACATAATGTAAGAGTTTCCTTTAAAACAACAAACAATAATGCTCACCTTTTTTATAATTATCACACTATCAATAATAAATTTCAGAGATCCGGAGTTTACAAGCTGAAGTGCCATCAATGTTCTCCAGGTTATGTGGGACAGACAGGGCGTAATTTTTCTATTAGAACATGATAATGCATCGAAATATGGCAGATTCTCCGCTGTGGGTGCTCATATGGTGGATACTAACCACGAGGTTACGGATATAAAGCAAGATCTTTGAATGCTCCAATTAAGTAACAAAGGTGATCTACTGAATATTTTTGAAAATATTTGTTCAAATATTGATCAACAATGCAACCCGGTGGATAATTTGAATGAAATCTCGGAGGAAGTTAATATACTTATTGAAGAGATAATCAACAAATTCTTTACTACAGGGTGTCAAAGTAAAGGAATACAATATCACACCCCTCCCGCTTCAAAGCCTCTTCCAATCTCCCCTCCAAGTCAGCTCTCTGCGGCCTTCTAGCTCAGCACTCAGTTTCAACACTCAAGGTGATTTACTATAGTCTATCAGCTTTATAATGTTTATACTTGTGTACAAGGTGATTTAGACGGCATGGGACGGACGAGGAGGTGAGTTGCCGAAGAGGCCCATACTTATTGCTTTACACACTTCACCTACCTATTTTCGCTTACGGTTTTGTCTCCCATTTTTCAGGCGCACATTGTCAATAACATCAACATGACCAACTTGTGCAATTCAATTCATCAAAAGTCCGCCAGTCTCCAACTGATTTTATGAAACTACTTTTATGTGGCATCGAACTTGTATAATCTATGCATACAATTTATAACATGTGCAATAATTTTAAATGCTGGGTCAACATCAGCGCAATCAATTTATTTTATAAACCCTAGTGTATTAAATATGTCCAGTCCAACGACACAGTGATACAGTTAAAACGATATATGCAATATTTGGATGTTGTGCTCTATGTTACACCCATGTACAGGTTATTTTAAAGACTTTTCTACATATTAACAAAGGTTCTCTGACAAGACGTCAACACGTCGGGTTGTAATAAGGATGCAAAGACTTTTATCAAATATTTGACCTTTGTCCTTACTATATTTTTTAAATGGGTCTTGTTCTTATTTAACTGCAGATGTTCTGAAAATGGGATGAAACATGTCTCTTTATTATAGCTTAATGTAGTCTTCGACGTTTTACAGTATTGTAAAGGTGGAATATTTGACATAAGGATTTCACAAGTTAATTCGATAGAGAAGCATTCCTCCCCGAACTCTTTAACCTATTCTTAATTTAACACTTTCAATCCACTTTCTTTAGGTATCCTTGTCAGCTCTATCACTGTTAACATTGGAAAGGAACAAACAAGTGTCAAATCAGGTCATTTGTATAGAGAGAGAGGAACAAGGAAAGGAACACATAATAGGACAGTTACAATGACAGGACTGTGTGGGAAGAGGAAGGACAGAAAGAGAAGACAAGGACAAACATAAAAAACACAAAAGGACAACATCTTCACAGCTTCCATCTTAAAATAGATAGGCTATCTCCTCAATCCCAGTTCTTGTACACCCATTTCTTCTCAGCCCCTGAAGAGCTTGTTTTTGCTCCCCAGTTTCATCAGGAGCCGTATTGACAAACCTTCAGTGGTAAGTATAGGATAAGAAGAAAACTGGATAAATAAGGAAAGGGACGAAACATAAAATAAAGATGATTCAGTTGGTAAAAGATCAGGGACCCAGCAAGTTTTGACGTGCGGTATGGACAAGCAGCTGTGAGCTTGTATTTGGAAGATAGTGGGTTCGAACCTCACTGTCGGCAGCCCTGAAGATGGTTTTCCATGCTTTCCCATTTTCACTCCAGACAAATGCTGGGGTTGTACCTTAATTAATGCCATGGCCACTTCCATCCCATTCCTAACCCTTTCCTATCCCATCATGCCATAAGCTATCTGTGTTGGCACGACTTAAAGCAACTTGTAATATATATTTATTAGGAACACAGGACAAACACAACAGAAGAAATGGATCCCGAAGGGATAATATCAGTATTGGAAAGGTCCGACTCGTTGGCTGAATGGTCAGCGTACTGGCCTTCGGTACAGAGGACCCCGGGTTCGATTCCTGGCCGGGTCGGGGATTTTAACCTTCATTGGTTAATTCCAGTGACCTGGGGGCTGGGTGTTTGTACTGTTCCCAACATCCCTGCAACTCACACACCACACACAACACTATCCTCCACTACAATAACACGCAGTTGCCTACACGTGGCAGATGCCGCCCATCTTCATCGGAGGGTCTGCCTTACAAGGGCTGCACTCAGCTAGAAATAGCCACACGAAATTATTATATAGTATTGGAAAGAAATAAACAAGTGTCAAACCAAGTCAATCATACATAAAATAGAGAGAGATAGACTAGAAAAGGAACACATAATAGGACAGCCAGGCTGAGCTAAGGCGCTTTCCTTCTGACCCCAACTTGGCAGGTTCTATCCTGGCTCTGTCCGGTAGTATTTGAAGGTACTCAGATACATCAGCCTTGTGTCGGTACATTTAGTGGCACATAAAATAACTCCTGACGGACTAAATTCCGGTACCTCAGCGTCTCCGAAAACCGTAAAAGTAGTTAGTGGGACATAAAGCAAACAACGTTATTATCATAACAGGACAAACACAGTGGCCAGACTGAGTGGGAAGAGGGAACACCAAAAGAGGAGACGAGGACAAACATAAAACCACAAAAGGACAAGGATATCTCCACATCTTCACAAACTTCCATCTTCAAATAGATAGGCTCTATCCTCAGCAGTCTCAATTCTACATCCAGTTCTTCTCAGCCCCTGACGAGCTCATGTCTGCCTCCCAGCTTCATCCGGAGGGTGGGCATTAACACTTATGTGTTCCTTTTCTTGTTCCTCTCTTTCTCTATATATGACTTGATCTGTCACTGTTAATGTAACTATGAAGCCTTAAAAATTGTTCTGTTGAAATTTTTATGAAAGGTGAGGGGAGAAAGGTAATTTAGGCACTACCTGAAGTTGTTAAGAGTCACGAGTACTAAGACATATAAAAAGAGAAGCAGTTGTGGTATTTCCTTCTCCTAACAAGGGTGGCATTCCAGTGGACATAAATACCCGCACTGCAAGTTTTACTCTAAAGGAAGTTATAATAAAACCAGTGATAACGAGAAGCAGTAAGCAGTTCAGTTCAATAAAAAAAGAATGGCTGCAGACACTGAAGGAAATATTTCTTCTATCTGAGAGATTCAGACAAAATACATTACCACGGGAATGATATACAGACCTGAACGACTAAACTTACTCTTAGGAGTGACACAATTCCACTACATCCTGTTGGAAGAATATCTTGCTAGTCCCTAGCGGGCAGTTTAATTTATGGTATTCCCCGTCAACTTATCTATCCGATATTGCCTTTCGCTGACATTCTATAAACAAAACCTGAATGGGCTGACTAATACGAGTGAGTTAGAATGCTAGCTAACTCAATTATGGGGGGGGGGGGGGGGGAACAACTTGTGCAGAAACATATACAAGAAAAATATGTAATTACGTAAAAATCTGCTCCCTAATTATAAGCTAAGATCAGATGAGAACACAACAGAAGGAGAGACGTATATTTGAAAGTACAGTAAAAGTACTTACGTACTCTGGGATACCGTATTTATTAATCATGATGTTGGCCAATTAGAATCTGTGTAGATCAAATAATAATAATAATAATAATAATAATAATATGGCTTTCTTCTAGGGTGTATATTTCTGCAAGTTGTTTTTCAAACATTGAGGAATGAAAATTAATATAACATTTCCTTTGATTCAACAGGATACAGAACAAAAGCGAGCTGGGCAGTATTTCTTCTTGGAGGACTAATATGTTCAGTCAGTCATTCCATCACAAATAGGCGGAGAAGGAGAAGAATACCTGCTGAATGTAGCAGGCCGTTTTCTATCTTGTCACAGCATGGCTGCACATAATTCTTTCAGAAGTTAAAGAAGTTGGTGCAACTTCCTCATGCGGGTATCTTGGATTCCATGCCATATTTCTCAGTTTTATTTCCAATGATCTGCTAGCCTTGCTAGCTATGTTTGAACCACATTGGTTGTATTTACTTTGTTTGATAAGTAATGAATTGCATTGCTTTTGAAAATGTACATTGCTTATCATACATGTATGAAATTAAGTTACATTAAATTTTTAGTTGTCAGTATTATAAGAAATTGTATTTGATAGCAATACAGTATAAAGTCATCCATCTACCAGCTCTACTGAAGTGAAAGATTCTTTATTTTTTCCCTACAGTGTTTTGTTAAATGTCTTATTGTACTGCCTATATAAGGACAGGTTGCATTTTCTTTGAATTGGTATGTAAGGCAAACGGGTAGGTATTTCAGTTGTGCAGAGCATCAGCTTTCCTTGTAATTGTATTACATCCTTGCAGATAATATTAAAATTTTTCTCGGTGTTTAAAAGTTCTTAAGCTAAGAGATTTCTGTTTAATCTCTTTTTTAATGTTGAGTTTATTGTAATCCAACAGTTAAGCATTTGAAGACATATTTTGATATACTGTAAGTGTAGGATTTTAAAGGCATTAAGCTTTGAAAATATTTGACTTCAACTTGCCGTGGATTTAAACGAGGACCTCTTGACTAATTGCCAGATGCAATTGACTTCTGCGCAAGTGGACCAGAAACTAAGAAAATGAAAACATTCAACTTCAGACATAAAAGAATATTCATTCAAAATGAATGTTGAATTGAATTGTTAAGATGAAATAAAAGCAATTGAAATGAAAGTGACAAGCCAAAGATTTCCTGAACGCACACAATCTAAGTTCAACTTAAACATTTCAGTATTAACTGTGCAAGTCTCTACTTCTGTTCCCTGCCTATTTGTACTTTACTGTATTATTGTAACGTGTCTGTCTTGTCTTTGCCGTGTTAAGTCTTTCATTTTACTGGTGATAAGGTAGTTGAGAGGAACATTCGTATGTTACTACATTTTGAATTGAATGTTTTTATACCCAGGGGGCAGAAATTTGGACCCCGATTATGTGTATGTAACTCAATGTATTTGGAAATTCAGAGCTGATGAGAACTTCCAGAAATCATTTTCATTGTACAACTATTACTTGTATGTTGTTATTTTTGAAATAATATTCTCTGGTAGATGCACACTGAAAATATGTATTCCAAAATATTATCTAGCCATATTTTCATCATTGAATTCATATGATTAATCACACCTGGGCGACTGGAGTGGGACATTGATGATGATGATGATGATGATGATGATGATGAATTTATATGATTCCTGATCATATTTTGTTATTAATACATACTTGTAACTGATATTGGGATCATAGAAGTATGTTTTAAAGAAAGATGAGTAAATGCTTATAGCATTATACTCCAATTTAGAATAAATCTTTTAAAGCTTTCCTTCTCTTAAAGTTCATATTGCACAAACTGTGTATCATGTCTGATCCTACTTAGTTTTGTCCTGAATTTGAGATACAAGTTACTTGGCCATCAAGTGGATACTAATTAAGAATTTGACTGTACATTTCCTGCATTGTTTAAATTCTAAACTTAGTGGATGGCATTCCAGTTACGTACTTGTTTTCAAACAATGGCTTATGCAAATTCTCTGAAAGTAAACATAGAATATAGTATTTACTCAATAATTTCCCTGCTTTTAATGGTTCATCAGCAGTCGCTGGCATACAGAGATGGTCCTCCTTTGAAGAGAATGGTTGTTTCTGTTCATGAATCTACACGGCCGCGCTCTGTTTGCTTTAAACAGTGAGGCTCTTATATTGCTTTTCTCTGTGCCTCCGGTGCCTTTTACTGTAGCATTTTGTGTGAAACAATAGCCATAGTTTCTTCATCAGGTTCATATTTTAACGGTTCCTTTACAGTTTTGCAAACTGGCCTAATATTGGTCCCCAAGTTGTTAAGGCTATCATCATGGCACACTGCAACTGTCCTTTTTATTTGTGTCAGTATCATACATGATTATGGCTTTACACAAACTCAGGTGCTGAAGCAAGACTACTGTCATTTTCTATGAACATGATCACTGTTAATTTAAACTCTGTACTGTAACTGTTTTCCATACCCATCACTAACTACTATTGACTTAAATTTGTAAAAATAATTAGCACAGAGACAGATATATGTTATAGAATAAGTCCGCACCTGCCACATGGTTACTACCAGTATATTAGTAATGTGTGCGCTGTGTGTAGACCATTATTATCTATACCAATAGCTTGCCATGCCAAGAGGTCTTTCATTTGCGCTTTTTCAGCCGCCGCATTCAAACTGATGACCGGACATTGAAACGATAGGTCTATGGCTAGACACAGGTTGTTATACATAATTTTTTTATGGAAAAGAACATTCACTCTGGTTAGGCTGCATGTTAAATAACACAGTTATCTATGCAGTTAGTGACACCGGTTCCAAACGTGTCGACTATGCAATGTACTTTTAATGTGGTGCCTTTTGTTGTAGAGCCTCGGTGTAGCCCGTCATTCACTTTCAAAGAAATGAAGTGTTTTGAAATGACATGACTGAATTATGTATAACATCAAAAGCAATTGTTTTGTTATTGGTTGTCAGACAACGTCATGGAAAAAAAAAAAAAAAAAACGGAGAAAGTGATAGATATGTTGCATAATTGGCAGTCGACCCTGTCGCGTGAACACTGTTATCTACTGTACGTATAGCTGTTAAAAGTTGTGTTGTTTACTGGGAGAATATGGACTGCACTGTGACCTTGAGGATGGCTCTTTTTTATTTTATTGCTCAATAACTTACATAGCACCTAGCCACAGCATGTTGTACACCACTATGTACATATTTCTTGCGTTACTCAATGGATTAATGTTATATTTAAAAACACCTTAATGTTTCCATGACCACATATTTCACAAAACTAGAAAACATATTGATAACAAAACTTTTGCATAATCATGATGGGAAAATTATGCAAGTTTTTATTTTTCCCCAAATTTCCATTTCAAAATTAAGGGTAGGAAAATGACTTGGGTAAATACAGTATTTGAAAAGGTGAAGCTGATGGAAATGATCAAGGATACTGATCACCCTACTACAGGTAACTCGAAACTGTGTGTTCAGTTTTCTCTTCACTTCACTCTTCACTAATTAGTTCATAAACATCCAGATTCTGAATATGGCACTTGGAAAATTATGGAGCACATTGACTTTTTAATTTGTCATTGATTGAAAACATTCCTTCTATATTCATGACTCCTCATATTGCAACTTTTTTGGTTATGTTCAGTCTATTCATATTTGTAAGTCAGTGAATCATCCAAATAAAGAAACTTGTCAAACCTTAAGGACCAAGTTAATGAGTAAACAGAGAAAATCACCACAATAGTCTAATCTAGGATCTCTACTTAAAGAATGAAACTCGTACAGTATAAAAATAATGTGACTGGAGGTATATACTGTTGATAAGAAGGAAAAAAAATTTCTCAGTCACAGGCCAATGACCTACATGTTTGGTTCCTTTAAACAACAAGCATCATCACCATATCCTAACAAGCCCCATATGCGTACAGTTTTGACTTACGATCAGCTTGAGCAGTTCAAGACTGATTGGCAAAACTGATGTGTGTGGTGTGATGCAGCCAGCTGGCCAATCGTTTGGACTGTGTGTATTCCTTTGGTTCTAACTGACAGATGGAATGGATATGTATGGGAAATTATGGCTGACTGACAGATCAGGTGCTCAGTCAGTCTAGTGTTCGTGTGGATAGTGAAATATTGCCTTTCCTCCACATTGCAGTCCTGGCCAAATGGTCAAAAATCTTTTTATCCAAATTTATTGAGAGGTTCAGAGATTTCCCTTAATTGTGGAAAGTAAAAAATAATGAGCAAGTTCATCCATATGTAAATAATACTGTGCCAATCTTTTAGGTACACTTGCAGGTCTTGCAACAAATTTATATGCATGTAATTATTCCGGTTCAACCACTCTTTCCTCCAAACTGCATCGTTGCTGTTATCTCTTCTTTAAGATGCATAAAATTGCTGCATTTGCAAGCAGTTCATCTCCTGATGTCATTTTCCCAACAAAAAACATGTACACATCTACGCTCAATCAGATTACAGGATGGACTGAAGAGGATAACCTGACATTTCAATCTGTATGTGCGTGGCAAGGAGCTGGGAGGGTAGAACTGTCTCAGTTCGGCCTGTCACTTCAAACTGAAGATGAAACTGTACTTGGATGGGGGCTGTAAACCCTGAAACAAGGACATAGATCAATTATGAAGTACTGTACATGATAAACAGGAAACTAAAGACAAGTCGTAGATCAAGCAAACAAAATGAAAGAGCTATAAAAATGTCAATGAAAATAACTCTTTTAGCCCACTTACACCATTGTATTAATGTATATAACTTTCAACATGGTATTGGGGAGGTTTTAATTACATTCACATCATATTAACAGTGAGGATGCTTCTCATTTCTGATAGATTTTCATACTAGAGTGAATTTTATTGGTGGCAAGGGGTAAGAATGTTAACTTCCCTAAATCAGCATATAGTTGCTGTGGTATTTTGGGTTAGGTAATTGGACATATTAACTGCTATCTGATCTGGTGGTTACCTGCTGTTCCATTTGCCTAATGTAAACATTTTTGATGTTATGTGGTATGCTGTACATTGCATTGCTATACAGAACAGTGTTGATAGTGCTGGAAACATTAATTTGGGATGTTTTCTAAGGGCTGTAGCCTCACTGTCTGTGACTACCTTTCCAAAAGCTGAAATTAGGTTTTCCTATTGGTTGGATGTGTTTTCTACTTCCTTGAATGTATTGGTGTTATTTTTGTCATATTTCTAACATATTAGAAAACCAGGTACAGATGTAAAATGTTTTACCTTGTCGACAACAGTCTTTCAGCATGGATAGTATGTAAGTATACATTGGTGTATGTATATGATCTAGATGTTAGGCCTCTTTACCTAACAACATTCATCATTGTCATCATCATCACATTGATGTACCTCTTAACACATTCATTCCCAGCTCCAGCTTCCTCCGCATGTATTTAATCATGCAGCCCAGCGATTTTTAGGTGCCATCCTGATTCGCTAGGTAACACATGGCTTTAACTTAGTGTCACTCCTATACTATAAACACAAAAAATCTGAAAAATGTACATATCTCCACAAAATGATCTAATTTGATTTTTTACTTGCCACAGCTATTCGTTATATCACTCAGGCCCACTTGAATTCCAACCGCACACTTCAGAGACCTCTGGACTGGCACATGTTTATTTAGATCACACATCCCACAATGCAGGAAATAACCTCAAGCTGTAGTAAAATGTTCATCTGCCCACTATCTATTGGCAAACTGATATACTGAGTCATCTAATGTACATTTGACCATAAAATGTTGGTGCGAATTCATATCCGACTAGGATCGGATATGGTATTTTACACGTGTGAAACGTAATCCAATCATGGTCGATATGGGAGCGAATGTGTTGATATACAGAGTAATTGTAATTAGAGAGTAGCTGAGATTGCCATTTGTTTCTCTCTCTCTCCCTTAAAACATCCAGAAAGGATTACCGTATAATCCTAAATACAGTAGAAGTCCGCTATAGCGAGTATGGCATATAACGAGAACTCCGCTATAACGACGACTTTTTATGTCCCATCAAAATTCCTATATTAAACCTTGTATCGTCCTTCGGTTTTAGCGAGAACCCTATCACTGACGTATCCGTTATTACGAGAGATTAAGCGCGCATGATTTTTCCGTTATCGATATTTATGCACCCAGCGATGATATTTAATGCGATCGATTACCTTCGGCATCGATCCTCGCTATGTGCAGTAGCGAGTTTTCTCATCGACTTTCGAAGGCGATATTGGAGTCGATTAGTAATACCCGTCGATTGCTGTTCCATAAAGAAAATTCGAAATGAAAGAGAACATATTTTTGTAATAAATGCGTCAATAACGTGTCCGATAACGGTTGTTAACTCGTAAAAAATTAAGGCTGACTAAACGACCGCTTAATTTTGAGGCTAAATACTGCATTAAGAATGGGATACACCTGAAGATATGGCAGAGTACATCACTGATTTCAGAGGACATTTCATATCTTCTCGCGTCTAGTTAAATTTTGGAAAGGCTATTTACCGTACTTGTAAATTTTTCGCGAGTAGGTTATCATTTCTCTACATGCGTTTCAAATATGTTTTCATGATACATATGCGGTTAGGTTAGGTGACGCCGTTTGAAAAAGAAAACTGAAGTGTTTGTCACAGAAACCTCTGGAGTGATACCGTATTTCTCCGAATCCAAGACATTTTTTTACTCAGAATCTCATGCGAAAACTCGAGGGTTGCCTTGCATTCGCGGCCTGAGAGAAAGTTAATGGATACCACTGGCAACTACCGCGGTAACCACGCTGTTTCTTTTCGCACGCGCACAAAATTCGTTGACAATAAACGACCGCCTCTTTACTATAGCCTACATTGCTAGCCGCGACAACCGGTTGTACAGTGCCTGTGTGTAACGTCGCTGGATCTCAGGAAATAGTGAAGAGAGTATGGCGTTCTATTAGCTTCTACAAAAACGTTTCTCAAATCTGCAGAATGTCATCAAAACATGCGAGCCTTCAAATTCCTAGAAAGGCCATAGCTCCTCAATGGCAGAGTTACAACGCGTCTGTTGTACTTGACGCTTAGTAAAATTAAGTTTTATAGACAACAAGAATATTTTCGTGATGGATAGTTGTAGTGTAAATATACGTGGAAAAGATATTGCCAGCAAATTTTCAACGGGTTCTAGTCGATATTATGATGCCAAGTTAATTGTTATTAAACACTCGGAAATGTAAAACAATTGTGTAACCGCAAGAAAATATGGCATAGGCCTAACTAAGCCAATATTTGGCGTTAGCGTGAAAACAAAGAGTTAAAAATGCGCACCGTACTGTGAAAAAATTGCAGTGTTCCGCAACAAGGACGCTTTAAAGAAGTTGAAGATGAAATTGTGAGGTATGTGCACGAAAAACGCAAGGGCGGAATGGCCATACCGCGGCGCAATAAACTCGTTCGTTGACTTTCAACGTCCGCGATTAGGCCCATACATCACTAGCCGCTGAATTTGGCCAGACCCGGCAAGCAAGACGTGCGTGTAGCGGTAGCCGGTTATATCTGACGCTGAGTAAAAGTAACAGGTTTATAGACAGCAAGAATCATTTTCTGATGGATCGTCGTATTGTAGAAACGCATGGAATAGGTATTGCCGGCAAATTTTCAACGGGTTCGCCTCGGTATTATGATGCCAATTTCAAGTTAATGGTCCTTAAACCCGCGGCAATAAATAATAATTGTGCAGCCAGATGACTAAAGTTAATGTTCGGAGTCTAAAAATAGTCTAAAAATGCGTAGGCCTACTGTACAACAAAGGCATTCATATGATTTTACAAAGTACTTTTTGAGCCTGATTTAAATTTTTTGAAGGAAAAAGTGGGGTTAATCTTGGATACGGAGAAATACAGTACTATATTTTTTTCTGAATGAAATTAAACATACACTCTCACGTAGTATCGGATTTTGAAAAATAACAAACAAGTAAGCCGTAGTGTGGATATCATCTGCGGAAACGCAAGTTTTGAACAAACAGATTGTCGTTTCATACCGATTTTAATGTGCATGGTGGGTTTTCCGACTTTTATACAAAAATCGGATATAACGACAATCCGTTATAGCGAGTAAGTTTTTCGCTGTTGTGGATTCTCGCTATAACGGACTTCTACTGTACTAGCTGCCATGAAATAAGACCCACACACTGAATTTCTGACAACAAAATTTGGAGGAAAAATTCAAAGCTTACTTATCAATTTTATTAAATTTCTTCAAATAGTTCTCAAAATTGTACATTTCAAACGCTTTACAAGTATTAAAACACCATGTAAATAAGAAATAAAGTTAGTTCAATCTACAGATCAGTCACAATTCAACCTCATCAGAGCTAAACTTGCCATTAGAACTTTCGTCACTGTTATCTTCTTAGTCTATTTAAACCTAGGAATTTCATTTTTGTCCGTATTGAACTGAGAAAGGATGATAGGAAAACTTAAAACGGTCCACCTTTTCAATACAAAAATGTTATAGTTTATTTATAACATGTATTTGTACTTGGAACTAGTTTCAACGCTGATTTGCGTCATCATCAGCCAAAATGTGGGAATAGGCAAGCATGTAGGCATTTATATTACACAAGGCGTTACATTAAACAATACACATCTTACAAGGAGATAAAAACAGGGACGAGTATAGAAACAAATGAATCGTTGAGAAAACAAAAGTTATACATATTAAAAATAACCTTAACCACACATTTTGCAGTGCGAAAGTGTTCTTCTTGAATGATTCCTGAATATAAAACACACGTGCACACATTTCTGAAGAGCCAGCAGGCAGGACAAAGTAAAGTGAAACCTTAAGAGTTCTCATTTTTTCCCCGCCTGCTGGCTCTTTAGAAGTGTGTGCGTTTGCGTTTTGTATTCAGGAATCATTCAAGGCAAATATTTTCGCACTGCAAGTTGTGTGGTTAAGCTTATTTTTAATATGTATAACTTTGCTTTCTCAACGATGCATGTGTTTCTACATTCGTCCCTGTTTTTATCTCCTCGTAAGATGTGTATTATTTAATGTAACACCTTGTGTAAAAAACTGGGTTATATGAAGGAGTTATATCATGTTCAAAATCATGCTTTCACGTCTCTGCACAATATTTAAAATGAAATTTTACCGTTGGTCTTTATAGCTATTGTTGAGAGTGAAGGAGAATTTCCTGTTTTGTATGTTTATCAGGAACTCAAGGGAGACTTCATTAGTTAGTCAGAACATAGAAAAATGAGAACTCTTAAGGTTTCACTTTACTTTGTCCTGCCTGCTGGCTCTTCAGAAATGTGTGCACGTGTGTTTTATATTCAGGAATCATTCAAGAAGAACACTTTCGCACTGCAAAATGTGTGGTTAAGGTTATTTTTAATATGTATAACTTTTGTTTTCTCAACGATTCATTTGTTTCTATACTCGTCCCTGTTTTTATCTCCTTGTAAGATGTGTATTGTTTAATGTAACGCCTTGTGTAATATAAATGCCTACATGCTTGCCTATTCCCACATTTTGGCTGATGATGACGCAAATCAGCGTTGAAACTAGTTCCAAGTACAAATACATGTTATAAATAAACTATAACATTTTTGTATTGAAAAGGTGGACCGTTTTAAGTTTTCCTATCATCTTCTTAGTCGTCGTCACTACTGCAGAAGTGCCACCTATTACAGATTATCTGTAATTGTTATGGATTTCACCTCACAATTACGGCATTACAGTCAAAGGGGAAATTATTACAAAAACGTGACAATATCATGAAAAAATAAATTTCTACGAGGGATAAAAGAGCAGGAACATGAATCCTTTTCAGCCTCACTGCTCAAACCCTCCTTGTTTAAACAACGATTGCAAGTTGACAACAGTACTTTGATTGCCACTTCCTTTTGCTACCTGTGAGCGTTGTAAATTCATTGTGATTGAAGGAGCTCTACTCTGCTCTTCTCCACTATAAAACCTTTTAATAATATTGTATTTGCAGTATTAAGTGTACCTGACAGTAACTCTCCCGCAGAAAGAGTTTTCAGTGTTGATAGGAAAAATCAGAGGGAATTCAGGCCTACATTAAGAATATCTACACTAGAATTGCTTATGGTTCAGAAGGCGAAAATGCCATCACAGGGGGAAGGATGCTTCAAGAAAATTCACACTGAAAAGCAGCTGCTGGGTGCGAAAGAAGCTACAAAGAACATTTTATAACAGAACTAACTGGTGGCAGTTACTTTGGATTTTACTCCAAAAATTTGAGGTGGGAGGTTACTGAAAATCCACTTCAACGGTTGGTACCTCTGCTACCATCCATTAAGGCCACGGCCGCTTCCTTCCCACTCCTAGAACTTTCCTGTCCCATCGTTGCCATAAGACCTATCTGTGTCGGTGCGGCGTAAAGCAACTAGCAAAAAAAAACTACCATCCATAGAATTCAAAATTCAGCATTTCTTGAAACTTTTCCTCACCAAGTCATTGGAGATATGAGCTCATGTAGTCTTCCCACTTTGGATCATTTCACTGGCGGACGCCATCCACTTGGTGTAGAGCTTTGCAGCTTTGGAAGGGTGGTTCACACAAACATCCAACGGCTGTAGAATGGGGGTCAGCTTCCTGGGAAGATCAGTTTATCCTTTCCTTATCATTCCCTTTACAGCGTCTGTAGGATGCCCGTGATAATTTTCCAGCACAAGCATGCTCTTCTGCAATGAAGCTCTCGGGTGACATTGCTGAACACACTTCACCCAGTCCTCAATTAACATACTGTCCTTCCAGCTGGATTCTTGGATTTGAATGAAAATACCAGATTACAAATTTCCTGTTAGAAATGTTTTTCTCTTCAGAAGCACAGAGGGAATTTGGTTCCGTCAACTAAAATGCTTAGCATTACTGTGCAGCATTGCTTTTTATTACGACCTATTCTGATGTTAACGCTTTCAAAGCCCGTAATGTGAACAGAACCTACAAGCTCTTCAATCTGTCAAAACACAAAATATAACACTTAGAACACTATAACACACCTTTAAAAATGGACTATTATAATCGATAACAGATAATTGTCCATATTTTACTGGTATATTACAGCGTTCAAATGTTACCTTTTGTGTTTCAGTGGACTGAAAAGCTTATACAGTTTATGATTAACTGTATGAATGCTGGGGGAAAAAATGGCTTCCTTCTTAACAAACACTTAATGTGAACTGTATTGTTAATATTTTGAAAAACGTGAACGTCTGGTCAGCATTCCAAGTTGGCAAAAGCAAATTAATTTTGCTTCTGCAAATAACGCTGCAATGAAAGCCTGTCCACTTTTCTTCGTATGCACTGGAGGATGTTGTGAAAAAGATGTACGTCTTCGTATGCACAATCCATTTCATCTGTAAAAGTACCTTATCCATCCATGGCTCCTTTTTAAGTTTTTTAAGTTCCTTTGCAATCTCAAATGATTTCAGTTGAAACGCCATAACCTAGTCTTTCAGTCATGTATTTATAAAGTTGTTCTTCGATTTCGGGGAGCTGTTCATCTTCCTCCAGTCATGAATGCATGATTCATCAATATCGTATTTTCTACCGATGGCACAATTTCCGGCGGTCTCGGCTTCCATCACAACTTTTAAGTTTCTCACTCACAGTAAATGACCACAAACGCTTTCTTCAATTCATTGTTTGTTACCACTGATGCTTCTCCACTGAAAACTCAAATTATTGATCAGCTGTCACACTGCATGGTTCTAGTAACGTGGAAGTTAGTGACGGAGCAAGATTTCAGCCATTGCTGAGTCACGTTGCGTGAAACCACTATTAACGCACATTTGGAACAATGTATAATGTGATCACAATATAAAAGGCTTGAATATTTTCGCCAAAAATTGTGCGGCTGGTATTGGAGATTGTATGGTATTTACTATGTACCATATTGCCACTTCTGCTATGAATTTAATATTTGAACAAATGCTGCAAGTTGTAATCTTTTGCAGGTGGTATGACTAGAGTATTAGTTTCAAGGGTTCATGGTTCAAGCTCTGTCATGAAAGATTTGTTATATTTGGTTTTAAAAAAAAGAGAGTGCTATCACAATTCCATGTAGCTTGATGTTAGGCATGTTCAAAGAAAGCTGATATGTCCTGTGGATTTTTTATTTGATTAATTGTAGTGTCTTCTTCATAGACTGTTAAGGAAAAACTCTTCAAAATACTGTATGCTAAATAATTCCGTAAATCTTATTGAGAACATCTGCTAAACAGATTATTAAACATGACAATCTGAATATATAACTTGAGTGATAGTCGTTTGTACATGGCGGATTTGTTCATGGAACATAATAATGCTGACAGTATTCTTGTAAGGGACATGTAAATAAAATGTCTTTGAATATGAATGTTTAAGATAAAATATCCCCAAATTCTTAAAAAGAATATTACTGATTCATAACGATTCATTTAATATTTAATTCTAAAGTAGTGCTGATTTATTATCTACTTTGAATTATGATTTCACATTTTGTGTTTCAGATTTTGTCAGATATTCCAAGCATTGATTGGCAATTACGAATGGTGCATTTAAGAATTATTGTCTCTTAATTTTAATTGCTATTATTTATGTAATGTACTGATGTATTACGAGTTTATACCCTGCTCTAATTTTGCAAGGAAACTTCGACATCATGCAGTCGACTTCCTCTCCTCCGACCATACAAAACATCCCAGCAGTTAGTTGCTTCTGAGAACATGTGTATGAATGTTGCTTGTGTGTTAAGTAATCGATTGGAAAATGAAGTATTCAGATGAAACAGCAAAATTATTTGCTAGTGAAAAGATAGCTATTGAAGATGTGTTCAAAAATTTTCTTGTAAATATCCTGACTACAGCATTCCTAAAATCTTATGTTTTGAAGTTTATGAATAAGTGGCATACAACAAGATTCAGTTTGTAATGTACAGAGGAAGTGGGAAAACCAAATTTTGACTGAAGATAATCAGGGAAATACATGGGCGTGGTTAGAAGCAAGTCCTACAAAATCACTCAATAGTCTAATGCAGGAAAGAGAGACATGCATGGGGTCAGTCCACAGCGCAATCAGCTTGCTGAAATTTCTAAATTTCAATTTGCCGATAATTATGAAACACGCTTCCTGCCAAAAACACAGCATGCATCCAAGGAGTGAAAGTTGGCCAGCAACTGAATGACATAGAAGTGTCCTTGTAAAATGAGAGCACTGTAGTACCGTATAATTTGTTACTTGTACTTTCCTGATCTCATTTCGTGACTTGTATGTAGAAAATGTAAAATGTGACATTTCCATTCTCTGCAGAAAAGAAAGCAGATTTTCTTAATGCATCTAAAAACGTTCCTATCTATTTTTGTCTTCTTAGTGGTTTTACTTCAGATATAAAAGTTGCAGTGATGATTGCCACACCTTGTTTTCTTCAATCAGGTTAGCTCTAACTTATCTTACATTATATCACTCAGTAATATTTATCAGTTTAGCCACTGTCTTCCTTCTTGATAAAGTTTTGTGAACCTGTAAAGTAGTAATGAAATTATATTTGCATTATCTTTGTAAATGGTTCAACCATGAAACTGTTAAAATCTGGTGTGTTTCCAAGGTGCTTGTCATGAAATGAGTAAGTAAACAACATTCGGAATACAACTTGTATTTTGTTTATTGTATTGGTTTGTATGAATGAATGATTTTATATATACCACTAGAGGGAGAAACGCCTTGAAAGCAGTGTCTTAAGAACAAAGTATGTTGCCTGTGAAATAGAACTCGATAAATTGTGCATGAGATCTTGGTGATATGCGGATAGGCGTTGGAATTTTGGAAAAATATTTATTTTTTAATGTTCTAAATGCAGTTAGATTATATACAAAAAAGTACACTTTTCACAATCATATGCCGAAGTACCTAATAATGACTCAGATATTCGGTAGCATCTTACAAAATTATTTCCTACATCACCATAATGTCGGTAAGCATAAGCAGCAGTGCTCTAATCATTTGTTTCAAATGGATATTGAATATGGAATCTTATAAGTAGGACTAAGAATGAATTATCCATAAACACACTAAATGTATTTAAAATCTAAATAACTTCTTGAAATGACCTGCAACTTTTTTCTCCTGGTATTGAATATGTTACAAATAAATCATTTGAACCAGCCAGCTCATAAGTAGGGTAAAGATTTGTTTGTCTGAAAAATTACCTATCTTCCCCTAAAAAAATCCATATATGGCCTAAAATAATGCTTTGGGCTGTGTTTGGTCTAAAAGGTAAAAGAAATATCCCCAATCAAATCTTTTGATTGCAGGTTAATATACATGAAAAGCAAAAATAAGCTTGCATAAATCATACTGGGGCTTGATCTCAAATGATTCTTCTATTAGCACATTTGCAGCTAGGCTTATCGTCTGAGTTCATTGATATGTTGTGGATTTCATTGACAATCCATGACTTTATAGAGAAAGAAGAACATCCTGTCCAAAAAGTCAGAGTATTTTCTCAGGGGAAACTTAAAAATTTTTGTCTATTGGGGGAGGATAGTGCTGGTGAGGCGGGTGGGGGTGTTGGAGCGAGGGGGGATTGCTTCAAAAGATATTAAAAACTTGTCCCTAAATTATAAAATTTTCTTCTTCCAATAAAGAAGATAAAAATGTCTTTGTGTCTTTTTTTAGCTTTTGTTCGGAAGTGTATTTGAAATACACTTTTAACTTTTCGCCAACTAACTACTTAAACATATTCTTAATTAAAATATTATTAAAATATTATTAGAAACCCATGTCAGCTTCGCTTCAGGAACTTGTTGGTCATGAAATCCCATCTGAAGTTGAAGAAATAGGGAATGCAAGGAGATGGGATCTAGACAATTGGAAGGAAAAGAGTGTGAGGGACTGTTTCAAGGAACATTTTGCACAAGGGCTATATGAAAAGGCTGAAGGAAATACAATAGACGAACAATGAATAGTCGTGAAGAATGAGGTCTCAAGGGCTGCTGAAGAAACGTTAGGAAGAAAGGAGCCGGGCTGAGTGGCTCAGACGGTTCAGGCGCTGGCCTTCTAACCCCAACTTGGCAGGTTCGATCCTGGCTCAGTCCGGTGGTATTTGAAGGTGCTCAAATACGACAGCCCCGTGTCGGTAGATTTACTGGCACGTTAAAGAACTCCTGCGGGACTAAATTCCGGCACCTCGGCGTCTCCGAAGACCTTAAAAAGTAGTTAGTGGGACGTAAAACAAATAACATAACATAATATATAAAGGAAGAAAGGAAAGATCAACTAAAGACGAAAGTACAAGAATGCAAAAAAAAAAAAAAGGGGAGGGCAGAATGGAATACAGGCAATTAAAGAATGAAGTGAATAGAAAGTGCAGGACAGCGAAGGAAGAATGGCTGAAGGAGAAATGCAAGGATGTTGAAAGTTGTATGGTCCTAGGAAAGGTAGATGTTGCATATAGGGAAATCGAGAAAACCTTAGGAGAAAGGAGAACTAGGTGTATGAATATTTCGACAGATGAAAAACCACTTCTGGGGAAAGAATACAAGGCAGAAGATGTCAATAACATATCCAACAGTTGTATCTAGGTAAAGACGGAGGTGGTATGGTTCTGGAAGAAGAAGAGGCTGGTGATGCTGAATAAATGGGAGACCCAATTTTGAGGTCAGAATTTGACAGTTTTGAGAGACCTAAATAGGAACAAGGCACCTGGAATTGATGACATTCCCTCTGAATTACAGACTGCCTTAGGAGTAACCAGCATGGTGAGGTTATTCCATTTAGTGTGTAAGATGTACGAGACCGGAGAAGTCCCATCTGATTTTCGGCAGAATGTTGTTATACCTATTCCTAAGAAAGTCGGTGTGCTGACAAGTATGAAAACTACTGCACCATTAGTTTAGTATCTCGCCTGCAAAATTTTAACGTGCATTATTTACAGAGGATTGGAAAGAAAAGTTGAAATTTGAGTTGGGTTTAAAGAAATTGTTGAGGAATGCGAAAACAGGTTTGTACCTTTAAGGGTGGTAAGGAATGGTAAAGACCCACCTTATTATAACAGAGAAATAAAGAGACTAAGAAGGAGGTGCAGACTGGAAAGAAATAGAGTTAGAAATGGCTGTGTAAGTAAGTAAGTAATTCGTCTTTATTCGTGGCGAAGTTAGGGCTCAAGGCCCTCTCTTACACTTAACCACAATATTTAAAATGATTAACGTACATATAATATTTAAATGCAACAGATCTTTTAAAATAATATGGTACTAATAGAAAATTTGGAGATTGTAATAAAAAACTATTATAGAATGTACAACACTACAATCTAAGTGTACATGATAATAAATATAAAACTAACACTAGTGATAATAAGAGACGGAAACACAGAAAATAAACCTATAACTGGCAAATATATTTCTAATTATTATGAATATATGCTCATTCACGCACTCATTCACACTACACACATCGAAAAGTCAGCTAGAGGTATTCAGAAAGTGATTTCGGCAATCCATCTTAAATCTCCTACGAGAACGCAAATCCCTAATGGTAGCAGGTAGGGTATTCCACAGCCTCGCGGCAGTGACTACAAAGGAGCGGTTGTAGGTCCTGGAGTGACTGAGAGATATTGTTAAACAGGAGCCAGATCGTGTATCGTGGTTATGATAGGAGGAGAGGTAATTAAATTTTGAAGAGAGATAATTCGGTACACCTGTGTTTAGAACTCCATGCAGAAGAGACAACATGTGGAGACTGCGACGCTCATGAACACGAAGCCATGACAACTCCCTGTAATAAGGTGAAATGTGAGAACCATATCGCAGCTTAAATATGAATCGAATACAGGTGTTCAAACTCCGTTCAAGCATCTTGTTACTGTCTTGAGATATGTCCGTAAGTACAGTGTCGCAGTAGTCTAGAATTGGTAAGATTAGGGATTTTACCAGTTGTATTTTAAGATTTTTTGGAAATATAGTAGAGTAGCGTTTGAGAGGAAAAAGGGATTTCTGCACTTTACGGCATGTATTTGTCACTTGTTCAGTCCAGTTGAGGGTCTCAGTCATTATAACACCTAAGTTTCTTACTGACGTACAATAGGGCACGACAATGTTATTTAAAATAATTGGGGGTACATGTCTACTTTTTAACAAGTTGAGGTTTATTTTGGTACCAAATATAATAGCCTGAGTTTTGTTAGGATTTATTAACAAGCTGTTATTTTTTGCATAGTCATTCAGTCGTCGTAAGTCAAAATTTACTCTGTCAATGGCTACATCTATGTCTTGTGGATATGAGTGATAATAAATCTGAAGATCATCTGCATAGATATGGTACTTGCTATATTTCAATGCGTCCCCTATGTCGTTCACACTAACAACAAATAAAAGTGGGCCCAAAACCGACACCTATGGATTTGTTGTGCCATCCTGAGTACATTGTTCCTACTGATACTCGTTGCCGACTGTCAGTGAGGTAGGAGCTAAAAAATTTAAGAGATGTCATATTAAAGTTGAGACTACGGAGTTTCAGCAATAGTAACCCAGGGCTAACTGTGTCAAAGGCGCTGCTTAGGTCTAGTAGTGTTGCTACAGTCACATATCGTTGGTCTATCGCTTGTCTGATGTCGTCCGTAACTCGCAGTAATGCTGTCGCAGTACTATGTCCTTTTTTAAAGCCGGATTGAAAAGGGTCAAGGAGGGAATTTTGGGTCAGGTATACAGTGATTTGTGCATGAATCAGACGTTCGAGTGCTTTTGCGAGGGGTGGCAGGATGGACACAGGGCGGTAATCTGATGGAGAATCCAAGGTATTGTTTTTCGGGATAGGCCTTATTAGTGCGTCTTTCCAAACGTTAGGGAATACTCCATTGGTCAGGCAGTAGTTGAATATGTGAGTCAGTATTGGTAGTACAGCCCCGATGATGTTTTTAATTAATTTTATAGAGATACCGTCATTACCTGTCGCATCGGAAGTGATAGAGTACAGCACACGTTTAACATCATTTGCGCTAACGGTGTGGAAAGAGAACTGGTCGCACTCGGAAGAGCGTGCTAAGTTTGTGGGATTAGCTGGTAATGGAACTGGTCCGACTTTAGGCTGAGAAAAGTAATCATTTAAGGTATCTAGAGATATGGTGGGAATGTGCTCTTCTACGGCTTTGCCTATGCCCAGAGATCGTAACTTCTTCCAGGTTTGGTTTAAATTATTATTTCTCGCTAACTGTTGAAAGTAGCGGCATTTACTGTTTCTAATTAGCTGTTTAACTTTGTTTCTAAGTATCCTGTATTGCTCAAAGTCATCTTTGTCACGTGATCGTCTGAATTGTCTGTACCAACGGTCACGGCTGGCCATAACAGATCTTATCTCGGTCGTCAGCCAGGGAGAAGGGGGGCGGGTAAATCTTACCTGCCTCTGCGGAGCATGTTTGTCATACAAGTTCAGCACTAATGAGTTGAATCTGTTGACTTTTGAGTCAATGTCATGAAAATTACGTATGTCATCCCACGGTAAGTTATATGCGTCATTACGTAGGTCATCTAATTCAATATGTTTTATGTCTCTTAAAATAACGTAGCGTGCTTTATACTTCGGTCCTCTGATAGAGTAACATAAGTACAATAAGTCGTGAGTTGAAATCCCAGGAGCTGGGATCTGTCCGTGCTTAACGACTTTCTGGGGTTGATTTGAAATTATAAGGTCAATTAAAGTGTGAGTCGAGTGGTCAGGGTAGTAGACATGATTCGTAGCGTTAAGTGGTAGGATTTCCATGTTCAGAGCATGGAATATGTGACACAACTTATCCGATTCACTAGTTTGTTTTAACAAGTCAGTATTAAAATCCCCCATGACTATGACATCTTCGTAGACCGAGATAAGATCAGTTAAAGCTGCTTCGAATTCCCCCATTTGTCTAATATTAGGTGGCTTATATACAATTCCTATTAATATTTTCTTATTACAGTCGAGTTCAACAAACATATACTCAGGTCGCAGGGGAAGGCTTGGGTCTGAAGTGCAGATAATCTTGCATTTTAAATCATTCCTGTAGTAAAAGGCTACTCCACCACCTCGTCTGTCAGTACGGTCATGTCGTAAGAGCGAGTATCCGTCGAGATTTACAGCACATGACGGCAAATCTCCACGTAGCCAGCTTTCTGATATGCCAATACAATGCACCTTATTATTTTCGAAAATTGCCTGTAGTTCTTCTAGGTGAGCTGCAATGGATAGTGAATTTAGGTGACAATACGAGAGAGCTCTCGGGTGATTCATCAGCTGTCGCCTCAGAATGGATCCCGTTGCTTCAGAGTATGGGAGGGGTGAGGGTTGAGTTAAGAGGGGAGGCGAGGAATGCGGGTCATTGACACAAGGGATAGATTCGTCTACCAACATAACAGGAAAACTAATAGTAGGTACATGAAATAAGATGAGCTTACCTGAAAACAGCACTGAATACATCCACTGACTATTACATACACACACTCACTCACACACAAACGTAAACTACTGAAAACACACATAATAAAATTTAACAGTCCACTCGTTCATCCTACACAGCTAAGGCATTTAGTTGCGCAATCGTGCATATTTGAAACTTTGTGTTATCTTTCAAAACACATATTCTCCCGTCCTGAGTCCAACAGTTTCTTGGTCCCCAAAAGTCCCTAGCACGATTTAATATACTTTTCCTCACACTTGTGAGGGACTCTGTGATAAGAAGTCCAGTCCCCTTCAGTGCACGCTTGGCTCGCCACACACGATCACGATCATGATAGCGCAGGAATTTAATTATAATCGGGCGATTTCCTTGCGCAACCACTTGTGCAGATGTCCGGCTTCGGCGCCCCAGCCGGTGACAGCGGTCAACATCACTCATTGAGAGCTCAATCGAAAATTTAGTTTTTATTATATCCAAAGACTTATTATGTACATCTTCAGACGGTTCTTCCGGGACGCCGTGTAGCAGTAGGCAATTTCGGCGACTATATTGCTCTGCCTCATCTAATGCCTCATCCTGTTTCTGAATTTTATCCTCTATCGCGCTTAGTTGTTTCTTCAGGTCACCAATTTCAGTTGTTACTTGCGACTTGAATGCCTGGAATTCGCCGTCCAGCGTTTGAAGTACAGTCGGAGGGTTGGCAGCACTTACAGCGGAGTCCAAGCGAGCTTGAAAGTCCTTCATCACTTCTTCAAATTCAGTTATTTTCCTAGTTGCTTCTTTCAAAGCCATGACGGGAGTGTAGAACTGACGCTTGTCAATTTATGTTCCACAACTATGCACAGATTAAACGCTTTCTGCAACTTATTATGCGAATCGAGTAGGATGTTTACGGAGCGAAAATTACTCACTCATCACACTAGTCGCCATTTTCAACAGTAAGGAGAAATTGAAGGAACTTACTAGAAAATTGAATCTAGCAAAGAAGGCAGCTAAGGATAACATGATGGCAAGCATTATTGGCAGTCATACAAATTTTAGTGAAAAATGGAAGGGTATGTATAGGTATTTTAAGGCAGAAACAGGTTCCAAGAAGGACATTCCAGGAATAATTAATGAACAAGGGGAGTGTGTATGTGAGGATCTTCAAAAGGCAGAAGTATTCAGTCAGCAGTATGTAAAGATTGTTGGTTACAAGGATAATGTCGAGATAGAGGAAGAGACTAAGGCCAAAGAAGTAATAAAATTTACATATGATAACAATGACATTTACAGTAAGATACAAAAGTTGAAAACTAGAAAAGCGGCTGGAATTGATCAGATTTCTGGGGATATACTAAAGACAATGGGTTGGGATATAGTACCATATCTGAAGTACTTATTTGATTATTGTTTGGCCGAAGGAGCTATACCAGATGAATGGAGAGTTGCTATAGTAGCCCCTGTGTATAAAGGAAAGGGTGATAGACATAAAGCTGAAAATTACTGGCCAGTAAGTTTGACATGCATTGTATGTAAGCTTTGGGAAGGCATTCTTTCTGATTATATTAGACATGTTTGTGAAATTAATAACTGGTTCGATAGAAGGCAATTCGATTTTAGGAAAGGTTATTCCACTGAAACTCAACTTGTAGGATTCCAGCAAGATATAGCAGATATCTTGGATTCTGGAGGTCAAATGGACTGTATCGCGATTGACATGTCTAAAGCATTTGATAGGGTGGATCATGGGAGACTACTGGCAAAAATGAGTGCAATTGGACTAGACAAAAGAGTGACTGAATGGGTTGCTATATTTCTAGAAAATAGATCTCAGAGAGTCAGAGTAGGTGAAGCTTTGTATGACCCTGTAATAGTTGAGAGGGGAGCTCCTCAGGGCAGTGTTATCGGACCTTTATGTTTTCTTATATATATAAATGATATGAGTAAAGGAGTGGAATCGGAGGTAAGGCTTTTTGGGGATGATGTTATTCTCTATAGAGTGATAAATAAGTTACAAGATTGTGAGCAACTGCAACGTGACCTCGAAAATGTTGTGAGGCAATGGTATTTTGATAAACGGGGTTAAAAGTCAGGTTGTGAGTTTCACAAATAGGAAAAGTCCTCTCAGTTTTAATTACTGCGTTGATGGGGTGAAAGTTCCTTTTGGGGATCATTGTAAGTATCTAGGTGTTAATATAAGGAAAGATCTTCACTGGGGTAATCACATAAATGGGATTGTAAATAAAGGGTACCGATCTCTGCACATGGTTATGAGGGTGTTTAGGGGTTGTAGTAAGGATGTAAAGGAGAGTGCATATAAGTCTCTGGTAAGACCCCAACTAGAGTATGGTTCCAGTGTATGGGACCCTCACCAGGATTACCTGATTCAAGAACTGGAAAAAAATCCAAAGAAAAGCAGCTCGATTTGTTCTGGGTGATTTCCGACAAAAGAGTAGCGTTACTAAAATGTTGCAATGTTTGGGTTGGGAAGAATTGAGAGAAAGAAGAAGAGCTGCTCGACTAAGTGGTATGTTCCGAGCTGTCGGCGGAGAGATGGCGTGGATTGACATTAGTAGACGAATAGGTTTGAATGGCGTCTATAAAAGTAGGAAAGATCACAATATGAAGATAAAGTTGGAATTCAAGAGGACAAACTGGGGCAAATATTCATTTATAGGAAGGGGAGTTAGGGATTGGAATAACTTACCAAGGGAGATGTTCAATAAATTTCCAATTTCTTTGAAATCATTTCGGAAAAGGCTAGGAAAGCAACAGATAGGGAATCTGCCACCTGGGCGACTGCCCTAAATGCAGATCAGTATTGATTGATTGATTGATTGATTGATTGATTGATTGATTGATTGATTGATTGATTGATTGATTGATTGATTGATTGAATTTGGCTTTGGAAGAAATGTAGGAACACATGGAGCGATCCTGACTTCACATCTAATCTTAGAAGATCGAATTAAGAAGGACAAGCCCACATACATGGCGTTCGTAGATCTTAATAATGATGATTGGACCAAGCTATTTGGGATTCTGAAGGTGATCGGGTTCAGATACCAAGAACGAAGAATTATCTGCAACCTGTATAAAATTCAGACCCCAGTGATAAGATATTAGAATCGAGGGCTTTGCGAAAGAAGCAGCGATCCAGAAAGGAGTGAGGCAAGGTTGCAGTTTCTCCACATTCCTTTTCAGTGTTTATACAAGGTATCTCAAACCTTTTGGTTCAAATTGAAAAAGGTGATAGTAGGTCCACAACCAATTATATTGAGGTAGGGAACCAATGATCGGAAATGCATATTTATTGTGTTAAGGACATACACAGCGCAAACCGCATAACAACAACGTAGTTCATAGTAATTGTTCAAAGTGATGACTGCCAGTCTCAATGTATGCATGGCAACGGCACACGAAGTTCTGCCGCACTCTCTCAAAGATCCCTGGTGTCTTGTACCAGGAGACAGGCAGCTTGGACCTAGCAAGCAGGTTTTCATCTGTTTCTACGGGGGTTTCATACAACAACAACATGACGTAACCCCAGAGGAAAAAGTCCAGCGGTGTGAGATGCGACGATCACGCTGGCCGTGGGACATGACCTCCCCTTCCAATCTAACAATAAGGGAATGTGTTGTTCAGGTGCTGGCGGGCATTAACATCGAAGTGGGCTGGTTCACCATTGTGTTGAAACCACATCCTTTCACGAACAAGGGATACAGCCTCCAGTAACTGTGGCAGCACAACTCGCAAGAACGGACCAGTCAAATGGCGAGGCAGCAAATAAGGTCCTATTAGGTGATCTTTGAAAATGCCCGCCCCCACATTGACAGAGAATCATTGCTGGTGGCCACCAATGAGGGTGGCGTGGGGATTGTCTTCGCTCCAGACATGGCTGTTAAGGCTGTTGAAATCATCATCATTGGTGAATGATGCCTCACCCGTGAATAATACAAACTGAACTACAGCACTGCGGCGTAGTGAACGCGGTGCTCAAAATCCTTTGGTCCCAGTGCTTGCACACGTTTCTTATGATAGGGGTGTACTACCTGTTCTGCCAGTACTCTCCACACTATATCCTTTGAAGAGTGCGTGCATTTCACTGTCAAGTTGACAGGTGCTTATTGCTGGGTGGTCGGCCAAACGATCCAACACCATCTCCTCAAAGTCTGGTGTTCGGACATATTTTTGGTGGGAACCTTGGCCGGCTCTCTGTGGCATGAATGACACCGTCTCTCGTAAGTTGGTATCCATGGAGATAAATTTCTTCCAGTCAGGGTGACGCCTGTTGGGAAAGCGTTCTCTGTACATTTGTGCTGCTTTACGGGCACTACATCCTGCTGTACCGTACATTAAATGCATGTATGCCAACTCTCGTGACGGGTAACGTTCCATCTTTGACTACACATCTTACACTGTGCACAGTAACACACCTCATCGTGGACCACTTACTTGGCCACTCAGCCATTGCCCATCTTTGACAAACTGGGGTGCGAGTACAGTAGAGAAATTCCTAGACGAGGAAATTATATAGAAAGACATAGATATCATTAGTGAAAATTTCCAAACGGTAGACAATAAACAGGTTCGGGGTATAGAAAGAGAATGTGTAGCATACAGGGATGCTATAGTAGAAACAGCAAGACGAAGCCTACGAGCAACTTTGTGTAAAGATTGGGAATGCTTCGTAGTGGAATGATGAACTCAAGGCAGCTTGTAAACATACAAAGAGGGTGCATCAGGAATGACTCCATTCAAGGACTGATGCAGACAGGGAATTTTATCTAGATGAAAGAAACAACAGCAAACCAAATAATTTTGAAGCCAGAAAGAAGTCGTGGAAAAAGTTTGATAATACTCTAGACAGGCTTTGTCAAAGTGGCAGACAGTAATAAGGAAACTTAGAAAGGAAAGTGAATAGCATTGTGGGTAAATCAGGTGGACTTAAAGATCCTAGGGAATCACTGTACACATGGAAGTAATATTTTGAAAATCTTCTCAGCGTAAAATGAATTCTTTCTGTTGACATGGCAAACATCTAAGCTCATGGTGAGAAGGACAATGATGTTGCCATAGATGCTTTCACGGCCCGTTCTTATAGACATGATACTGTATAGGCTTTTGGGCTTATGCCGTGTCAAGAAAGTAAGGTGAAATTCTTTACGTTCCGCAGAGAACTGTGCTCTGCGTCCTCAGAAGAAATCTCGACTGTCCACTAGAAAGGCTTCTTAAACGATGACTCTTTGAATTCAGACGTTATAGAAGTGGAAATGGTACCTACGATTATTCGCCACCAGATGGCTCCCAGGACGTGGCACAACGCTAGCGTTCGAAGCGAAAGCTCACCGAACCATCAGAAACCGTCTAAGCGGTTCGCATAACGTGTGTACGTAACATGACATTGACAGAAGTATGACATAGACACACGTCTGGAATGAAACATCTGGCGACGAGGAACGTACGAATTTGGAAAACACCGAGACGAAATAACAATAGTGAAGGGACAGGGAAGGGAACTACCTACGTAAATTCTTAATGGCTGGTAACCAGGTATTACTTAATTGATAGCCGGTCTCCCTGTTGAAATCGTTAGGATTTCTACACATTTCCACAGCTTCGCGTATAATCCTGGACCTGTAGTGACTAGTGTGGGTAAGAGCTCGGGCATCTTGGAACATGACATCATGACCCAACGATAGAGCGCGCTCAGCTATTGTCGATTTGTCTGGTTGGTTGAGACGAATATTACGTTCATATTCTTTGATACGGGTGCCAATGGACCGGCATGTTTGGCTGATGTATACCTTACCGCAAGTACAGGGAGTTTCGTATACCCAAAGACGTAAAAGTGGGGACAATTTGTCCTTGGTTTTGCTCAGACTGTGAGCAATATTAGTGGCCGTGCCAAATACGGTTTTTATGTTGTGTTTGTGGAGGACCTTGGCAATTCGATCTGTTACGGTATGTTGTGAATGTAATGCAAGTAGGCAGTTCCCTTCACTTCTTCCTTCTGTGAGCTTTGCTTGGTCATTTCTCTGAGATGCAGGGCTCTATGAATCTGCAAATCGCTGTAACCATTACCCTTGAACGCGAATTTGAGCTTGTCCATCTCCACCTGGATATGTGATGGCGTACACATTCGCAGCGAAATTAAGATCCCTAGCTAGAACTGCCGTTTGGTTCTCGTCCAAGAATTTCTTGGAAAGATTGACGACAGTTTTACTAGCATCCGGGTTCGTGCGAGAGACCGCCTGTTTCTGAGCTAGGCGGAGGAACTTTGATTTCTGTCTGAATGACACCTGGTTGAATTTTCGTTCAGCTGTATAGCAGTAATGCGATCGAAAGTCAACCACAATTCCCGCGAGAGAGTGTTGCTTAACAGCAGGTGTAAACGAAACAACTCTCGGGAGACAGAATCCAGTTCCCTACGAATGTTATGCACTCTCTCGTTCACAAGAGCCTTGCTAGCGCGTTGATATATTCTCCTTGCCTTCGGTGTATTTAACGTGTGCTTCAGCTTCACACAGTTGGGAATGATATTATGGACCCTGCATCTCAGTAGAAAGCACAAAGAAGAAAGAAGAATAGACTTCTCTCTCCTTAATTTGCTGAATATTGAAGCCTTCTTAAAAAGGATCCTCCCCATAGAGGTTTTACATATTGCCATTGATGCTTTCAGGGCCAGTACTTATAGACATGATACAGTATAGGCTTTTGGGCTTATGCCGTTTCAAGAAAATCAGGTGAAATTCTTTACGTTTCGCAGAGAACTGTGCTCTGCGTCCTCAGCAGAATCTCGACTGTCCCCGAGAAAGGCTTCTTAAACAATGACTCTTTGAATGTAGATGTTATAATAGAAGTGGAAATGGTACGTTCATACGCCACCACATGGCTCCCAGGACGTGGCACAACGCTAGCGTTCGAAGCGGAAGCTCATCGAACCATCAGAAACAGTCTAAGCGGTTCACATAACGTGTGTACGTAACATGACATTAACAGGTGTATGACATAGACACAAGCCTGAAATGAAACATCTGGCGACGAGGAACGTACGAATTTGGAAAACACCGAGACGAAATAACAATAGTAAAGGGACATGGAAGGGAACTACCTACGTAAATTCTTAATGGCTGGCAACCAGGTATTACTTAATTGATAGCCGGTGTCAACCAGGTGTCATTCAGACAGAAATCAAATTTCCTCCGTCTAGCTCAGAAACAGGCGGTCTCTCGCACGAACACGGATGCTAGTAAAATTGTCCTCAATCTTTCCAAGAAATCCTTGGACGAGAACCAAACGGCAGTTCTAGCTAGGGGTCTTAATTTCGCTCTCGCGCCCTCTAAAATTCCCACTGAGGAGTTAATTACTTCCGCTGAGGCAGCCATCCACAAACTACCTACGGATGACGCTGAGGAGTTAAGGCAGAAATGTGTGAGACTCGTAAGGTCCGCTGTTGTGCCTGCGCCCAATTTAACAAGAGGCGAAAGGAGAGCTCTAAAGGAACTTAGAAATGATTCTGAACTGACCATTCTCTCAGCTGATAAGGGTAATGCGACAGTGGTTATGGACACTGACGAGTATAAGAATAAGATCTCGGCTATATTGTCAGAGCCTGTTTACAGACTGAACACATGTGACCCCCAACACTTGTGTGTCCAACACCGTGAAGCTTTTAAGCCAATCTTCAATTCCAAACGAGGAGGCTAAACATCTGTCTCCGGGGGAAGCAGTGCCACCTAGATTATATGGAATGCCTAAGATCCATAAAAAAATATGTTCCCCTCAGACCTACTGTTAGTTCGATAGCTTCTCCTACGTATGCTCTGACTAAATACCAAAGCAAATTGCTTCAGTCACACATAAGACGTACTGAATCATACGTCAGGGACTCTCGGTATTTCGTCAACAAGCTGTCACCAATAACCCTTCAACCTAAAGCACTTTTGGTGAGTTTCGATGTGGAGTCATTGTTCACTAAAGTGCCGATGGACTCGGTCATGTCTCTCATTGAACACCTGTTCCCTGAGGACATTACTAAGCTATTTTACCACTGCATGACTTTCAGCTATTTCTTGTGGGGTGGGAATTTTTTACGAACAGACGGACAGTGGGAAGTCCACTTTCGCCCGTAGTGGCTAATTTCTTTATGGAGCATTATGAGGAGGAGGCTATTGCTTCGGCGCTCGTCAAACCTATGATATGGTGGAGGTATGTTAATGATGCATTTGTGGTCTGGACAGAAGGTCCTGAGAAACGTCATCTATTTCTAAACCACCTAAATCAGCAACATCCTTCAATAAAACACTATGGAGATGGAGTCGGACGGATGCCTTCTTTTCTTGGATGTTCTAGTAAGAAAGAAACTGGACGGCTCCTTAGGACATACCGTCTATCGTAAGCCTACCCACACCAATCGCTACCTTCATGCAGATTTTCACCGCCATCAGCACAAAAAGCAAGGCACTCTTACGACAACCGGGCGAGTTGGCCGTGCGCGTAGAGGCGCGCGGCTGTGAGCTTGCATCCGGGAGATAGTAGGTTCGAATCCCACTATCGGCAGCCCTGAAGGTGGTTTTCCGTGGTTTCCCATTTTCACACCAGGCAAATGCTGGGGCTGTACCTTAATTAAGGCCACGGCCGCTTCCAACTCCTAGGCCTTTCCTATCCCATCGTCGCCATAAGACCTATCTGTGTCGGTGCGACGTAAAGCCCCTAGCAAAAAAAAAAAACTCTTACGACACTCGCCAAGAGGGCGAGACGAATGTGTGAGCCATCACATATGCAGGTGGAGATGGACACGCTCAAAGTCGCGTTCAAGGGTAATGGTTACAGAGATATGCAGATTCATAGAGCCCTGCATCCCAGAGAAATGACCAAGCAAAGCTTACAGAAGGAAGAAGTGAAGGGAACTGCCTACTTGCCTTAAATTCACAACACTACAGATCGAATTGCCAAGGACCTTCGCAAACACAATATAAAAACCGTGTTTGGCACTGCCACTAAAATTGCTCACAGTCTGAGTAAAACCAAGGACAAATTGTCCCCATTTTTACATCCTGAGGTATACGAAATTCCCTGAACATGCGGTAAGGTATACATAGGCCAAACGTGCCGGTCCGTTGGTACCCGTATCAAAGAACATGAACGTAATATTCGTCTCAACCAACCAGACAAATCGGCAATAGCTGAGCACGCTCTGTCGTTGGGTCATGATGTCATGTTCCAAGATGCTCGAGCTCTTACCCACACTAGACACTACAGGTCCAGGATTATACGGGAAGCTGTGGAAATAAGCAGAAATCCTAACAATTCCAACGGGGACACCGACTATCAATTAAGTAATACCTGGTTGCCAGCCATTAAGAATTTACGTAGGTAGTTCCCTTCCCGTCCGCCTCTGTGGTGTAGTGGTTAGTGTGATTAGCTGCCACCCCCATAGGGCCGGGTTCGATCCCCGGCTCAGCCACAAAATTTGAAATGTGGTACGAGGGCTGGAACGGGGTCCACTCAGCCTCGTGAGGTCAACTGAGTAGCAGGGGGTTCGATTCCCCCCTTAGCCATCCTCGAAGTGGTTTTCCGTGATTTCCCACTCCGTCTCCAGACAAATGCTGGTATGGTAACTAACTTACGGCCACGGCCGCTTCTTTCCCTCCTCCTTGTCCATCCCTTCCGATCTTCTCATCCCCCACAAGGCCCCTGTTCAGCATAGCAGGTGAAGCCGCCTGGGCGAGGTACTGGTCCTCCTCTCCAATTGTGTCCCCGACCCAGAGCCTCACTCCAGGACACTGTCCTTGAGGAGGTAGAGATCCCTCGCTGAGTTCGAGGGAAACGCCAATCCTGGTGGGTAAACAGATTGAGGAGAAGAAGGAGAAGTCCCTTGTCCCTTCACTATTGTTATTTCGTTTCGGTGTTTTCCAAATTCGTACGTTCCTCATCGCCAGATGTTTCATTCCAGGCTTGTGTCTATGCCATACACCTGTCAATGCCATATCTTACGCTCATATGTTACGTACACACGTTATGTGAACCGCGTAGACTGTTTCTGATTGTTCGGTCAGCTTCCGCTTCGAACGCTAGCGTTGTGCCACGTCCTAGAAGCCATCTGATGGCGAATGAACATACCATTTTCACTTCTATTATAACGTCTAAATTCAAAGAATCGTTGTTTAAGATGACTCTCTCGTGGACAGACGAGATTTCTTCTGAAGACGTAAAGAATTTCACTTTATTTTCTTGACACGGCATATGCCCAAAAACCTATACAGTATCATGTCTATAAGGACAATGGTGTTTGTGAAATAGTAAGAATGGATGGAATTAAACCTGAAATCTTTACACCTATATATACATAAAATAAGAGTTTTGTCTGTGCATTCCTCAGAATTTGAAAACAATGGTATTTCTGTATCGGTCACGTTCACAGCAACAAGAAAATGCACTTTTTCCCTAATTTTTGTCTGTCTGTCTGTCTGTCTGTCTGTCTGTCTGTCTGTCTGTCTGTCTGTCTGTCTGTCTGTCTGTCTGTCTGTCTGTCTGTCTGTCTGTACAGGCATCACGAGAAAACGGCTGAAGAGAATTTCATGAAAATCTGTATGTAAAGTCGGAGCATGAGCCACTACAATCTACGCTATAAATCATTTTATTTACGCTGAGTGAAATGGTAGTTTAGAGGAGGCCTAAAATTCACTTGTCAAATATTTATATTATTAGTGGTCCTATCGATAAATACTACATAACTAAAGTTACATAGAATTAAATTTCCGATCATTTACGTCTTAAACATTTTTACCGTACCGGCTATGATAACACAGATATTCATTAATTTCAATTTTTGTTGCTAAGACCACATCAACGCCGAACCAGGAGAAAATGGGTAAACAGAATTAAATGAAGATCGGAATGTCGAGTCGGGGAAGAAGAAACTATAGTCTAAGCTATAAACAATTTTAGTGACTCTGGATGAAATGGTAGATTAGGGGTAGGCGCCTAAAGTTTAATTTTTTAAATACCCATGTTATTGGTCCTATAGAAAAGTGCTATGTAGTAAAAGCTATTGAGAATAAAATTTCCGATCATTTATGTTTTATTCAGTTTTACCGTACCGACTGTGATAAGAGTAGTTAGTATTTCAGAGTCGGAAGAAAACTGAATGTGAAGGCCTACAATATCGAAATCGCATAACATTGATCAACAATAACATTACATTGACCATTGTTTGTGGTGATGTTCTTTGTCTCTTATGGTGCCCTCAACTCCGATAGATGGGATTACTGTTGCGTGCCGAGTATAACAGCCTGACTGAATATTGGCAGGAAATAGCTGGGGAGTTAGAAAACTTTTATCTTTAGCATGCCATTCCTCCAGTTCATACATTGTCTGATAATGCTGGTACGTAACACACTGGTTCATCATAGTATTCCACCTATTTGATCCGTACTCTGACGACTGTTTTGAATGAGCAGTGTGTACATTTGGCAGAGGCTCACTTAGCAATAGTAGTATGACTTGTTCTAGAATTACAATTTAGGCCTATTCCAAATTATAGCACCACAATTCAGTAAATAAATCAAAATTCAACCCTGAAAACAGCCTTTCTTAAGGAAAGCGTCTTCCTCTTCACTTTTATTAAATTCTACATTTATTTTATTCCAAGTTGTTCGTGAAGAGAGGTTTTCTCCTCTGGCTTAGAGGGAAAATTTGCCTCCAAGCCAGATAATTTTTTCCGCCGCCATTGTAGTGAAATGAGATTTTCCGACTCATCGGGTACTCCTAGGAAACAGATGAGTAAAAGGGCATAGATTTGTCATGGGACTTTCCACTATTTGACACCCCCCCCCCTCGCGATAAAGGACGAAGAGTGTTCACAGATCACGGCTGTCTGCGGCTTGGTCATTCCAGTTCTGGAATTTTGGACTGTTAAGATCGGCAGCGTAGTACTGTTCGTTAAAAGTGAGAAAATGCGTAGGTAGTTTTTCATTTGCTCGAGTATTTCACAGGCCTATTGCTTTTAATAGCGCCATTCCTGCTGACGTAATTGTAATGACCTATGTTCATTTTACTTGGGAAAACTACTAAGACAGTCTCTGAGGATGTAAAAAGGCAGGTGGTGAGTGAGTGTCTGCCATTATAATGCAATTCCTCAACCTGATTGTGACTGGTGGTGAGCAAGCAGGCCTTCCATTACAATGAAAATTCCCTAACCCAGTCTTTATATGAGAAAAGACGTTTGTTGGTGATCCCCCATTGCGTTTCAAGGGTAACGTTAAGAGCTATGCAATTTAATACAGTCTTGCTCACAGTGTGTACACTACCTAACCTAGAATTCTGTATACAATGTAGAATTCCATAGCGAAGCTCGGGTACATCAGCTAGTAGTGAAATATACTGGGAAAGCCAGAATGAAGTGTCTTTACAGAGTTTTAAGATTAACATGGAATGTTAGTCAGGTACTTTCTGATTATACAAAAGCAGTAATTGCACCCATCTGTAAGCAAAGGTACAGGAAGGATTGCAACAACTATCGAGGTATTTCATTGATCAGTATACCAGGCCAAGTGCTTGCTGCCATTTTGGAAGGGAGGGTACAATACGTGACTAGAGTACGTTGGAATAAAATCACTGTTGTTTCAGACCACAGAGGAGCTGTCAGAATCAGATTTTTGGTATGTGCCAGGTAATTAAAAATGCTATGGGAGGAGGAGACAGTTATGTTTATGTAGATCTAGAGAAGGCATATGGCAAAGTTCTGAGGGAAAATATAATAGCTGTACTGAAGGATTGTGGGATTAAGGGTAGATTTTTAAACCATTCACATCATTTGATGAGCTGTAGTCGTACGCCTTGTTTTAGTAGATGCATCAAAGGACTAGCTCTTCTCGCAATGATGCACTGACTTGCTTGTCTTCGCATATTAGGTTTCCTTTCTTATATAAGTGACCACACGACTCCTCGCAATCTGCAGGCCTTCGGGCTGAGCAGCGGTCGCTTGGTAGGCCAAGGCCCTTCAAGGGCTGTAGTGCCATGGGGTTTGGGTTCTTATATGAGTTGTCAGAATACTCACTGTTAGGAATTAGAGGCATGTGCTTGTTGGTAAATACGGTAATGCAATCTATATTTGCGTGTGACATTGGGAATATTCATCAACAGTTTATTTTCATCGCCATTCAGCATTTATCATGGTCTAACCGTTATCGCGGTAATGACAAGAGTTTGAAAGCGCTTGTAGACAGTGCTTTTGACAGTTATTCTGGCAGTAATGACTTTTCTGGAAATGAATCAGAGTTCGAAGGTAGTGATAGTGACATGAAAGTTACCAGAGTGCAGGGAGCGTTGGACATAGTGTAAAAGTGCCGCACGAGGCCCTTCCAATCGTTCATGGCCTGTGTCACTGAAGAACTGTTGTTATTGGAAATTGGAGAATCAAGACAGTAATCCTGATATATATCACTTTCGTGGATACAGTGGTGTTACAGAAATACCTACGATAAAGTTTGAGTCAGACTCACCATCCGAACTTGCGATCATTTTTTAGTACAATGGATCCCTTCTTTAAATCATTCCAAATGAAACGAATGTACCGCACCCAGCAGTCATTCAAGCAATGAAGTACGTGTAAGTCATAACTTTCAATTAAATGAAGGCCAAATTTGAGTGAATTATCTTCATTAGTTAGTATTGTATGCATATATTTGTGTGACAGGTACGCTCGAACTACTGGCGGGCAAATTAAGTCTGATACTACAGTCTACAATTTTAACCATTTATTGTGATATAAAAGCAATCAAAATCATTGATGTTGACAACTGGGGCACAAAAAGAACTGATAGTAGAATTTGTTTATTGGTTCAGGGTACTTGCAGGGGTTGGACAAGTCTTAATCTATTACCTTTCTTGTTCATAGTTTACATGGATCATCTGCTGAAAGGTATAATGTGGCTGGGAGGGGTTCAGTTTGGTGGAAATGTAGTAAGCAGTTTGGCCTGTGTAGACAACTTGGTCTTAATGGCAGACTGTGCTGAAAGCCTGCAATCTTATACCTTGGAATTTGAACACACGAGAGCTGTAAATAAAGCAGTGGCAACGTAGTCCAGACTCCCGCAGGAAATCGTGTTGAAGTGGAGTCTCGATTTCACCATTCTAAAGCCTGATTTCGAAAGTTTATCAGCGTTCGTGGTTTAAAATCAAGGTTGCACGTGGCAAAAATGCATCACAATGTTATCGAGGATTACGTGAAGCCTGTGGCGAGAATGCATTACCGTACAGGGCGGTTGCGCGATGGGTCAAGGCGTTTCATGCGGATCGGAATGAGACTGCGGATTTGCACCACACAAGTCAGATTGATATCGTGAGTGGTCTTATTTCCGTACACCATTGATGGTCAATCTGATCTTGAGGAATGGAATGTTTTGTATTCGAGAGTTGATAAATCACACAAACTGATTAGAGAATCCATGTATTTTGAGGATAAAACTACAGTTAAGTACGGAGAAAAACAAAACTTGTGGTTAGTAGTTGCAAGTCTCTCTCTGTCCACCCTACTGCCAACTGTCGAGTGTGAAATCACATTTGTTACACAGAATTTGAATACACAACGTTTCCTCCCTCTTTTAAACGGTACTGGTTACTGTATGTCTGTGGTGAGAATCTTACTGGCCTGCGACATGTGCGTGTAGATCTGCGCGGTATGACTCGGGTAGCCGGTGTGGGTGGTGTTGGTGTTTGGTTTCCACGGACAACTTGTGGCATCCTCTCGATTGGTGCTGCTGTAGCTGGTGCTTGGAAGAACCGAACACGTGGCCTAGGTGGAATTTCGACAGGTTCGTCACAGATCAGTTCCGGGTTCTCTCTGTTCGCCTGTGTTCCTGGAAATTGCCTAATTTGGTCGATTTGGCGTTTTATTTGTTTTCCCTGGTGGTCGATCTCATAATTTACATCTCCAATGGGGGCTGCAATGATACCGGGAAGCCACTTGTCCAGGTCCAGGTACGGGTTGCCAGATAAGAAATAAACAGGCTGTCCCGCTTCGAGTGTGCAGGACGTCGAGTCCATTTCTTCTTTCTCTTTTTAGCAGACTAATGCGAACATCTTCGGTTCTCGTCGGGTTGAAGCGTGTCAGAAGTTCTCGTCCCAGAAATAGTTGAGATGGTGATTGTCCCATGGTAGAGTGCGGCGCTTTTCGGAATTGACGAAGGAACTTATTCAGGTTGGTCTCCAGAGTTCCCTTGCTGGTCTTCATCGTAGAGAGGGCGTCCTTCACTGTTTGGACATACCATTCTCCTTGGCCATTAGTTGCGGGATGGTACGGCGCTGTGGGGTTGTGGTATTTCACACCACTGTTCTGTAGCAAGGCCTTGAATTCTTCTGCGATGAACTGCGTACCATTGTCCGAGACAACGGTGACTGGAGTGCCATGCGCTGTGAACAAGTCGTCCATCAGGGCGATTGTTGCTGCTGCTGTCGTGGAGGTCGTCGGCTTGACCTCGAGCCACTTGCTGTAGGCGTCTACAACAATCAGAAGCATGGTGTCGGCTACTGGGCCTGCATAGTCAATGTGGATGCATGGGTTGCGCATCTGGTGCAGGAGTTCACGATCTTTTCAGTATCGGAGGAGATGCCTGGCCAAAACACTAAGGAACGTGCCATTCCCTTAATTTTAACGATTTCGAGGTGAGCTGCATGCAGGTCATTGAGGGTGGCATCTCGTAGTGGCCAAAACACGAAGGAACGTGCCATTCTCTTCATTTTGACGATTCCAAGGTGAGCTGCGTGTAGGTCGTTGAGGATGGCATCTCGTAGTGCAGACTACTACTCTGTACCTTTTTTGTTAGTTGCTTTACGTCGCGCCGACACAGATAGGTCTTATGCGACGATGGGACGGGAAAGGCCTAGGAATGAGAAGGAAGCGGCCGTGGTCTTAGTTAAGGTACAGCCCCAGCATTTGCCTGGTGCGAAAATGGGAAACAACGGAAAACCATTTTCAGGGCTGCCAGCAGTGGGGTTCGAACCCACTATCTTCGGGATGCGAGCTCACAGCTGCGCGCTCCTGACCGCACGGCCAACCCGCCCGGTCTACTCTTTGCTCAAACATCAGACAGTTGGCGGCGGGTGTGTATTTCGCCTCGGGTGCCTTGAAGTCATGGCGAGTGCAATCTTGGCCTCCTTCCAGAAGTTTGACAATTCTGCCAAGATGAGGGTCCTTGCTAGTCTCTCACGCGATGGCTTCGGCTTTGACATGTAACTGCTGCATCTGGTGAACTGTAAATAAATCAGAATTGTCGTCATCCTCTGTCACATCCATCTGGCGCAGCATTGAGTTTTGGATCTGGTTGCAGTGGTGGTGGTGATTTCTTTTTTAGGGGGAAGTACTGTACAACTAGGCAACCAACCTATATATGCGGTAACACTAATCAGAGAGAAAAAAATGCAAAGGACCCAACACTTAGAAAAATATAGGTATCGGCCAAAGAAAGATAAGGGCCTCGAAGGGCATTAAATTGAAAGACTCCCTAGCCCTCGGAAATCTAATAGCGTCGGGGTCGGAAGTGAACAAGAGTTGACCAAGGGAGGTTGGATAGCCAAAAGTGAGGAGCCTTGTGCACGTAAGTGGAAGCAAATCCAGGACTCAGCTAACGGTTTCATGGTCGCCAACCCACGCTCCAAAGTTCAGAGCCCATGGGGCCCCTCTTAGTCGCCTCTTGCGACAGGCAGGGGATACCGTGGGTGTTATTCTACTGCCCCACCCACAGTCAATGGTACTGGCGCTCTGGAGAGTAGCATAGTGTCCACATTCTGGAAAGTCAAGGAAAACAAGTTTGGTCAGGGAAAGTCAGGGAAATATGAAAAAATACTGCAAAGTCAGGGATATCTTCCCCGATGATGAATTTGAGGGGAGTTTTTAAGCTCTAGTCTGTTGTAACCCATGCTATTGTAGCATTTCTTTTTCAGGTATTTTTCAGAAGAAATGCGTAACAATTCTACAATTTTTGTATGCCCTAGTGTCATTTCTTTCAACCATTTTTATGTTATCCTTTTTTATTTCCGTTCTAGGATGCTTTCCTGAAACTCATGACAATGGCTAACAAGCAGTGTACATTTAATCCACGAATTAAAATTCTGACTAACCGGACGTTACATACCTCGGCCCCCGACCGGGATCGTATGTCATATTCGGTATTAAAACAACTTCCTACATTGGCGAGACAGACCTTACTTCAGATTTTCAATCGTTGCCTCGAGTCTGCTCAAATTCCTACCACATGGAACGAATTTTATTTGGTACCCATCATAAAACCAGATAAAAACCCTCTACTTCATGAGAGTTACAGGGGAATTTACCTTGGACAATGCCTGCGGAAAGTTTTCCAAAAATATTCTTCGTGAGCGCCTAAAATGTTCCTCAGAATATTATAATTTACTTCCCAAATACCAATTCGCATTCCTCTCGGGTTGTTCTGCCACCGACGCTATTAACTTGTTAATGTATATTTACTCTAGCACGCTGTCGGAAAGAACCCTTGACGGCTATAAAGTTTTTGACCTGCGTGGGGCTTATGTCAAAGTTGACCTTCACGTGCTACTTCAGAAATTGCCGAGGTCGATCTATTCAGCACTAGGGTGCGCAGATTCCCTGATTCTAGGTCTTATTCCCTGAGTGTCATCCAAGCTTTGAACAATCCAAGTTTCCGGAAAAATCGGTACATTCAAAATCTTCGAAAAATTTGTTTTGATATACATCAATTAGGAATAATTGCATGACTTTGGATTCCTGGTCATTCTAATATTAAATGAACTGAACAGGCTGATTCCTTGGCTAATGTGGCGGCTAAAGGACAGTGCGTAGCGTACCATTTCGCCTTACCCTTTACTGATTTTTGGTGCAGTTGTAGAGATACGATCAGACAATTATGGCAAGATGGTGATGATGATAATGATGCTTGTTGTTTAAGAGGCATAACATCTAAGGTCATCTGCCCCAAATATGGCAAGATGCTTGCTGTCAGCCCTCGAGTGGAACGGGTTGAAGTTTGTTTACACTCCTTCGTATTATACCTAAATCTCCGTGGTTTAAACTACATTAATATTATCTAGACGTCGTATCACTAATATTATTCGTTTGCGTCTCAATCACATGTGCACTCCTGATCAGTTATATCGTATGATATTGGTCGTGTCTAACCTATGTAAATGTCATATTTCGGTCGGTACAATTAACCATATTTTGTTTCAATGTCCACTGCTCGAAGTTTTTAGCAGAATAAAATGGTTGCAGCTGCTTTTTAGGCAACAATTCACCTTTCCCAATCAACTACCATTTTGGATGAAAAATCCCACCTTCAGTACGGTGGTGACTTTATCTAACTTCCTTTCCGAAACCAACACTTTCAGTTAATCATTTCCCCTTGAATTTCCTTTGTATGTTGAGCCAAGACCGTCTCCAAGCCTCTAACCTAAATGCTACTCTCGATCGTTCAAAGATGGCGAATCGAGTAGCCGGATATGTTGGAAATGTGGGTTTGTTTTGGTTTGTTGTTATCGTAAGTAGTCGGTGGAATTTCATGTAAGTTGACGATAAATGTTGGTTTCATTGTATAATATAAGTGTGCAAGTGCATTTATATGATTCAGTGGACACTTGGGATTTATAATTATACGCATTTATGTGAGAATGTGTTGGTTTTGATCTTGTTGTGAACCGGGTTTTTCTATCTACGGCAATGCCTCTCTTACGACTATTCTTAAGTTTTCTACGGAATAAAATATTTAGAGAGAAATGGATTAGGAATGCACTGTACATCGTGATTATTTTGAAATCGATGACAAAACTGTATTGTGCATATAATATTTTGAGGATAAGTCTGAGGTTAGGGAAGACTTTTCTCTAATTCTAAACGGGGAACCTATTCGTATTCCTCCAAAATATTAATTTAAACAGAATCCAATCGATATTGTGATATTCCGTCAGTGTGAATGTGCGTTAAAGTGTCGAGTGATTTAGATGTAAGTGTACTGTATTTTACAATAATCTGTGCTTGCCTGCGGAAATGTTTGGGTGGATCTTGTGGAGAATAACAAACCCTATAAGTGTGACAGATAGAGCGATCTGTATACTGTTATACAGAAGAAATAGTGTCTTGGAGGGATTCGCTGGGTTTGTAACGCAGGGTTTTACACTACCAACACCTTTCGATTCATGTTGTGGTTATCTGTTATCAAGCAGACTACACTGAACTGAAGCTCGTCCATGTGGTTAAATATCAATGTTTAGAATCAATAGAGATTTTGCACTCATGTTCTTTAATGGGCAAAAACCTATTACATCTTCAGTGACTGAACGTTTTATCACTAAGGTTTTCATCATTGTGTGACGTGTTGCTATGTCATATGTCAACAATATGTTAGTATTACCAGGGCCATTCATTGGGTTAACTTAATCATTTTTGGAGGGAGTACTTGGGCTGAGTGGCTCAGAAGGTTAAGGCGCTGGCCTTCTGACAACAAGTTGGCAGGTTCGATCCTGGCTCAGTCCGGTGGTATTTGAAGGTGGTCACGTAAAAGAACTACTGAAGGACTAAATTCCGGCACTACCATAAAAGGTAGTTAGTGGGACATAAATCCAATAACGTCATTTTGGGTGTACTTCCCTTTAATTGGGTGCTGAATATAAGAAATTGTCCGCTTCAAAACTAGTCAACAAATTATGTTTCATAGTTCTCATTGGAGCGAATAAACTGAGAAATCTTGCACCTGAATTTAATTTGAAGCATTCAAAATGATGTTATAAATATAATTTTAACAGGTTCATCATGTATTTTCATCTTTGCTACGAAGTGAAATCTAAGAGAAAACGTTATTTGACTAAATGGAATTTCTATATAATCAGCTTGTTATCTCTTTTCTAGTAGATATATGTTAATCTAGTTGATTGTATGTGTTGCGTACTTGTTGGCGAAGCGTTTTGATACGTGAAAAAGTGATTTTCCCTATGATATTACATTTATCATGTTAAATTAGCGCCATTGTACGTGATATTTTCATGTCAGCCATTCTCTTCGTTCCGGCTACTTCGGCCGCCATGTTTTTTTAATATTACTGTCTGAGGATTGGAGCCGGTCTTGGTTGATCCGGTAATGTTTGTATGGTAGAATGTTGCCGAGAAGGACCGCTGTGGCGTGAAGCTTTGTTCCTTGTGTCCTTGTGCAACTGAGTTAACCGCTATTTGCGAAGCCCATTCAATTATAAAGCAATGGAAGAAGAACGCCATACACATTTACTATTTCCTGCTTTTGCCTACGTTGTAAATCCTTTGATGTAAAGCCTTTGTCGCCACAGCTAACTTGGTGCGTCGCCCTAGCCTTATCTTTTCGTAGAATGTAGATCTAGTTGGCTGTGATATGGCTCATGATGATATTCTTTGGCTCATCTGATCTGATACAGCAACAATGGTGTTCGTGATGTAAAGATTTGTTTATCTCTGTTGTTTTCCAGCTGTGTTTTGCTGAGAGCGTAGAAGTACTGTGATTCTGTGTGAGCAGTGCGGGAATGGATTCTGGTGACTTTTTGAAGTGTCATAGAAGTTTCTAGGACCCCAAGGATTCTTGGTTGGAATTTACGACTTGCTGACAGCTTAAAGGTTCGTTATATTTTGTGATAATGTAATTGGTGGTTAGTGTAATCGCTGATCTGGCTTTCTGCCTGGTGTTATTAGCCCTTTGTATTCTTGTCGTGTATTTTTTTTTTTGTAACTCTGATGCTAGTTTTGATAAAGTATTCTGTTGTAATAAACTCTACAAGGTATCTGAAAGATTAGGGAGTCTCGAGTGCGAAGTATTTCACATTCTTCTTCAATAGTTTTTCATCACTCTTCTTACTTACATCAGTCGGAAAGCCACTTGGTAAGTTTGTTCACAATTTACTCGGAGCGCCTAGGTGAATATGGGATACTCATGAAATTGGCTTGTAAGATTTCAAGTAATATTTGTAAGTAACAAATGACCTGTAGTAACTTTTTGTGTGATTCTTTTTTGTTTTTGTTTATTTTGCTTGTTTGACTTAAAGGGACAAGTTCACAACTTTTACTTGTGCTGCTTTAATGTAATTAGAAATTGGACGTAAGTGATAGGGAGAGCACTTGTCAGGGCTGAAGGACGATTTTCACATCACAGATATAAGTTATAAACTATTTTATTTACATTGCTAATGAATTTAATACAATAAATATAATAGTTTTATTACAGCCAAATGGTCATGTAAAATACAGTAAATATAAAACTGTTATTTCCCCCACTCATGCAGATATTTCTTTAGAACTCATTTTCTTTAGTTTTATTGTTATGCCCTTTTCTGGTATCATGTGCAATTTCATGATATTGGGCCTAGGCTAATTGTTTCTTGAGTTTTATCTGCATGGTCACTAATGCATATAAAATTTGTCCATCTGTATAAAGACTACTACAAAATCATTCATACTGATAGACCCAAAAATATCTTAAGTGCTGTGGTAGCGTAAACAGTAAATATGGACAGGTACACTTTTTTGTAACTTTTTTTAACTTTCTGTACACTTGGCGTAACTTTTTGTGTTTTGTATGGAGTTGTGGTGGTCGTGGTGGTGATTGTTTTAAGAGAAAGTACAACTAGCAGCCATCCTCTCTGCAAGGAGCTCAATAATTTAGATCATCATCTTCAGAAGGTGGCTGGGCTTCTGTGATAATTAGGAGATTAGGTTGGTACTGGGAAGTCTGAGGAAATGCAAAACTACCGTAACATAATTGGCATTATGATAAGGAGGTACGAAAATTGAAGGTCGTAGAGGTTAGGTTTAATTTAGGGCTTTATATTTCTCCTCCATGACCTGCATTCCTGGGAGCTGCTTTCTACAGAGCACAACCTACATCATATTTAAAAGGACAGATCAGTTTGGTTCATTCCTAATCATATGCCTTGAAGGGATGTACCATCTTTTTTTGTGTCATCTATGCTTTGTAATTGAAGTTTATTCAACTATTTCTATTATACTATTTGACTGTTGTGAATAAAGATAAATAAACTTACAGCAAGAGTGCATATGTATTTCAGATGGCTAGGAGTAGGTCTAAGGTGGATAAGAAAAACTCCACCCATTTTCTAATAATGTATTTGTAGCAGCCAAATAAGTTATTGATTGTAGAAAGGAAGTTATGGAAGTTTAGTTACTGAAGAATTCTGTAGCAATTCCAGTGGGACATATTGATTTTTAAAAATAAATGCACCCTGAAGACTAAATTTGGCATTTGCATTTAACAGTAAAATATAATGTATCTTTCTTTGTGGGGAAAAAACAAAAACAAAACAGATACCAGTATCAGGTGAACAGTGTATCACTCATTAGTTGTGGAAAGTAATTGGGATGTGCTTAGTACACACCAAAATGTCCCTATAACATAAATCCTATGGTCTATTGTTTTCGATTTATTGACATTCCAAAGTTGTACTGGAATAATTTGTTAACCCTAGCTGGCACATCCCACTTCAAGTAGCATTAGCAATGTCTGTGTACCACCAGTAATATGTCACTATACAAGAACAGCAGACTTTTTAGCAGTGCTGGGAATAGAGTATAATGTTATCAACAAGGGAATCTTCCATTATTTAGGCCATGGAGAAAGAACAGGCATCATCAAACTCGCGTTGATAGGTGGTAAAATTATAGAAGAAAGAATTTCTAACTACAAAATAATACCGAATAGGCCTACTCCCTCTAATTCCAGCTGATTACATAAACTGGTGTAACTCGTAAACAATCAACCGTAGGATGTATGTTCATAGAAATATTTTGGGGTATGATGACCACCAAATGTAAACATAGGCTAACCAAAATTTTGGTACACTCAGCCGCACAAAAATTTTTTGAAATAGGATGGACATATTGTGCAAATGGTAAAATTCAAAGCACCGAGCTTGATAGCTGCAGTCGCTTAAGTGCGTCCAGTAAGGATACTGTAAGTAAAATTATTTCTTGAATAAAATTACTGTGTCCACCTATTCAGTACAATTATATTTTGTAGTGATTACAATCTACACGAAATGAGTCCTATCTGTGTCAGTGCAACGTAAAACAAATAGAAAAAAAAAAAAGTATCATCTATTAGGCCACCGGCTGGTGGTGGTGGTGTATTTTGTTTTAAGAGGAAGTACAACTAAGTAATCATCCACTCTGAACAAATTATGTGGAAAAGAAATTTAAAATACAACCAAATCATATATTCAATGAAAGAATTTCAAAATGAGTGACAAAATAAAACACAAATTAGTGTATTAAACTGAAAAGGTCACAAACGAGACTTGATTAATCCACTCTCTCGCACATAGCCTAAAACGAATGTCGAGATCTGCAGTAGTTGTGTCATCGGCTAATATGAATTTGCTGTCTTTTTTTTTTTTTTTTGCTAGTTGCTTTACGTCACACCGACACAGATAGGTTTATGGCTACGATGGGATCAGGAAGACCTAAGACTGGGAAGGAAGCGGCCGTGGCTTTAATTAAGGTTCAGCACCAGTATTTGCCTGGTGTGAAAATGGCAAACCACGGAAAACCATCTTCAGGGCTGCCGACAGTGGGGTTCGAACCCACTATCTCCCGGATGCAAGCTCACAGCTGCGCGCCCCTAACCGCATGGCCAGCACCAGCATTTGCCTGGTGTGAAAATGGGAAACCACGGAAAACCATCTTCAGGGCTGCCGACAGTGGGGTTCGAACCCACTATCTCCCGGATGCAAGCTCATAGCTATGCGCCCCTAACCGCATGGCCAACTCGCCCGGCAATTTGCTGTCTACTGCAGGCTGAAGTTCCGTATTAGGCCAGAGAGATCGGTGCACTCTGTGAGGATGTGACTGGGGAGTCTTCCCTCTTTAGGAGGTAAGACTGCATGGATCTTCCATGACCTGTCCTCAGCCTACGCAAAACTACAGCCCAAAGAGAATGTGTAAGAGATGACTCTCAAGGTTATTTTAAACTTCTGTACACAACGGTTGCCGCATGTTAGTGCCTCTGGCAGTCGTAGGGTAAACTAAAATTACCGGGGCGGGCGATTTAAATCGTTTAGCGAGTAGGGTCCCCAGGTTCTCATCCCTCCTCCGCTCTTAAATATATTCATTTCTTTTCTTTCATATCTTTTTTCTTTCCTTTCGTTCTCTTACCTTTTTTTAAAATACTTCATTCTGAACAATGATACACCTGGAGGTTGGCCTGTGCTTTATTATTATTGTTATCATCATCATAATTTTTTATATTATTATTTTTATTTATTTTTTGCGGAGAAAAGAAGGTAACCAGGCTGTGTTGCTTATTATAATTTTATTTTTACTAATTCACAAAGCCATGAAGGAAGAAAAGGATTAACCAGAAGGTGAGTGGGATTGGCAATCCTTATCTCCGATTTAGAGCTACGACAGAAATGGACACTAACATTACCTCGTACCTCAGTCCTCTATAACACTATCTAAGCCAATCTCAACAGTCAACAATATCAAGATATGCCACTTATGCAAGAAATTAAATATAAATACAATGTAAGAAAGCCATACACGGGAACCAAAATGATTTAAGGAGGGAGTTTGTAGGATTCAAAGGTAAATTGAAATTAAACATGATCTTTTCATTTATGGAGCTATATTCTACCTACTATCCACAGTATTACAGGTATAAAAATTGTGTAGAAATTAGGAAATTTTTTGTGATCATAGTATATCATAATTTCATTAAGTTACATTCAGTACTGTTAATCATCAATTAATATTCATCAGCCAGAAAACAATACAATACAACACAAAATCATTAATTTATGAAAGAAAGACTGGAACTGACAAGTTACAACATAATAAATACTTTTTTTTTTTTGCAATCTAAGTTTGCACTGACACGTCAAAAGCTTTTGGCAACACCATTCGTATTTTCTCAAGGAACTTACCATATGACACATCTTTCAGTCTGTTAAAGGAGGCACCTAGGCCCACACACTGGGAAATATTTAGATTTGTACTTCTTTTGTATCTGCTAATGGATGGCAAGTCTCTGGCAGAGTAGTGTTTGAAGAAACCAAGACATGATAGCACATACTCTGTTTCTACAAATTGCACCAAAACACAACATATCATTCAATTAATCATCTGCATTTAGATGATGCACAATGTCAAGCTACAAAATTGTATGCATTCCTTGTATTTACAATACTTAAAAATGTTCTATTTCATGTGACAGTAAGATATATCTAAATTTCTCTGCTACACGGAAAAGGATAGTAACACGAATATCTTTATAGCTGGCCATACACGGAAAGGAATTGTGACAGACGAGCAGACGAGGCCTTTTGTGATGCGTTCCAACAGGCTAGGACTGCTCGTTAGTGAGCAAGATCAGTTTGAGGCGTCATCTGCTACAGGCGAGACCTGTTGTCAGCGCCTCAACGGAAAGACCTCGCCTCACAGATCAAGCCTCTTGTAAGGAAAGCATGGGGTGGACAAAGGTACTGCTAGAGAAATTTATTGAAATGTACAAAGAGCGGCCGTGTCTCTGACAATTAAAACATGAGGTGTCGCAGTGTCTCAATCAAGCGTTCTTCAGTATTCTCCTTTCCTCCTTCTTCAGCTTAGAAGCTACAATATCCACAGTAAATACAATTTCAGTTAGACTGTTCTCCAGTAATAGCTACGCAAAACAAGTCATGTTTTTTACTAGTGGCTTTACGTCGCACCGACACAGATAGTTCTTATGGCGACGATGGGTTAGGGAAGGGCTAGGAGTTGGAAGGAAGCGGCCGTGGCCTTAATTAGGGTACAGCCCCAGCATTTGCCTGGTGTGAAAATGGGAAACCACGGTAAACCATCCTCAGGGCTGCCGACAGTGGGATTAAAACCCACTACTCCTGGATGCAAGCTCACAGCTGCGCGCCCCAAGCGCACGGCTAACTTGCACGGTAAACAAGTCATTATGTATGTGTTGTGTATATTTGGTATTCAGCCCGAAGGTTGGTTTGGCCTCCACAGCTATGCCAACAGCCGTCATAGCCTAGGCATCACTGAAGAAGCGTACTAAGAAAATGAGGAGTGAGGTAGCTTCCCGTTGCTTTCCTCACCGAGTCAGAAGATGCTTGCATATCAGTCTGCCAAGCCCACTGAAATGCACGCACCAGCTGACCCTATGAGTGATATTTCCATACCATTCATACCAGGGACTGGCTGCATAAGGAATGCTATTACTAGCATCGCTCATACCTCAGTCACTTTCATATTGTCATAGCCAAGGATGGGACTGAGACAGATCAAACATTTAACGTAATAACAAGAAAAATCCATTCATGCTTACTTTTTTTTTTTTTTCTAGTTGCTTTACGTCAGTGGTGGTGGTGGTGATTATTGTTTTGAGAGGAAGTACAACTGGGCAACCATCCTCTATGTAACACTAATCAGAGAGAAAAAATGGAAGGGGTCCGACACTTCGAAAAATTAAGGTATCGGCCAAAGGAAGACAAGGGCTACGAAGGGCGTGAAAATGAAAGACTCCCTAGTCCTCGCAAACCTAATAGCGTCGGGGTCAGAAAAGAACAAGAGTTGACCAAGAGAGGTCAGATAGGATAGATGAAAGTGAGGAGTCTGGCACAAGTAAGTGGAAGCAATGCCAGGACTCAGCTGAGGGCCCCGTGGCCGCCAACCCACGCTCCAAAGTTCAGAGCCCCTGAGGCCCCTTTTAGTCGCCTCTTACGACAGGCAGGGGATACCGTGGGTGTTATTCTACCGCCCCCACCCACAGGGGGATGCTTTACGTCACACCGACACAGATAGGTCTTATGGCGATGATAGGATAGGAAAGGCCTAGGAGTTGGAAGGAAGTGGCTGTGGCCTTAATTAATTAAGGTACATCCCCAGCATTTGCCTGGTGTGAAAATGGGAAACCACGGAAAACCATCTTCAGTGCTGTCGACAGTGGGATTCGAACCCACTATCTCCCGGATGCAAGCTCACAGCCGCGTGTCCCTGACCGCATGGCCAACTCGCCCGGTACATACTTACCTAACAGCATATCACAATCGCTGTGGTCCATTCGCAAATAATTCTTGTAATCGTCTGGTTTACTTTCTCTCAGCCGGGCTGAGTGGCTCAGACGGTTAAGGCGCTGGCCTTCTAACCCCAACTTGGCAGGTTCGATCCTGGCTCAGTCCGGTGGTATTTGAAGGTGCTCAAATACGACAGCTCCGTGTCGGTAGATTTACTGGCACGTAAAAGAACTCCTGCGGGACTAAATTCCGGCACCTCGGCGTCTCCGAAGACCGTAAAAGTAGTTAGTGGGACGTAAAACAAATAACATTATTATTATTATTACTTTCTCTCAGGTGTTGTATCAGACTCATGTGACCGAGCTCGATAGCTGCAGTCGCTTAAGTGCGGCCAGTATCCAGTATTCGGGAGATAGTAGGTTCGAACCCCACTGTCGGCAGCCCTGAAAATGGTTTTCCGTGGTTTCCCATTTTCACACCAGGCAAATGCAGGGGCTGTGGGGCTGTACCTTAGTTAAGGCCACGGCCGCTTCCTTCCCACTCCTAGCCATTTCCTATCCCATCGTCGCCATAAGCCCTATCTGTGTCAGTGCGACGTAAAGCAACTAGCAAAAAAAAAAAAAAAAAAAAAAAAAAAAAAGAGACTCATGTGACTAAAGCTGTCTTGCTGTCCTATCCATGATTTCATCTACTTCGATCGATTTTTCTGTTTGCATGATTTAACATACCGGTATTAGCAAAATACACATTCCATCAGCTGCAACAGCTTTTTTTTTTTCCTTCTGGACAGTCTGCTTCGATGTCCATCACACAGTTCTAAGTACGGCAGACCCGACCGGCAAGGATTTCAAACTAGTGGATGAGGCTTGGCCTGCCGAGATCAAAGGGATCATTCCATTAATGGGAGGGTCTGGAATGTTGACAGATTATGTTGCACAACACGGCAGGCTTGGTGTCACCGTTGATGGCGAGCAGCAGGCCGGGTCTCGGAAGGTCACGCCTGGCAGGTGGTCTTCCGGATCTGGCCCCAAAGGCGAGCCCTGCGAAAAAATCTGTTCGTGTATGGCCAGCTTATGGGCTTAAAAGACAAGAGCTATTACAGATTCTGTGATTGTTGCCCTCGTACAATATGCAGGAAGTACAAATAATGCTTCCTTTCAGTCCATCCTCAGGGGAGGAGTTCAAATAAATTGAAAGAAATGTGTAGCATCAGGATCTATGTACAACAATATGGCAGCTGATCCAGCACAAAACAATCCCATGGCACGTCACAAGATAGCTCAACCTATTAAGATCTATGTCCAAGGAATTGGTCGCTAATTAATGTACAGTATTATGAACAATATGCTGCTACCTTCCGACATTACCGTGTGTAAGGGACTTTGCTGTGACCTAGACAAAACGCCAGTCAAAGGCAATGGAAACTCACTTCAAATACAATGCCATTTGTACCTACTGTATATCGAAGGCAGAAATCTGTGTCAGTGGTTGTAGAGTAGGCTGATCCGTGGTCCGACAGCACTGCACTCTGACCAGCCAACCGACCAGAGGAGGGGTGGCCATGGCTCTACACCTCTGCATTTGGGACACAGAAAGGGACTGTTCCCCTACCACTGGCTGTCCTGAGAATGGTTTTCCTTTCGCCTGCGGTAAGGCGAATGATGGGACAGTTCTTATTATATGTCATGGCCACCAGACGTCTCGTCTTCACCACAAATCTCCTTGCCTAAGATGATGATGCTTGTTTAAAGGAGCCTAATATCTAGGTCATCGGCCCCTAATGGTACAAAATGAGACGAAATGTAATGACAATTTCAAAGTCCAAAATCATCCACTGACCAGGATTCAAAACATGACGACAATGAATGGATGGATATCGATTTAGAACAATCAGTGGAACCGACCCGTAATGCCCCACATTCCCAGAAACTAGCGTTAAACAATAGTATTACTGACCAAGGGAATGTTTCTAAAGCACAATCCTGAATCAATGATGCTTGTAGTCTTGTCGTCTAAAGTGGTCCAAAGAACAGGTCATCAGCCCCTCATTACGATACTTATCGCTAGAAAAGTAGAACCATGGTATTTGTCGTGTTGCGGTACTAATCAAAAGTAGCGTAGAGTTGCGGTATTCCTCACATTATGATACGACTCACAGGTAATGTAATTCGCACATGTAACATACACCTATGGCGTTTCTCACATTGCGGCACCATTTACAGGCAATGCAAACCTATTGTGTTCCTCACCTAGGTGTACTAATCACAGGGACTCGTCCTCTCCCGTGGTGTTAATTTTTCATCATTTCTGTCAGGAGAAAATGTCTAAACAGAATTCAGTGAAAATTGGTATATTACATCTGGGAATCAGCCACTACAATGTAAGCTATAAGTAATTTTATTCACCCTGGATGATATGGTAGTTTAGAGGAAGGAGCCTATAATTTAATTTTTAAACATCTATGTTACTGTTCCGATCGAAAAGTACTACATAACAAAAGTTATAAAGAATGCAATTTCTGATCATTTATGTCTTATTTAGTTTTATCGTACCGACTATGATAAGAGTGGTGGTGGTGGTGATTATTGTTTTAAGAGGAAGTACAACTAGGCAGCCATCCTTTATATATTAGTAATCGGAGAGAAGAAATGGAAGGGGGCCGACACTACAAAAAATGAAGGTATCAGCCTAAGAAAGACCAGGGCCATGAAGAGTGTGAAAATAAAGACTCCCTAGGCCTCCATACGTAATACACATGGGGTCAGGAAAGAACAGGTGGTGACTGAGGTATATTGGATAAGATAGATGAAAGTGAGGAGGAGCCTGGCTCAATTAAACGGAAGCAATGCCAGGATTCACCTAATGGTTCCGTGGTCGCCTACCCAAGCTCCCGAGTTCAAAGCCCCCATGGGACCCTTTCTAGTCGCCTGTTACATCAGGCAGGGGATGCCATGGGTGTTATTCTACTGCCCCCACCCACAGCGGGACAACTATGATAAGGAAAGTTTGTACAGCTGTTACTATCACATCAAATGAACGAGTTACCAACATCACAAAATTCACAAAAATTAATTTAGTTACTTCGACATTGAATACATACCAGTACATACTTCTGTAGAGTATGTGCATACCAGTCGCAAATTAGAGAGGAGGGAGCATAACATATTTCCTGTGTTCTGGTGAGAAATTGTTTCCAAAATACAAAATTTTCAGTGAAACCTCCTTTGGTAGAAATGGATGCTTAACCAAAACTATGACTTCTTTACAAAATTCATCCACACAATATCACACGACACTTCCAGTTCAGTATTTGATCATTATCACACAATTCTACAGAAATGATGAGCTCATATAAAGGAACAGATTATGAGGACGGTAAACCACATGTTTGAAAGGTTCATTGTTCATTACAGTTTTTCACTTCTCATTTAGCAGATATGCTCAATGTTGTACTTCATCTCCTTATAATAATATTAATAGTAAAAATAATAATGATTATTAATAATAATAATAATAGAAGTCATATGAAGTTTAAATAAATTGCTCGATTATACAACAACTGTACGGCAGGAATTTATAAGTTATTATGAATGCAACTAAGACAAATGGAGTCTGAAACATGCAGATGTTTGACATATTTCAATTTACAACACAACATGAACTGAACATACAGTACTTGTTTTCCACCTTTATGAACAATTATAATGATTTTATGGGCTTCGTAATGACGATTCATTTTTTTGCCTGTTAGTTTTATAGAGCACTGATTCATGGCAACGATGGAATGGGCCTGAGAACGAAGCGACTTTGGCCTTAATTAAGGTACGGCCTTAGTATGTGCCTGCCTATTGTGAAGAAGGGAAACCATCTTCAAGATTGCTGGCAGAGGGGTTCGAACCCACCACTGCCCCAGCGCAATTTCATACATACACAGTAGCGGCGATTGGGAATTAAAAGTGCGAGGGCAAAAAAAATACAGACAACAAACAGCACCCGCGTTTGTGGGATATAGTGGACGAGGTCGGAGGTGGTGTTATACATCAAAACTAAAATAAAGGCTACAAAATGGTAAGTTTTCTAATGCTCTCTCAGCAAACTTCGACAGAGAGGTAACGATGGACAGTTTACCAACTTAAATGTGGTAGTAATAGATTTCTGAGACTGTGATTCAGTACTGTACTGTATAATAACCTTTCACAAAAGGAACAATATTTCCCATTTGTTACGATTAAAAAGAAATACGGCGTGATTATACAATTAAAATCATATATTTGACTACACACTGAAAAACTATCAGACACTAAAGAGACTGCCAGACAGACGAATACGCACGGCAAGCGGCTGAATCCTGCCTCAATGTCCATGACCTTGGCAAAAACAATATACCACTGTTACCCTTCCTCACAGCACAGGCAAAGCCTCCACTACTTGCTGTGGCGCTATACAAATCGGTTAGCCGGGTCAAACGACTTTTTGTGCGTATTTCCGCAGAAATTGGTTATGATTAAAGAAAAACAAAAGAATTAGCTGATAAGACAACAGGGCTTGTAGAAATTGCTTTTTTGAAATAATTCCTAGTTTCATCTGGCTAAAATGGAATCAAATTGTAATAGTTTCTTCACAAAGTGTGTGTGTGTGGGGGGGGGGGGGGCACCTGCCCCCCTAATTGCCGCTACTGTAGATGCATGATCACACTGCACAGCCTACTTGCTGGGTGTTTTGTAATACAAAATTAAATATATTAATACACAATCATTAACATTCACAAATTGAAATTGTTGAATTTGAAATCGTTCAATAACATTAAACCCATAAATCATGAATGAATTTGGGCATATAAACAACTGCTTCCATGACATGATATTAAAGACTTACCATCACAAAATTCAGAATTAATTATTTGGAAACTGAACACATTTTACTGAGTATGACATGCTTACAAATTACAAATATAGGAAGAGAGACCATAACACATATTTCTTTGACTCTAATGAGAGAATGTTTCTGAAATACACCATTTTCAGTGAAACCTCCGTTAATGGAAATGGAGACATAACCAAAACTGTTGGTATGGCCTAGGTGTCCATAGTCTTCGTACCCATCAATTTGATCTAAACTCGCATTGTAATGAAGTCCAGCGGACAGAGAAACTTCATCAAACATGAGGGAACAAACTTTCTGATCACTATTCATAGTTCTGACTCGAGATTCCAACTGTTCGAAGAAAGCCTTGCCAGTACCTGTAGGAAAAGGAAAAGAATTCGACATTCTGGTAAGGGTTCATGGGGAAGGCATGTCGATCAACTTCTGCAAAAGACGATAGCAACTAGGGCTTCGCTTAAACAAACCAAGTGCAACTGCCTTCACCTTGAAGCTCCAGTGCCTACCTTGACCTAACTTGGAAATATTCTTCACCAAGTCAGCAATTAATGCTGTGAAGTTTCGATGCTTAGAGAAAATGTTCTGCAGGGAAGTCACCAAAGATTCCACCTGATCTTCATTATTTCCCTTTGAACTATTTCTCAGCATCTTGCACTTTGTGCGTAACTGTTGCAGCATTTTTTCTGACCGATTATTCTCCTGCACAGTGTGCACTTCCTAGGAGTTATCTCTCTGTAACTACGTACTTGTAAGAGAGATAGAGCTCCTTTCTGTTTGGAAGATGTACACGGTGCTAGAGGATTCAAAGTTACTTCGCCAGTAGGTGTTGAAAGTCCAGGTAAGGGCTCTGCTGCTGAAGGTACCTGCGTCTGAAATGCAGGAATCTCAAGTGCCTGTGGAGTACTATTGGCACTAAGAATAATATCAGAAGAGGAGTAGGAAGATGAAGAAGGAAAACCTGTAGAATGAACAGTGGTTGTATAGCAATTAAGAGGAGTAGTAGTATTAGTAGTAGTAGTAGTAGTAGCTGCAGTAGCAACATTACTGGTAGTAGTAGCAGCAGGAGTGAAAGTCATGGCGGCAGCAGCAACGGCGCTAGTAGTAGTAGTGCAGGTGGTGGGAGCAGTAGCAGCTGAAGCACCTAGCCGAGAACCACACTCATTACATGTTACAAACTTCATATAAACATCAAAATACATCCACCATTTCCTTAAAAGACACTACATTTTCAACAACAAATCCCCTCTGAAGAACTCGGTTGATTTTTGCGATCTTTTAAAGAAATTCAACCTACTCCCTAACCACATCATGTGCTCCTACGATATCACGAACATGTATTCTAACGTGCCAACAAAACAAACTGTAAACATTATCAAGGACAACCTATCCAAACACAGCAATCTCAGCATCCCCGAAATAGACGAATTCATCAATATTTTAAACTTCGTACTAAAAAACAACTATTTCACTTTCAGTGGCAAAATCTACCAACTTCAAAAATAAAAGGACTCAGCTTGTGGCTCAGATATGTTGACAACACATTTGCAATAATTGACATTAATCTCAACAATAGCAACGATATTTTGGATTTTTTAAACACCCTTGATCAAAATATCAAGTTCACTAAGGAGGACGAGGTCAACAGATCCATTAACTTTTTAGACTTAACTATAACACGCGACAAAACATATTTGACTTCAAAATTTACAGAAAACCCACCCACACTCCAATAACAATCAAAAATTCATCTATACACCCCAACTCCCACAAACAAGCTACTTTCTATACTTTAATTTACAGAGCTTTAAAAATCCCATTATCACCCAAGAATCTAAAAACAGAAATTCATTATATTAAAAACTTAGCAAAATTCAATGGCTTCAAAATAGAAATAATCAACCGAATAATTAATAAAATTAAATATAAACTAGCAGCAAACCTCGTCCCGGAAAAACCTAAAAAATCTAAATTCGCCACCTTTACATACAATAATCCAGGCATTTACCAAGCAACAAACCCTCTGAAAAAACAAAACATTAACATTGCCTTCAAGACGACAAACACCAATCACAGCCTATTTTTCAACCACAATACACTCAACATGAACAATAGTATTTACTCGGGCATATACAGGTTCAAATGCACGCAATGTGAAAAATCATACATAGGGCAAACAGGCTGGAGCTTCCTTACTAGATACCAGGAACACTATAATGCCAATAGACATAATAAATTTTCAGCCATGAGTTCACATATGAAAGATACAGGTCATCATTTCACAACTATCGAACAGGACCTAACAATCATTAAAATAGTAGATAAAGGAAAATTAATGAACGAATTAGAAATCATTTACATATATCTGGATCAACATTACAACAAAGACCTAAATCTCAATGATCCCGTCGAAATAAAAAATCCCCTATACGAGACTTTACCCAATTTATTACAATCTTTAAATCCAAATTTAAATAAAATCCTTAAAAACCTCAAACTAACTTCCAATAAAGATTCCAACTTCCCCTTAAAAGTAACTCCCTCCGTCCCCGCCCCTGCTAATGTTCCACAGCCAACGGCATGCAGGTTAAACCCTCCGTCCACCTCCTCTTCTCCATTACACTCCTCTTCCTTAACTCCCCATCTTCAACAGCCAATAGCGCGCAAGCTCAACGCTCCGCCTATTTCCGTTCATCCATCACACCCCCCTCCCTCAGTTCCACACAGATACAACACACGCCATTCAAACCTCACTCGTTCCGAGACCATACAAGCAACAAGTTCATACCGCAAAAACCGAGAACGTAAGTAATTGAATTTAGATCAATTCCCCTAATTTAACCGTTTTTCCTCTAAACTTCTTACCTTTTTATTCTCCTTTTCATTACAGATTCTGCACCATATTTCTTCAATAGTCAATCCACATTCAAAACTACAGCCAACACGTAAGAATGTTCCCATTTAATCATCGGTATACGAGCTGACAAAATCTGTACAGCGGCACTTATTAGTTAACTTCTTTCTCACAACTCCTTCAACAAAAATACTGAGACTGCGATCCCACTTCGTAAAAATTAATGGATTGATTGGACACAACTTTATAATCTACATGCGCCATACAGTTTCATTACGACTTTTCAACGGGAGAGGTTTTATGTTGTCTTGAGTGGCCATTGGATTCTTATTTGCTCTCCATTGAAAATCAGGTTGCTTCCAGCCGAATTTCACGAACCTTGATACGGCAACTTTAGCCATACACTTTCTTATTATTTATTTGGTCAAGGCCTAGTTTGTACAGTTTTATAAGATCATTTTAAGATTGCTGATGTAATTACCATACCAACTCTTATTTCTTCGCAAACATTTTAAATGATTTTTAATTGTCAATTGTCATTTAAGAACTCATGATTGCACATATTGTATAATATTCATTCTAATTTTTATTCTCATTTTATATACTTTTTCTTATATCGACAATCAGGATCCTGATTTTTACCTTTAGCACGAGTGTAAAAAGGCTGATGATGCCCTTTTAAAGGGCGAAACATGTCCCTTTAGACCTTAGTTTAATAGGATGTAAGTCATAACTTTGCAAATATCATTTGTATTGAATAGGTTGACTAATAAAAAATTTTAATAATCTTAAATTGAACCACACTCATGTCGAGGCACACCTATATGAACAAAAAAACCCACTAAGAATGGTATAATTTTTTTCCCCCTCTACTACAGTGAATGCAGGGTAGGGCCTATTGATTTTCAGATCTCATTATATCGTTCATTCATAAGCATTTTAGGTATTCATGGCCCCCCCTATGGTTATTAAGATAGGAAAAACAGGAATAAAATTACACTGAGCACATTGTCCACCTCAGTTCGTTAAGCACAATAACATTAACTGTATTGAGAGATGTTACACAACTGTTTTTGCTTCATTCATGTTTGGTTGGAATTAATGAAGAAAATCTTCATGTAATTGCAAATCTGATATTCACTGATTTCAAAAGATCCCCTATATGCTGACAGGAAGTTGGACAAAAATTAAAAATGGTACATTGAAATGTTGGACCGGACCGAACGACGATATAAGGAGCCCAATAAACAGACTGGCGATTCACAGTTTTCCATCATAAGTTATGCAGGCAAAAAGGTTTCTATGAGCCCTCCATAGGCTCTATGTGCATTCTGTGCAGTAAACAGTATGAAAGTATCATTTCTGCAATTGCACAAAAAGGGTAAAGCCATTGATGGATTATAACAAGGAATAAAATTTGTGCATTTGTGCACTATTCTGTTAATAATAAATGTTAGGAATTTCAGCCACACTCTGCCTCTAAGAGATGTACAAATTTCAACTTACAGGTAAGGCAAGACTTGGTATGACAGGCATTGTAGTAAATTTCATTATGAGAAGCGAGGTACCCCCTCATCTGCCACTGATGAATTTATCATAATTACCTCTGGAGAGAATTTGAAATGAATCGCAGGAAAATTTGATAGGTCACTACTGTGAACATTAATTATGATAATAACAACAACAATTACTTACTTCTTTCCGGGACGGCATCTTGATACAGCACCCTTGATAGCGGTCCTGGGTAGCTGGAGCGGCGAAAGTGCCTTGAACACACAAAACGGTTCCTCAGCTGCATCGAAGGAAGCTGCCGCAACCTTTCAACCCCCACAACGTCCAACCACTTTCTGCAAATATCAAGTCTAGCAACAGGGAAACAATGAAATAAGATCCCCTGTTGCTGGACCTCTTCGCTATCTGCGTAAATGCCACAGATGTGACACTTTTCGTGCATGGTCTGAGACATGAAAAGAAATAGAAGAAATTAATTAAGGGGTCTTTCATCAGTTTATATTTTTACTGCTAATTTCCATACCCTCAAAACGATAGTGGCTTATCAGGAATAATATAACATTACAACTGAATTTTAAGGTGTCTGTTTCAAGTAGGCTTATATAACTATCTTATCAACCACCATGCAAAAAGCTAATAACTAAGGGTGACAGACAAAAAAAAAAAAACAATTGTGGGGGGGGGGACAGAAGTAGCTATCAACCATCAACTTAATAACTTAATTAACCTCATGCGGCCTAGTATCCTTTAATAGGATTTTCTTTAAAAATAGAATGGAATATCCTGCAAAAAATATTCAAACAATAAAAAAAAATGGAAAATTTACGTCTAGGCGATTTTGTTTTAATTTATCGGAAATTCATATGCCTTGGTGTGGTATGTTTTCATGTTATGGCCTCAGGAGGTTAATAAAATAAGAACCTCAAAAATCTTGTACTTCTTCAAACAGGAAATGGAAGATGAACAAAGATTACAAAGAAGAATAAAAGATAAAGATAAATAAAAAGCACTGGTGTATCACAAGTGTTCCAAGAGTGGTCGACCCGCGCGGTCCAAGTTGCGTTGAGTTGCCAAATAGAATGTGAATTGCGTCATTGATTCAAGCAGGACGGGGAATTTCTCAAACTTTAATCGACCAATAGCAATCGGGAGATGTTCTACCAATAGGAGCTCCCGTATTTGTCACGTGAGGTTTGGTGAGGTGACGTGATGTACAAGAGCGGCGCACGGCGGTCGTAGGGTAAACTACTCAGTCGAGCGGAGGCCTCGGAAACGTAGGATATATGCGAGTGACACCCCCCTGCTACAGCCTCTCACCGTGAAGGCTGGAAAGAGGATTGCCACACGCTAGTTGTTTTAATTGCTCTCAGCTTATTGGGAGTTTGGATAACTGGCCACTCCCAATTCCCAGGATGCCAGGAGGGTACAATGTAGCTGCGTACCAATATCTCTAGCAGGTACATTCATAGGTCTAGGAGGTAAAAGTACAGCTTTCTTTGCAGCTTCGTCCGCAAGTTCATTTTCTGCAATACCAACATGGCTTAGAAGCCACGCGAAAGTGATTCTGGTGCCAACATGACACAGCCTGGTTAGAAGGTCATGAATCTGTGGTACCCGTGGGAATTGCGGGAAACAGGTGGCAATAGATTACAGAGAACTTAATGTATCAATGGAGAGAAGAAAGTGGTTTCCATTGTCACCCAGTGTAAACCGCACAGCTTCTAGGGTGGTAAAAAGCTCTGCAGTACGTGTGCTACAGACACTAGAAAGTGAGATCTTCATGCTTACATCATCCGGGATGAAAGAGCAACCCACATTTTCTCTGAACTTAGAACCATCCGTGAAGACATTTCTCGCGACCGGATACTGGTGAACACAGTCCTGGAAATGTCTCCGATAAACAGAGGCATCCGTGATCACCTTTGGTCCACGAAGTAGATCTAGTCGTATATCCAGTCATAGAACTAACCACAGAGGTATCTTGCTAGAAGTCCGCTCAAGACAACCAAAGTCAACCACATCTAACTTATGACACAAGCTATCAGTTTGAAACAGAACCAGCCGCGTGGCATTTGGCCGGTTTTGGTACCTCTGGTGGTATTGGGTACCTAAGATGCGTTGATAGCTTGGATGTAGCAGCATTTCATGAATTTGGGCAGCATAAATGCAGAGTAACTGCTGCCTCTTTATTAGTAAATATGAACTCTGATTCAGTGAGTAGGCTGGGATTGGGGCTAGTATGGAAAGCTCCCGTTGCTAGCCTAACTCCACTATGTAGAACATTGTCTAAAAGGTTCATGGTAGAACTTGATGCTGAACCATAAGCCACACTACTGTAGCCCATTTGGAAGAGGACAGTTCCCATGTAGAAAGGTAGCAGCACTGCACTGTCAGCCCCCACAAGGTGCTGCTAAGAAATTGTGAAAGCAATCTTCAGCTAATGGGTGTGGGGTGGCCAAATTAATATCTTATCAAAATGCAGATCCAGGAGCCTGCATGTGTCTACCACTGGTGAGACACTATTTCGCAAGCGGAACTCTGGTTCAGGATACACAAGCCGACATCGACAGAAGCGTACAACAAAGGTTTTCGCCACTGAAAACTGAAAACCATGTTCCTATGCCCATTTGTCAACTCCTGTAATAACTTGCTGTAGCTGTACCTCAGCAAACATCATCCTTTCGGAGCTGTAATGTAGAGCTAAATTGTCTGCATACAGCGATGGAACGACTGAGTGGCTGCTACACCTGTGATGGCGATTGCAAAGAGCGTGACGGTTGGTTCTGATCCCTGTGGTACTACATTTTCTTGAATGCAATGTTGAGAAAATGCATTCTCTGCTTGAACTATCCAGACATTTTGGATCGTTACCTGGCTTGGGAATTGGTATTAGAACAGAGTTTGTGCCTTCATGGAAAGCACATAATTCTCCCACATACTTTCTTGAATCAAAAAACAGTCCTTAGCTTGCAGATGCTTAAATCCGGTATGATTGTCCATCATAGGATTCTTACTATTATGCTTAAAAGTCTGTCGGTGATCACATATGGCTGCTTATACTTCGTTGGTCCACCATGGGACCTTGTTTCTGGTGGGGAATACCAGATGAGAAAGGAATTATTTCCTCTGCAGCTGCTAGAATTCCAGTTGTAATGGAAGATATGTGATCATCAACAGACTCCAGCATATCATCGGCCATCACTGCGTGTTTTGAAAATTCTGGCCAGTTTTCCCACTGAAATAACCAGTGCTTGGGTACTTCAGGCTGTCTTTGATTCAAGAGCGTGAGAAGTATTGGGAAGTGGTCACTATCGCAGAGGTCATCGTGTACTTGCCACCGTTACAGGAGAATTAGCTTATGGCTGCACAAGGTGACATCCAGGTGTGAGAATGTGCCATGTGTGCTGCTGCTGAAATGAAATGTATTGGTTCCCCTGTGTTAAGCATGCAAAGATCGAACTGGTTGATCAATTGCTCAAGAATCCTCCCCCTAGCGCAGGAAGATGGAAAACCCCATAAGGTGTTATGAGTGTTGACATCTTCCAGCAAGAGAAAAGGAGGAGGTAACTGAGCAATCGTATCTTGAGTTCAGGCATTTGAAAATAGTAATCTGGTGGAAAGTGCACATTGCACACCATTGTCATTACGAGCAACAAAGCCCAAGCTGCAACTGCATCCAGCTGAGTATGGAGCGGCACTTCGTCACTGAAAATGTCGGAGCAGACTAAGGTACAAACGCCCCCAGTCGCCGCCCCATCAACAGCTACTCTGTCTTTTGAATAAAGACTATATCCTCTCATGGTATTCCTGTAGACAGACTATGGAGGCCACAGAGATGGATATCAGTTGACGTAACTTAGCTAGGTGATGATAGTAACTATTGCGCCGTTGTGTGGATTGGTAGCACAACAAGATTAGGACAATTTCTTGTCCTTCTTTTGGTCCACTTCCTGCCAGTTTCCACCGTCTGTATCAGTAGACCTTTGTGCCATTCTTACCATCCATGATAATGAGTGGTTCACTCTCCATTGTCTCTTTAGTAGATGGCGACTTGGACACTGAGCACTTCATAGATGGTGAACTCTCTCTGATTTGGAATAGTAGTCATTCTTTCTGGGAGAACTGGGTTCCCCAGAAAGGGATCGGAGAGGAGGCCATCAGGGTCTCTCACACTTTCCCATCATAATCATTTCCCCTTATCCAGCTCCTGCCGGGTCAGTGTATTTTATGGTACTTCTCTATCCTCCTCTTTCCTTCCACCATTCCTCTTCCACGAACTTGTTCCAGTCTAAATTTTGTGTTCTTATGCCGCTCTTCACTGATTCAGTCGATCTTGTTCTAGGTCTTCCTCTTGCTCTCTTGCCCTCGCACATTGCCTTCAGAATTCTATTCTACTCCATCCTCTTTACATGTCCAAACCACCTTAGTTTATTCTTTTCAACTCTCTTATTTAGCTTTCCTATCCCAAAATTCCTTCCTAACATCTTCATTTCTCACTCTGTCTTTCCTATCATATTTCTTAGGAATTTCATCTCACTGGCTTGAATTCTACTCTCTTGCCTACTAGTCAAAGTCCAAGTCTCAGCTGCATACATCAGTATGGGTACATACACACGTACTTTGTTCCAAACAAGTTTTCTTACACTTTGGTAGACTGCATTACTCTGCTGTACCCTCCTGCTAATCTCCACAATTTCCAGACCGTCTTCCAATTTTCACAGTGCCCTTCCCTTGCCTTTCCCCTCTTGACATCACCATAGTCTTGCTTTTCTCTATACTGATTTTCATGCCATACTTCTCAATTTTTTCGTTCAGTACATCTAGTTGTTGCACTTCCTTGCTGTCCTTTCCTCAGATCACATCATCTGCAAATAGCAGTATCTTCATCTCTTTATCTCTATAGACTTCCTTTGTTTCCTTTACAGTTTTGTCCATGACCATAATAAACAAAAGAGGTGACAGTACACTCCCCTGTCTTAGTCCAGTCTTATTCCTAAACCATTCTGTCTTTCCAGCTGGGGTCATCAGTACTCTGCTAACACAGTAGTTGTACATTGTTTGCACCATTTCTAAAATTTCTCTTCCGAGTCCATTTTTAACCATGGTTTCCCAAACCTTGTTTCTGGGTACACTATCATATGCCTTTTCTATATCTATGAAAGTCATGACCAGATCCTTTCCATATTCCCAGTTCTTTTCCATCTGCTGTCACGTGCTAATGATTGGGTCCACTGTAGTTCTTCCACTCCTGAAGCCATATTGTTCCTCTTGTAACTCTCCTTCAATCTTTCTTCCCATTTTTCTTCCTAATATCCTTTCCAATATTTTAACCACCTGCGATACAAGTGTGATTCCTCTATAGTTACAAAAAACTTTCTTGTCCCCCTTCTTAAACACTGGTATTATCCCTTTTTTCCAGTCTTCTGGTACACATTTGTTTTTCCGCATACACTTTAGTATAATATGCTTACAATATCATGATTTTTTTATTCCACCTTTTCAATACAATTAATTTTATGTTGGTAGACAATCATAATGTTACAACACTATTTTATAGGGTCATGTTTCGCTTGATTTCAAGCATCCTCAGCCTATGTAATCATCTCAAGGTTAAGACCTGTCATATTTCATTTGCTTTGACAAATTTGTGCTTAATTATAATTCTAAAATTAAGTAGTAAAATACATAAACTTATGAATTTGTGAACACATTAATAGTTTAACAATATGAATGATTATACTAAAAATGGAATATCCGTTGATTCTAAAGACATTGATGTCCAAAACACAGTATCTTCAAAATGTTGAAAATTTGGCTAAAAATGTTTTTCCAAAGTTTTAGTTTATTAAAAACAATTGTAATTTGACTTCTATGTTAAAATTTGAGTCGTAATTTTTGTTAAAACTTATTGGTGTCTGAAGATTAAAATCTTGGATACGTTGGAATTCTGCTTCAAGTATTAATTTTGAGGCTTGCTACTGTAATTTATTAGTTTTGAACAGTAAAATACTGAATTAGATAGTTTCGTCGAACTAGTCTTGTTTTGACGATCTGATTTTCCTTTGGTAGTAGTTTTTATTTATGAGGGTTTAGTCAAAAGGGACGTCACCATCACCCATCATCCAAATATTGTGAAAGAAACAAATCAACACCTCAAGATTTTGAATTGACAGGTCTAAACATGAGATTAGTTACATGTAATATACTTTAGTAGTCGGTACAACCATTGCATACCAACAGGTCCAGCAGCTTTTATCATTTCCACACTGATTTCATCCATCCCTGTTGCTTTTCCCATCTTCATCTTTTGTACCGCTAACTCCACCTTCCACATTTTTATATCATCGTCTGTTGTTGAGTCCTCACACTGTATTACTTCTGTCTCCCCCTCTAGGGACACCATGACCTTGAAGTTGGTGTGGGGGCTTGTGTGCTTGTTGATCCCGAGGGCTGTGCCAGCTCAGGGTTACCCATGCTGGATAGGCCTCGGTGTAGGGCCAGACTAACAAGGTGTCCCCCGAGTTGCTTGAGAGGTGTCTGTGCTCTTTATTCTTCATCACTATTTCTACCCTTCTATTCTCACCATCTTTAATTTCATTCCTCTTCCTGTCTGGCCACCCTCTCTGCCTCGGGTAGATTAGGTTAGACATTACAGAAAAAAAATTTTAAAAAAATAAAAAAATTAAATAAAAAAATAATTAGGTTAGTACGGAGGTTTTATCCTCCCCCAGTCACAAGTTTCGGGTCGTGGCGAGGTGATGCATGGCTACTGGGAGAGTAGTTCCAAGCGACCCCCTCCAGATACCGGGCGCCCTCTGGAGTATATAGCCTTGCCTCCGGTAAATCTCCTTGGCTCTGCCGGAGGTCGACCTCATATTTCTGTGAGTACTCGTGGGACAAAAGATGGAACCTCTTTCTCTTCCTTCTTTTACAAAGGGTGGCACCCTTCAAAAAACAGCGTCAAATATTGCTAAGAAACGTAAGCGGTATACTCCAGTTCCTGTAGACTACATGAGTGACGAACGTCTTCCTCGATTCCTGGTTGCTTCCAGGGTCGATGGTAAAAGTTTCCTTGACGAATGTCCTTTTATGATAAGCAATTCCATCGAAGAAATTGTTGCTGGTGAAGTCGACGAGATGCGCAAGCTCCGAGATGGATCCGTACTTATCAAGACATCTACGGCTGAACAGTCCAGACGGCTACTTAAAGCCAAGTTATTCGGTAAGGTAGAGGTGAAAATCGAGAAGCACCAAACCCTTAACTCTTGCAAGGGAGTTATATTCCACAGGGATTTGGTTAAGTCTTCCGACGATACGATGATCCGGTACCTAGCACGTCGGGGTGTAACCGACGTGAAGAGGTTGAAGAGGCGTGTGGGTGATAAGCTACTCGATACGGGTGCTTTCATCCTTACCTTCGACGCTGAGACCATACCTGAACGAATAAAGGTAGCAATGTATCGCCTGACTGTTCGTCCGTACATTCCGGCACCAATGAGGTGTTATAACTGTCAAAAGTTTGGCCACACCTCATTGCGATGTACAGGTTCGACGACCTGCAAAATGTGTGGGAAGTGCGAGCATGCTGGGGTTGAATGCACACCACCACCTGTGTGCGTCAACTGCCCGGGTACGCATGCTCCAATCTCCAAGGAGTGCCCCACATTCAAGCGGGAGAAGAAGATCCAGGAGATAAAAACGCTGGATAAGCTATCTTATCCAGACGCCCGGAGGAAGTTCAAATCCATGGCTGCTCCGGAGTTCTCCATCTCATTCGCGGAAAAGGTCGCAAACGTACGGATCACTCCACAGAGTTTTGTACAGAACACTGGTACTGAAAATGCATTGAAAAGTCAAAGCCAGCAACAAAATTCAGTAAGTAAAGAAACTGGAGTTTCACCACGTGAAAAACCGAAAAGAGCGTTACTGTCGACGTTGCCTGGGAAGGGCCCTTCCCAGGAACGTTTGGCTGGGAAGTCCTCCCCCAACAGGGCGGGGGGAAAGACTTCCCCAAATAGGGCTGGAAAGTCCAGCCCTCCTTCCAATGCCCAGATCATAAAGGAGAAGGTGAAGCAGAGAGCTCCCTTAAAAAATTGGAGAAGAAGCCTTCTCCAACTCAGTCGGGGTCCACAGGATCACCGAAGAAATCCGGCAAGCCATCTGCCGGCTCTCCTCCCAAACAGAGAGAAACGGTGGGCAAGAGCGAGAGGCATATGACATAAGAGCGAGAGGCCCCGACGCCCTCTTGTTCGATCACTTTCTGGAGAACCTAGTTCTCCCAGAAAGAAGGCCCACTGTTCCAGACCAATGAGATCACCGTCCGCGGAGGGTCCAGTCACTGCGCCTCCTTCTTCTGAGGAGACAATGGAGACTGAACCACTCATTGTCGTGGATGGTGACGACAATACCGACAGCAATGGCGGAAAATGGCAGGTAGTTGACAAAAAGAAGGGCAAGCAATTGTCCTAATTTCGCAACACTACCAATCCACACAATGACACTATTGCAGTGGAACTGCAGTAGTTACCACTGTCGCCTAGCTGAGTTACGTCAACTGATATCCGTCTATGCGGCCTCCATAGTCTGTCTACAGGAATCTCGTTTGAGACCTGGACACGACACAACTATGAGAGGATATCGTCTTTATTCCAAAGACAGAGTAGCTGTGGATGGCGCGGCAACTGGGGGCGTTTGTACCCTAGTCCGCTCCGACATCTTCAGCGAAGAAGTACCGCTCCGTACTCAGCTAGATGCAGTTGCAGTTCGCACTCCCTTGCCAGTAATGACAACGGTTTGCAACGTGTACTTTCCACGGGATTATAACCTTGATATGCATGCACTACAAGATTTGATCGCTCAGTTGCCTCCTCCTTTCCTCATGCTGGGGGATGTGAACGCCCGTAACACACTATGGGGTTCTCCGTCTTCCTGTTCTAGGGGGAGGAAGCTCGAGCGAATGATCAGCCTATTTGATCTTTGTGTGCTCAATACAGGGGCACATTCTCACACCTGGATGTCACTTTGTGTAGCCGTGCGCTAGTTCCCCTGCTACGGTGGCAAGTTCACGACGACCTCTGTGATAGTGACCACTTCCCGATAATTCTGTCTCTCTTGAATCAAAGACAGTCCGAAGTACCCAAGCGCTGGTTACTTCGGCGGGCAAATTGGCCAGAATTTACAAAACGCGCAGTGATGGCTGATGATATGCTGGAGTCTGTTGACGACCACGTCTCTTCCATTACTACTGGAATTTTGGCTGCTGCAGAGGAAACAATTCCTTCCTCGTCCGGTATTCGTCGCCGGAAGCAGGTCCCATGGTGGACGGACGAAATTGCAGCAGCCATACGTGATCGCCGACGGGCTTTTAAACATTATCGTCGGAATCCTACGATGGCCAATCATATCGCATTTAAGCGTCTGCGCGCGAAGGCCCGTTTTTTGATTCGAGAAAGTAAGAAAGCTACGTGGGAAAAGTATGTGTCATCCATCACGGCACATACTCCGTCATCACAAGTGTGGACAAAACTCCGCCGAATTGTCGGAGTACAGAATGTGCCCTCAGTACCCGGAATCTCCATTAATGGAGATATAGTTACGATTCCTTCAGTCATTGCAGACCACATCGCGTCACATTTCGCAGATACGTCCAGCTCTAGGAGATACGACCCTGCATTTCTTCCAATTAAGCGCGAAGCAGAGGCCCACCATCTCTCTTTTGCCTCTAGTGCTTCGCATCCCTACAACGTGCCCTTCACGGAGTGGGAGTTGCGAAGTGCACTTGCGCTATGCAGAGATACGGCTCCTGGACCGGACAAAATCCATAATCAAATGCTTAAGCATTTGAGTGACAGATGTCTCAAGGATATCCTCACCCTATTCAACAGAATATGGAGTGAGGGAGTGTTTCCATCTCAATGGCGTGAGGGAATTGGAATTGTAATACCAATTCCCAAGCCAGGTAAAGATCCAAAACTTCTGGATAGTTATAGGCCAATATGCCTTACAAATGGCCTCTGTAAGCTATTTGAAAGGATGGTTAACCGGCGTCTTGTGTGGGCCATGGAAAGGGAGGGCCTCTTGTCTAACTACCAGTGTGGTTTTCGCTCTCATCGGTCTGCCACTGATCATCTGGTCAGACTGGAGAGCGCCATTCAGGAGGCCTTTCTGCGGAAGGAACACCTAGTCGCCGTGTTTTTTGACCTGGAAAAAGCTTACGATACTACCTGGCGATATGGGATTCTCTCCACTCTACACCAGTGGGGGTTTCGGGGAAATTTGCCAACGTTTATTGAGAACTTCATGTCCCTACGTCTCTTTCGAGTCCGAGTAGGGAATGCATTTTCTCAATATTACGTTCAGGAAAATGGAGTACCTCAGAGATCGGTACTGAGTGTCACGCTGTTCGCAATCGCCATCAACGGCATAGTTGCCGCTGCTGGGCCCGCAGTCGTTCCATCGCTGTATGTAGACGACTTAGCTCTACATTACAGCTCCGGAAGGGTGGCGTTTGCTGAGAGACAGCTACAGCAAGCTATTAACCGAGTCGACAGATGGGCCCTGCAACATGGTTTTCGATTTTCAGCAGCAAAAACCTCAGTTGTACACTTCTGTCGACGTCGACCTGTGCATCCCGAACCAGAGCTCCGCTTGCGAAACAGTGTCTTACCAGTGGTTGACACCTGCAAATTCCTGGGTCTCCATTTTGATAAGAGGCTTACGTGGCAGCCCCACATCCGTCAGTTAAAGGTTGCCTGCATGAAGAGACTTAACATGCTTAAGTTTCTCAGCGGCACTTCGTGGGGGGCTGACCGTGCGGTACTGCTACGATTTTACACGGCGACGGTCCTCTCCCGAATTGACTATGGAAGTGCGGCTTATGGCTCAGCATCAAAATCTACGCTGAGCCTTTTAGACAGTATTCACCATAGTGGAGTAAGGCTGGCAACGGGTGCTTTCCGTACTAGCCCCATTCCCAGCCTGCTCGCTGAAGCGGGAGTTCCACCTTTACGGATAAGGAGGCAGCAGTTACTCCTAACGTACGCTGCCAAAATTCGTGAAATGCCGCTACATCCAAGCTATCAATGCATCTATCGCACCCAATACCACCAGCGGTGCCAAGACCGGCCGAATGCCACACGGCCGGTTGGGTTTCGGATTGATAGCTTGTGTCATGATTTGAATATTGATATCGGTGGTTGTATTGAACGAACTCTTAGCGAGGTACCTCTGTGGTTGGTTCCGCGACCGGATATACGTCTAGATCTACTCCGTGGACCCAAGGTGAACACGGATTCCTCCGTTCATCGGAGGTATTTCCAGGACTTAATTCACCAATATCCGGCCGCGAGACTTATCTTCACGGATGGTTCTAAAATCGGAGATAATGTTGGTTGCTCTTTTGTCATTGATGATATGAGTACGAAGGTCTCGCTCCCTAAAGTATGTAGCGTGTATACTGCAGAGCTTTACGCCATCTTAGAGGCTCTGCAGTTTGCACTGCGTGACGAAAGAAGCCACTTTCTGTTGTGTACCGATTCGTTAAGCTCTCTGCAATCTATTGAAACCTGTTTCTCGCAACACCCACTGGTGCAGCGGATACATGATCTTCTAGCCAGGTTAAGCGATGCTAGCACCAGAATTACTTTCGCGTGGCTTCCAAGCCACGTTGGGATTGCGGGAAACGAACTTGCGGATGAAGCAGCAAAGGAAGCTGCACTTTTACCTCCAAGACCCGTCAATGTACCTGCTAAGGATATTTGTTCTCAGCTACGTCGAACCATCTTGGCGTTCTGGGAATCGGAGTGGCTAGATATCCGAACTCCCAACAAGCTGAGAGCAATTAAGAAGACAACTACCGTGTGGCGGTCCTCTTTCCGACCTTCACAGAGAGAGGCCATAGTACTGTGCAGGCTGAGGATAGGTCATTTACGATCCACGCACTCTTATCTCCTAAAGAGGGAAGACCCCCCAGTGTATTCTTGTGGTGTCGACTTCACCGTGGCCCACATCCTCACAGAGTGCGCCAATCTCTCTGGCCTAAGATGGAGCCTCGGCCTGCAGGAAACACTCGAACGCATACTAGCCGATGACGCGACTACTGCTGATCTCGTCATCCGCCTTATGTGCGACAGTGGACTGATCAAGGGTATGTAAATTACAAGTGTACTGTTACTCAGGGAACGTACGTTCCCTTTTGATACGTTAGTAATCCTTTCGGCCTAATATTATAATTGTTTTTTGTTTTATTTTGTACTGCGTTTCCAAATTCCTTTGTTGAATAAATAATTTTGTTTTATTTTTTAAACTTCTTTTCCACTTATTTGTTCAGAGAGGATGATTACCTCGTTGTACTTCCTCTTAAAACAAAAATCACCACCACCACCACTATTACTTCTGTCTCCCCTGTACAGTTGTTCACATTCGACAGCTTATCTAAATACTCCTTCCATCTTTTATCTCTTCTGGGTGTGTTAACAGTTCCCCATCTTCATTTTTCACTAGCTTCGTGGTAACTCTTTCTGTCCTCTTACTTCTTATAAGTCTGTACAGCATCCTTTTACTGCCACTTACATCCACTCCCATTTCTTGTGTAAATTCTTCCCAACTCTTCTTCTTTTCTTCTCCTACCACCTTCTTACATTTCCATTTACTGTTGAGATACTTCACTTTGCTTTCTTCTGTTTGATCTCGGTTCCATTCTCGTCAGTCTTTCTTCTTTTCTTACACCACTTTCCTCACTTTCTCATTCCACCATGGTGTCTCCTTTTCTTTCACTCTTGTAGATGTCTGCCACAAGCACTCTCTGCAGCACTAACAAATGCCTTTTTAAAATTGGCCCGCTTCTCTTCTACATTTTTCACTTCAGTAACTGGGATTTGTTGCTTCAATCTCTCCTGAGAATCCTCCTGTACATTTTTGTCTTTCAATTTCCATACTTTTATTTTGCTTTCTCTTTTAGTTTTTCCCAACTGTAATTTTGCCACCACAACTCTATGGTCCCCATCAGACGCTTCTCCTGGTAAAGCTGTCACATCCATCAACTTCCTGCAATTTATCCTTTCTGCCAAAAAGTAGTCAATTACTGATTTTGTTCTTCTGTCACCCCACCCATATCTCGTAATTTTCCTGCTGTTTTTCTTTCAAAACCATGTATTCCCCACTATAAGTCCATTCCTTTCACAGAGTCCACTAGTTCCTCTTGTTCACGATTCTTTATCCCATATCCATGTGGTCCAAGGACTTCTTCCTTTCCTTGTCTCTCATTTCCGACCTGTGCATTCAGATCTCCCATAATAACCACTGCCGCATTTGAAATTTCTTTCTACTTTCTCCAAGAATCATTCAGTATCTTCTTCCCTGTTTCCTGTCTGTGATGCACACACTTGTATGTAGTCCATCACCTCATTCTTCATCCACAGGGTCATAAGATTTACTATTGCTGTCTTAATGTTGGTTACTGGTCGCCCATTTCTCATAGTTTCCCCAGTACCCTGAGAACTGCACGTCGCTTTAAGCAGGGGACACCCTAGACTTTTTCGAGGTTGATTTCCTAGTACCATACCATATATAGGTTATTATTACGATGGGGTCGCCACTCCCAAAAGGCATTTTATACCTACTGCCAGGTGTTATTTTAGGCCACTCCACTGGAGTACAGACACTTTCTGTAGCCTCTCCTCTGGAGTACAAACGCTACAAGTTTCCCTCTTCTGCCACCGATGCCGTACCAAAGTCCACCTTCTCTGCCACTGATGCCATTGGGGTGTTCACCCATACCCTGAGCTTGGGCCCTCCATATTTGTGATCCCTGGAGACAGGGTGTCTCAATATTTTAAAGCCCCCAGGAACTGGGCTGCCTTTTGGTCCGCAGGTTGTATTGAGTATTACAACCAGCCCTACTGAATTACAGGGTCTCCCTAACCGCCACTCGGGGATGGGCCCTCTAGGGGTTAGCAGGCTCCCCCGAGGGTCACTCTTTCCCACCGTTTCCTTATTCTCTGAAAGAGAGCTGGCAGGTGGTTTGCTTGCATGGTCCCACAGTTAGCTAGAGAAATATTCAGTCAACCTTCAGCAGAGCCCCCGCATGCCAAGTTAAGGCTTTAAACTCTAAAGGGCTGTCCACAGTTTTTTAATATCTTCATGTTTTGAGAATGTATAAAATAAAATATTTCTTTGTTGACTAATTTTTGTGTGGTTGAGTGTACATACACGCCACAAAGGCCCTTGGCGTGCCAGGGTGATTGCTGCTCACCCAGGCAAGCTGCACATACTTGAGTGGTATGTGGTCAGCATGACACTATCTTCAGTAGTATTGCTGTTCTTGTGTTATTGGGACCCCTAAAATATAACGCTGGATGAAGTGTAGTCAAATTATTATTGACTGTTGTTTTTTATATTTGCCAACTTAGAAAATTCATATAGGGGAAATTAAGGTAATTAGAACATGAGAACAATATTTCTGAAATTAAACACAAATAAACATCAAACTAAACAAACGAGACACACCAAACAGGGCTTAGTGAACTTGTTGGTTGACCTAGAGATTATTTATAACTTTGACAACCTATAAATTATTTAGAATACTTTTAGAATACTTTTACTTTTTACCCCCTTTTAGAATACTTTTACATTTTTCACCTGACCTGTACATCACTGTTCTGTTTACCCAACTGGGGTTATTGGAACAAATAGGATTAATCTGGTATTCCTGCAGTGTATAATATGAGGGGGTAATGGGAACATACTGTACCTTCTGTTCATCTGCCCTGTAAATATCACAATTAATATTAACCAATGAAATGTGACATACACATTCTGAACAACCTTAAGATGTAATTCCCTATCAATTTTGTATTTTATTTTTCTACATATGGTATTTATATGATAATGTTCTAATTACCCATGTTTCTCCTAGATTATGGAAATATACATTGACTGGCCAAAGAAGTGGATGACTTGACAAAAATAATATTTAAAGTATCAAATTCAACTCTGATGTTGGTGCGGCAGTAGAATAACCCACAGTATTTTCTGCATGTTGTAAAAGTCGACTAAAGGGGTCACAGAGGGTCTTAACCCAGGATGAGGCACGCCATGGTTTATTTGATTGCAACAGTATTTATTTGCTTGCCAGTTTCTAAGTGATTGTTATACAGCTCCCTCATCCCAATCATATCCTACTAGAAACTATTGGGTAGCACATATTGCATTTTTGATCCCTCGGCAATGATTTTGTTACAGCGGCGATCGAACGTATAAGGCTATATTAGCGGTGCTATGAGGTCGATGCTAATTAGGAACTAATATTTAGAGGCCCCATGGAGAAAAGAAGAAGAAGAAGCGGTGCGATTGACCTCACATGCCCTGTTGCATACTGACTTTTGGACATATCTTTTACTACTTATATATTTGTTGTTTTGTTCAATTATCAGATTGTATCTTTGACTTCATAATGGATCAGAAAGACCAGGAAAGAAAAACTTCTTGAGAGCGTTGAAAGGGGGGAGACACAGAACAAAGGACTAGCAAGAGGACAGGGCGCATTTTGCCAGAGGCTTTTTGAAGATATTATCAGACAAAAATCTGCAAATGTTTCAGAACAGGAAGTGGATGACGTAGATGTTTTTGAGGCCAATGATCATCATAATGGATTAATCACTGTACAAGTAATTGTTGTACTAGTTTCAAATATGTGACTAAACTTATTCAATGTTGTTCATATAAAAGAGAAAACGTTTGTATGAAATGTAAAAGAAATTACCCCCCTCACAAAAAGAAATAAACAAGTTAAATGTACGAATTCAGAAATAAACAACTTGGGGGTGTGGTTTGGCAACCAAGGGCCCCTTAACCGAGTCCTGGCATTACTTCTGCTAATTTGTGTCAGGCTCCTCACTTTCATTTATCCTATCCGACCTCCTTTCGTCAACTCGTGTTCTTTTCCTACCCCGACAGTATTATGTGGTGGAGGCCCAGGGAGTCAATTTCATTTTCACGCCATTAGTGGCCCTTGTCTTTCCTTGGCCAGTACCTTCATTTTTTTCAAGTGTTGTACCCCTTATTTTTCCCCCTCTGATTTCCCAGTTGTACTTTCTGTTAAAACAGTAATCACCACCACCACTCTAATGTACTTTATTCTGTATATATGGTAGTTCTTTAAGCAGTTATATTTATTTCAACACTTCACACACCTGATTGCAAAAACAGGGCCATAAACAATAATGCTTTCATTGTTTGTCTCTGGCCAGGTTTAATGGACTTCTGACCAGGTATTATGGCTCTTTCCTCAATGTAAGCTTTTAGATCATATGACAGGATAACTTATTGTGAATAATATTATGCACCTTATAAGATGATTCTGAATTTGAAAGATATGGAAGTGTGCAACATGTTATACATCACTATCGTGAGAGTGGCATCTGCAGCATAAGACCTGGATCATGCCATAGGAGGTGTACGTTTACCCGAGGTGACCAAATCATTACCCTCCAAATGTTGTGTGACCGCCATAAAATCGCAGTTCAGGCCAGGATTAGACTTTATAATGTGAGAAATGTAAATTTCAGTGAAAGGACAGTTCGATGAAGGTTGGATGAAACCAGTGTCTTAAAGAAGACCTGGAACAGTGCCACAGCTTTAGTGACACCTTAGAGTAGCGCAACTTCAGTTTGCAAGGCAGCATCAACTCAAGACTGCTGAACAGTGGTGATCTGTACTCTTTACAGATGAGAGCTGTTTCTGTCTAAGGTCCCCAGATAAGCGTGAAAAGGTTTGGAGGAGATGAGGGGAGCAATATTCATTTGCTACACTATCTACCAGGACAGGGGGGACCTTTTGGAGGAGGTCCAGTCATAGTGTGGGGAGGTGTCTGTTTTTAGGGACTCCCTGAGCTTATCTGCATTGACTGCGGCAGGGGACTTGATGCACATCTGTACATCAAGGAGGTTCTAGTTCACATGTAATGCCATACGCACTGTTTGTGTGGAAGAAAACGTCAGGCTTATGCATAATAATGCACATGTGCATGTTACAAATTGTGTGAACGTGTTTCTCTGGGAAGTAGGAATAGGCTACAGCTGTGGACTGGCCAGCACTCAGCCCGACTTGATTATTACGGCATGGAACGTGTGGGATTTCCTAGCGCCTAGGAACAGTTTAAGGATACTCTGTGTGAAGAATGCTCCCAATGCCTTCAAGTAGTCATTGAAGCCAGAGGAGGAAATGCAACCCTGAAAATCTCTATATAATTGCCAAAATTCAGTTGTTGTTGTTGTTTTACAATTTTTTAAAAAACTTTAGAACATGAAATTAATGTTTTGTTGTTTATCTCAAACATCCATTCTGAAGTAAACTATAAATATTTCACAAATAGTTGAATTAGTAAAAAGTTTTTTGACACTTAATATTATTTTCATTAAGTGATCTGGTCAGTGTATAAATGAAAACACATTAGAGATAAAAGTTCAGTTGTCTAACTCTTAAAAATTTTGAATGGGAAGATGAAGATTTGTACATTTTTGGTGTATAGTAGCCTGTATTCACACCTTAGCACTCCGGTTTTCCCTATCATCTTTCATTCCAGCAACACTCTTCATTAATCATTGCTCCAGAGGAGTGCGACAGGCTTCGGCAGCCGGCACACTTCCTATCCTCGCCACTAGATGGGGGCTTTATTCATTCCATTCCTGACCCGTCGAATGACTGAAAACAGGCTGTGGATTTTCATTTTCAGTGTATCTACTCCTTAGTCTCCTGATATGGGGTTGGAAATTGGGCGAGAGGAAATTATACGGCATGTTTTTACTGCCATATGCCCTTCCTGAAGCCATGCTCAGTTGAGGCGCTAATGAAAAAATGAATGATGGTGAATGAAATTGGGTAAGGAGGTGAAGGGAATCGGCTGTGGCTTATGAATAGGAACTGTTCTGGCATTTGCCTGGAAGTGAAGATGAGAAATCAAGAAAACCAAGCAATAGTGTAAAATGCTGGACGATTTAATTCTTCAGACAGGAACTTCAGAGCACTACCGACAGTATGGCTTATCTATCACCTTGGTTCCTGTACATGGGATACCTCGACTTGACCAGAGAGTAGAACAAGTTCTTCAGGATTGATTGTGGGATACTGATCACTTTATTATTGAACATGCCTTCAGTATTCTTGAAAAGATGAACTGGATCGGGTATGACGCAAGGATGCAAGAAATAATTTAACAACCGTTGGGTTGACGTCCTGCGTTACACCGACTCGCCCCCCAAATGCTTGATTTGGTGCACCCATATCTGACACAGCTGCTAAGATATTAAGGCGTATTTCTTGGGTTTCCATTGTCTGAAGTGATAATTTCATACTCAGTGCCATCTATACTGTCTCCAGTGAAAAAAGTATGCAATTATCTGTTTCCATCTACTTGATAAACCTCCCAACATAAACACAAACATGTGGAGCTTGCCCATTGTGACCAATTATTTTCCCAGTGAATGCATTGCATGAATTGTCATATTCATTCCCTGGTGTAATGGACATTTGATCCATTAATAGAACACATTGTTTTCTTTCTCTGCTAAATAGATCAACTTTTATTTTCAGGAACAACCTCTAGAATTCCTGGCTGAATAGGAATATTCTGAACTTTCCTGCAGAGGGTTCTTAGGGAAGGAAGCGGATAATTTTGCTCTAAGATCTAGTCATAGCTTTTATGTTCACAAGACAATTTTAATTTGAGAGAGTATCTGTTTGTCACATTCGACCAAAATGCTTTTTTCCCGCGGACTAAACAAATCTGATCACCATTGAACATTTTCCTCAGGTTTTTCTTTACGCTGTGCATCTCATTGATTTTGTTTTGTCTGATAATACGTTTAAATTTAGAACGTGTGTATCAGTCTGCGATTTTGCTTACCGAGCTCGATAGCTGCAGTCGCTTAAGTGCGGCCAGTATTCGGGAGATAGTAGGTTCGAACCCCACTGTCGGCAGCCCTGAAAATGGTTTTCCGTGGTTTCCCATTTTCACACCAGGCAAATGCTGGGGCTGTACCTTAAGGCCACGGCCGCTTCCTTCCCACTCCTAGCCCTTCCCTGTCCCATCGTCGCCATAAGACCTATCTGTGTCGGAGCGACGTAAAGCAACTAGCGATTTTGCTTCTCGAGCTTTTTGTAATGGTTTCCGTACCACTTCAGTCTCTCATTCGAAGATTTTACTGTGTCTATTCTACCCTTTCAGCCTATAATTTGGGCTCCGGCTATTAATCCCAGGGTCGCGTACGGGTGATCCCAGGTGGTATTTCGAAATAAGAATAAAAACGTAAATTAATAGGCAGGAAAGATAAAGAGTAAACAATAATAAAAAGATAGTGAATGAGAACCTTTTGTAAACTAATTAATTTTTTTGGCAGTAAGACATATAAAAAGAAATGAAGAACGATAAAAGAAATCATTGATAAAATTTCACAAGGTCAACTGACATGAAAACCCACTAATAATCCATACGGACATTACAAAATTCGGTTATATCTTCCAAGTCTTATTGTTCAATTGAGCACAAATGCATCACTTATACAAAAATTAAGTCGGTTTATTTTAAAATTCATTTTCACTCATTAACTCTTTGACACAATACAAGACTCTCTCAAAATCTGAAATCCTAGGAAAAATACACATCGGGTGGTTTAAAGTTAGTTTACATTATCTTAAGATACACCTTTACGGTTTGGTGATAACAAAAGAATTTACCCACATAAGTCATTACATATCATTTCATTTTGTTTACACTGGTATTGGGTTTCATTATTAAAATGACTGACCTCATTGATCCGAAATTAGAAATGTAGGCGACCTGCACATCGTGATGAGGATGAAAAATGATGATGAAGACGACACATACACCCAGCCCCCGTGCCAGCGAAATTAATCAGCGATGGTTAAAATTCCCGACTCCGCCGGGAATCGAACTCGGGACCCCTGTGACCAAAGGCCAGCACGCTAACCATTTAGCCGTGGAGCTGGACATCCGAAACTAGAGTTGACCTGTGTTAACGCTTTACAAATAAAATTAAACTTTATTAAATCATCTTGCCGAACACGGACTGAATGAGTTTATCTGATCTAATTCACTGACATGAGTAGGACCAATCAAAAATTCAATCTCATAAACACAACTAGCTGTCTAATTACTATATTCCACCAACAAGGAAATTATACGTTAACAAAATCACACTAATAATAAATCTGTAGCGAAGGGCCCTACGTAATATAAACAAACACAATCCACAAAAAAAACTTATAACTACACTTGCTTTACTGCAGTGGGAATGGAACCCCTGCTTCAGAGATATGGCAACCTCATTGAACTGAGTCCACAATCAACAAATTACACCCACAAAACAGAATTTGTGTTGTTAAATACACATACAAGAAATAAAAATCACACATATAAACAAATGAATCCATGATGACAACCATCAATGAAAAACCCAAGTCCAGTGAACTGTAGTGTTGGCTACTGAGTGTATGATTCGAAATAGTGCACCGATTCATTCCCCCCTGTGGGTGGGGGCGGTAGAAAAACACCCACGGTATCCCCTGCCTGTCGTAAAAGGCGACTAAAAGGGGCCCCAGGGGCTCTAAAATTAGGAGCTGGGTTGGCGACCACGGGGCCCTTAGTTGAGTCCTGCCTGGCTCCTCACTTTCATCTATCCTATCTGACCTTCCTTGGTCAAGTCTTGTTATTTCCGACTCCGACGGTATTACGTATGGAGGCCTAGGGAGTCTTTCATGTTCACGCCCTTCGTGGCCCTTGTCTTCCTTTGGCCGATACTTTCATTTTTCGAAGTGTCGGACCCCTTCCATTTTTTCTCCCTGATTAGTGTTATATAGAGGATGGTTGCCCAGTTGTACTTCCTCTTTAAATAATAATCACCATCACCGATTCATTCGCATGTCCGAGTGAATCGATTCACAGGGACGGCGAGCTCACGGCACGCGATTCAGTTGAGTCACAGCAGACAGTGCTGAGTGGCTCACTCAACAACACACACGCATGGTTCATTATCGGTACATTGGGTATTGGCGGGGAGCCGAACTTCCCCTGCAGGCGAGACATACAGAGCCATAGCACACTGAAAGAATCGTACGCTAAGACGGGCTCTCGCTTTCAGCTCATTTGAAAATAATACCCATTTGCGTTCACTGTCCTCTTCTTACAGGGAGGTTTAAATAATATATGGATTTATTTGCAGTGTTAAAATGGTAGTCAAAACATAATTCCAAAGTAACTAGCTAGTAAATAGGTAGGCTGTTAGGTTCTTCTATTTATTAGTTTAATGAATCAGTTTTATAACTTAGTTGACACTCGACAATTAATTCAACTCAACTCTCTAGCCTACCTTATGACTATAAGTCATGCTTGTGATCACTCGAAATGGTCTGTTTTATATTGGGAAGAACCGCTCAGTATTTTCTCAGTTCGCATGTCACATCATTGCACAAGACTTCAATAATCGAATCACGAGATCACCGGTGTACGTGGACAGTGGGTAAGTGAGCCGGCTGACGCTACAACTTAAATAAAAAGATGTTGAATCAGAAAACCACAGGGCTATTCTGCATCTCGGGTATCCTATACAAAATATGACGATTTAAAAATCATCTATTGATAGAAAGAGGCATATTTTCGAAGATGACCGAGCGAATTGGCCATGCGGTTAGGTTCGCGTAGCTATGAGCTTGCATTTTCGGGGGATGGTGGGTTCGAATCCTACCGTCGGCAGCCGTTAAGATGGTTTTCCGTGATTTCCTATTTTCACACCAGGAAAATGCTGGCGTTGTACCTTAATTAATGCCACGGCCTCTTCCTTTGCACTCCAAGCCCATCGTCGCCATAAGGCCTGTCTGTGTCGGTGGGAGGTAAAGCAACCTGTTTGATTTATATATAATATGTAGGCTACTTATTGCGAACTCAGTTATTTTTACATCTAATTCTGATATATAATAGAGTTGTGACTTTCAGAGAACTGAGGAAAACCCATAAGTTACTGTATAAAATTTGAGTTATGTCGGTTCTTATTGTTATTAACTACTCAAGTTTTATACTGTAATATAATGAGCATGTATAGTACCACACAAGTGCCTATTTTTTCCTGCATTTCATTTTTAACTTAATTTGTTTTGTCCTGTGTACTTACCGTGAATACAATGACATTTCCATGTTTTTTTTTTTTTTTTTTTTATCATTTAAGAAAAGACTAGGCAAACCGTTGGTAGGGAATCTCCCACTTGGGCGACAGCCTAAATGCAGATCACTGATGATTGTGCGTACAGATATTTTTTCATATAATTCTATATACTTATTTAATGGAGTTTAATGGTACAGGCTTTGGAACAACATTTGATACGAAGAGGTGGCTGCCGGGAGTAACCTGAATCTGAAAGCTAGGTGACGCGTAGAAAAGCAGTTTATAGAATGAAGTCCAGATCGCAGCAGCAAGCTTTGAATGTTGTTGCTGCTGTCTTATCAGTAGACACTACACAGGTGTAATATTACGGTGACTAATGTGCTGTGAATCGGATCACTGTATCGATTCAGTAACGTGAACGGAATCAAATAAATCGATTCAGTAAAATGAGTTGAATATCCCATCACTAATGACCTGGTCGAGAATCGAAGTGATGTCCCTCAAGACATCCAATTACAGCATACCTGAAATGCCCTGACTTCTAACCAAATTGATATTCAGTTGACGTTAAATATTGAAATAAACTTGTGCTGTGGTTCTACTTAATCAATTGGAACTGTATAAAATAACATCTTAATTAATATTCAATGATCTTATCTCAACATGATACTTCCTCTGTCCCAAAATAATAGTCGCATTCCGTCAGTGAGCTTTAATTGTTAACAGCGGCAACGTAATAGCAATTTAAGCACAGAACAGTGATGTTTGCTCTGTCGCAGAGCATATAAACTGGTTTAGCAGTCTGGGACATATGCGCATGACCGTGGTAGGCGGTCGCATGAACCGAGGTGTTCAGATCAACGCAAGCTATCGGTGAATGCAGTGGTAGTGACGTGAGTCAGACGCTTTGTGTGTACAATAGATGTCAATACGAAGTACGTACCGTTTACATATTGTACTTGCAGTGATAAAGTGCCATTGAAGAAATGGGAAGAGTGAAAAATATAGATGATGATCAGAGGAGAGCCATTTATGAGCATTTACGTCGTGTAAGTAATAATGGCATCTTGCAAAGAGGTGTAATAAAGGAAAGTGCTGTGAAATTGGACCGTCTATGAACGGCAATAGAGCGCATATGGAAACAAGGTGAGAACTCCATAATGAATGACAATATTGTTGCTGATGTCTCCGCTAGAATGAAAGGGAGAGTCGGTAGAAAGAAGAAATGCATAGATCAGGATAGACTTAAAAACATTCCATTGCGTCAAAGAAAGACGATCAGATCAGTAGCTGTCGCTTTGGTTATGGCAAAATCAACAGGGCATCGCAGAATCCAAGGAGAAGCTGTTCGACGACATTCATCATGACTAAAACCAATACTGAACTTCACAGAACAGAAGCGTTAGCAATTTTGTTTGTCAATGTTGGATCCTGCAATTTCGATACGCAGAGCAAGATTTCAGGACATGTTCGATCGGATTCATGTTGATGAAAAATGGTTTTACATGACTGCAGAAAAATGACGACCTTGCTGCTGAAGAACCCTATCCACATCGACCCTGTCAGAATAAAGCTTCATTACGAAGGTGATGTTTCTAGCAGCAGTGGCACGTCCCCGTCCCGATTCATTGCGTAACCAGTACTTTGATGGTAAACTTGGGGTATTCCCATTCATCGTCCAGGAACCAGCAAAACGCAGTAGCAAAAATAGGCCTAGAGGGACACTGGTTACGAAACCTATCCAATCCGTTACACAGGACGAATACAGAAAGATGCTCATGGAGAAAGTTCTTCCTGCTATCCAGTTAAAATGGCCTTCATGGACAGCATCAAAACCCATCTACATACAACAGGACAATGCAAAACCGCACATTGATCCGTCTGATCCTGAGTTTAAAGCTGCTGCTGCTTCTAATACTGGTCTAACCATACAGTTCTACTGTCAGCCTCCAAATAGCCCCGATATGAATGTCCTAGATCTCAGCTTCTTCCATGCCATACAGTCTCTCCAATATCAGGAGGCAACATCCACAGTAGATGAACTTGTTACTGCTGTTGAAAAAGCCTTCAAAGACCTTCCCGCTGAGACACTGAATAATGTTTTCCTGACCCTGCATGAACGTTCATGGAAAGAACTGTTACAACCTGCTTCACATGGGGAAACAAACTGCAACGACAGGGGTGTATACCTCTTGTTCTATAGTGCGATTCCGATATTGTCATATCAGCTCGTGCTGCCTTAGAACGTGTTGAGTGATCAGGTGCAGTTGTGAGTACTGTCAATAGCATCGGCTTGGTGTGGTGTATTAGTGTTATAAGTATATTCCTTTCTGTATTGTTTATTGTCAATAAATTACTTGCGAAAGAAATGCGACTATTATTTTGGGACAGAGAAAGTATAATCTTTCACATTCAGACGCAGTCACTAGGAGACTCTTAATTTTGGAGTAAACATTTACCTTTCAACGCTCTCTTGGCGTAACACACATGTCAGCATCCCTCTCCCTATCTCCATGACAAGGCAAGTACATATTCAGTCTTCTTCAAAATTCCTTCTAATCTGGCCTCTCTCGGACTCTCTAACAACGTCCACTGGTTCAATATCTCGCCAGGATTAACATAATATTCCTCAAAAACCATGGTCCGGAATACACAATTTCTTACCTTTATTGTAAGTTTCATAATATATCTCATTGTTATTTTCTTCCCCTCACTGCCGTTCTGATGTTTGAAATATATCATATCTCAACAAATCCCTAAATAAACACAATAAAGAAATGCCGAAAAACACGAACTACCTCACAGCACAGATCTTTATCTCAACCAAAATCAAATCATTTATCCTCGTACGAAGAATTTAAATATAAACTGTAATATTCAGTGATGGTCACTGGTTCGAAACCGTAACACAGCACTGATGGGTCTTTCTCGAAGAACAAAATACACTTGCAACATGCCGTACAATTAACATGCTCCCACAAACTACTTTAAATGTACATAATGCCATCTAACCTTTATCCCCATTACATTAACACACGCTGATATATAATTGGAAGATTGTTTCAACACACGCTCAAAAATATATTTCGAAGATAAAATTGATATTATCACTCAAGAATTATATACACAAAATAAATACCCCCAAGGCATTAGTACCATAAAATAACTTATTCTAATCTAGGTGACCCTTGCTACATAACTAACCCAAATAAATTTAAATATTACATGCAATAAATGACTATGTACAAATTTACTTTGGCAGCTAGAAGCGGTTATTTATAGATTAAATAAAATCAGATGTACTCATCCCTGTCCGCGTCGTTCCATGATTCAGCAATGCACCAGTTTAGGCCATCATGCCAGCCCATCGATGCTACGCTCACACCATTATGACACTGGAAATATTGTTGTCCTTAGAGCTCTCTTCCATGGTTCTTCTGATGTACACTGTCCCGAAACAGTCCGATTCACGGCACAGTTTGTAGATCGCGTCGCGCACAAGACGAAATACACTGAGCATAGAAAACATGCAGCATCACTTATCACACAACTTAAACACAATGAAATAATCGCTCTCACGATTCCGTCTACGTAACAGTTCAGTCTGTAGCCTATTCTCCACCGAAATCTAGTAGTTAATGTTAACTACAAGTTCTAATTTGACTCGCGACTCCATTACTTATGAAATTCCACACTGCTTGCATAACAAATGGCTCGGTTCTTCACACAGCTGTACGTATCAATTTGTGAAAACCAGCCATTAATATTTCTCTTATGGGAAAATCCCTGTGAATTAAGTTCGTTTCTCCAATGTTACAGTTATTATCTCTGCCCACAGAAATGCTCGATGCTGACTACACGTTTTCCAAGCGACGATCGTAAAAAAGCACGTCCGACCCGTTCATTTTCAGACTTCAGAGTGAGCTCATGATTAGCGCGTGGCGTCATGTGGCTCGCGTACTCCTAAATCATTCCATGTTAAGAAAACAGTATTGCTCTCTTGACAACACGGTTGCCATGTCGAAAAACTCTGCTCAACAGCACCAAAGGAAAACGATGGTGGTGAATCTCAGTACTTAAGTTCAAAACAAAAGAAGGAAGAAACTAAGCTGCAATATCCTTTTTTTAAATCTATGGTACGGGGGTTGTAGGGGGGGGGGGGCTTATTTAGGTTTTTACAGCAACATGGGTAAACTACTGCACATACAAAACCTCAGTATTGAAGTTCAAGGCAAACTGGGAGAAAATAGATAACAAATTTTATAAGCTCGGGGTGGGTTATGCAGTTAGTTGCATTTAATGTATTTGCCCAAGCAACGCCGGGTACTACTTTGCCGTCATATCGCCCCACGAAAAGAATGGTAACAATTCAATGCACTTGTGAAAAATGTGGCAAAAATAAAATGCGCTTAAGGAACAAAAGCTAAATAACAAAACCAACCACAGATAAAAATCAAAGCGAATTTCTGTATCAGTACAAGTCATGCGGTGATGTATCGCTGCACACCACAGCGACAAAATCTTCAGTTACAACTGCGGTACAGTTAATTTCGTTTGGCTGTTTCTAGCTGGGCGTCTGCCATGTGTAGGTAAATGCGTGGTATTGTGGTGGAGGATATTGGTGTGTGAGTTGCAGGGATGTTTAGGACAGCACAAACACCCAGCCCCTGGGCCATTGGAATTAACCATTGAAGGTTAAAATCCCTGACCCGACCGGGAATCGAACCCGGGACCCTCTGAACCGAAGGCCAGTACGCTGACCATTCAGCCAACGAGTCGGACTGCTGTACAGTACAAGAATATTAGAACACACACACAAATAAGTAAATGAGTTCTCTTCAACAGTGATAAGCTGCCGCCGATTCACAGCGTAACGGATTACGCGTCGCGTGTACCACAGCAACTCAGAAGGAAAATGAAGGCAACAAATGTAAGGCTGTTCCCGCCATTGTGCTTCCTCTCTGCAAATGTATTTATTAAATAGAGAATTATAAGTAGTTATTTTAATAAATCACATGCATCATCCATTTTCTTTCTTTCATAATAAAACATAAAGGAAATTATAATATTCCTTAATCACGAGGAATTATAAGTGTCTAAGAGGGGTGTGTTCACTCCTTGTAGGTCTATAAGAGCAATACTGATTTCATAACATGGAATGAGCTGTAGCACACACATCAGGATTTCCCCTTTATGTTGCATCATACTTTCTGTCCCTGGTTATCGCATATTCAACTTCACAAGCTGCCAGGATATTTTAATTTAATTTATACGTGATTATAAGAGTCTTATTCTCATTTCATAATCATTTCTTCTGGACTCCAACCTTCCTTCGCACTGTTATTATTTTGGTACTACTGCTACCATTCCAGTTACTCATTTGCGCGCTGCCTTGTGATCCGTCTGTTCAGAATCTCCGCTGGTAGATATATTTAGCTCTGTTTCATCTCGTTCTCAAGTTTTTCCTTCTACCAAATGGAAAATTCCAGTGCCCTATATGATGCAACATCCGCCAGTCCTTTACACGTGTAACTCTGAAGACATGATACAGTTTGCCGGATTTCCACATACATCTTGCTTCAGTACGAACTATCCCTTCCCATATATATTTTTTCTCATGGCATCTTATTCCTATACCAATGACATGAACCGATTGGGTTCACTATGTATATTTGAATGAGGCAGGCTGCAGCTTGCTATTGCAGGCTCGTTCGGTGAAGCAATTGTCGAGTTAAAAATTACGGCATTCTCGTCCGTACCTGGCACTGCAGTGACTGTCTGGTTCCATGTCTAAATGGTTAGCGTGCTCGCCTTTGGTCACAGGGGTTCCGGGTTCGTTTTCCGACAGGGTCGGATATTTTAACCATAATTGGTTAATTCCGCTGGCACGGGGGCTGAGTGTGTCGTCTTCATCATTTCATCCTCATAACGACGTCGCCTGCGGGTGTCAAATCGAAAGACCTGCATCTGGCGAGCCGAGCTTGTCTTCGGACACTTCCAGCACTGCAGTGACTGGTAGATTAGAGTATATATTCTCTCTACCTGCACATTTCATCTTTTTTGGACTTTTTGGACTGCATGTTTTCCGAGTGATGGGAGGTTTCCTTTTTTGTGGTTCTCGGTGATAGAAAATGACATCTCATAATTATTTTCCCATCCGCGTACTTCTTCCTACATATGCGGCTCAAAGTGTGCCTATTAGTGAATTAAAATAACACGCCGGTCATTCCAGCCAACTATATTTAGAGTCCTGCGCGGATATACAGAACAATACCCGCATCCGTACTTCTTCATCCGCAACCGCAAAATGGTTATCCGCGGATATTGTAAATATTTAGCTACAGTATATTACACCCAAGGTATTGAAACGGATAGATCTGTTAACATAAGACAATAGGCCTGACACCTGCCACCAGAAGCAGAGATTTTCTCTGGCGACAACTACCGACGTACTGACCTTTGTTCCTTCCATTAATTGTGGACAGGAGCCTGTTAGGCTTAGGTCATATTTACGACTTTATGGTCTCAAAGCTCTCTATATATTACTATTCTCCCATACCAGTGTCAAGGGTCGCCTAAGCACAAGCAAAAAAGAGTATACCTGAGTGAAAATAAATAAATGTCATTATTTAGAAATTATCAGCAAAATCATCCGCACTGCCATACAGTTTGTATCCGCCAAGACACTAACTTCGCGGATATCCGCGGATAAATCTGCTAACTGCAAATGGTAGCTTGGTCCTCGATTTTGGTTTCCCACTGTTTTTGTTGTTGTTGTTGTTGTTGTTGTATAATTGTGTTAATATGGAGTCTTCCAGCAGTATTTTGTGAGTGTATTCTATGTGTATTTTGGTGCTCATGCACGGATATTATTCAGAATATAGTTGATTATTCAATGGAGTTATTGATGGACTTGCGTGCAGTTCTTACCTATTTAGTCGTTTTCAGAAGGTTAGGTAAAGCCTGAAGCAGATGTGTCAATATGCGGCTTTATGTACACGCCCTGGGAGAGAGAATTATTATGCTCTATTTAAATTCGGGGGATCCATTTAGGTGTAGGCCTACTCGGGTGCCCATATTACGGACATTTCGATTAATTATTTTATTAAGGTGTCAGAGTTATTTTATTTATTCAGTATTTTATTTTATTCATATTTTATTATTTTTAATCATATTTCATTGGCACCCAACAGTGGGGCAATGGTTATTGATGGCTATAGAGATATATTTCAGAACAATTTTCAACATGTTTTAAAAATGAATTTGGCATAGTCATCTTGATCGTAGATCTTTGATACCAAAATATCTATTCTGCATTCTTTCGTATAAATGGTAGAGAATAGATTTGAAACTAACGGAAATTGTCTGTGTCGATTAAAAACACCTCAATAGAACCAAAACTGATTCGTAGTTGTATTTGTTATCAGAAAGGGAAAAAGCCTATTTTCCCTGCTAAATATACACCTGGAATTAACACACGGTATCAATAATAACAAAATATTGAACACTTGTAATTTTACACCTACTATGCAAAGGAGTTTTTCTTTATTATTTTGTATCGTTTTATACCCATCAAGTGAATTAGAATCTGTCAACTTGAACACCACAATCACGATTTAAACAGCAACCTGCCACACTCTGTCCTCTCGGTGTAATGACAGATTTGTCTGAACTTCTGCGTCACAGTTACTTTCAAAGTACAAAACAATACCTCAACAATTTACGCAAGTAAATTACGTCTGTGTACTTGCATCGCTTGTTATCAAGCGAGAAGGAAATTCTGCACTTCTGACATTCTCTTCTACTTCGTATTTCTTATGTCTGGCCTTTCTTCTTATGTACCGCATCATAACTTTATCTGCCGCATCCTGCAACTTGTGTGATTGCGGGGCCATGCGTAATCTTGGTATATACCCTGGGCTATCAGGCTTCCAAGCCACGTTGGGATTGCGGGAAACGAACTTGCGGATGAAGCTGCAAAGGAAGCTGTACTTTTACCTCCAAGACCAGTCAGTGTACCTGCTAAGGATATTTGTTCTCAGCTACGTCGAACCATCTTGGCTTCCTGGGAATCGGAGTGTCTAGATATCTGAACTCTCAACAAGCTGAGAGCAATTACGAAAACAACTACCGTGTGGCGGTCCTCTTTCCGACCTTCACGGAGAGAGGCCAGTACTATGCAGGCTGAGGATAGGTGATTTACGATCCACGCACTCTTATCTCCTAAAGAGGGAAGACCCCCCCAGTGTGTTCTTGTGGTGCCGACTTCACCGCGGCGCAGGCTGAAGATAGGTGATTTACGATCCACGCACTCTTATCTCCTAAAGAGGGAAGACCCCCCCCAGTGTGTTCTTGTGGTGCCGACTTCACCGCGGCCCACATCGTCACAGAGTGCGCCGATCTCTCTGGCCTAAGATGGAGCCTCGACCCGCAGGAAACACTCGAACGCATACTAGCCGATGACGCGACTACTGCTGATCTCGCCATCCGCTTTATGTGCGACAGTGGACTTATCAAGGGTATATAAATTACAAGTGTACTGTTATTCAGGGAACGTGCGTTCCCTTTTGATACGTTAGTAATCCGTTCGGCCTAATTCTATAATTGTTTTTTGTTTTATTTTGTACTGCGTTTCCAAATTCCTTTGTTGAATAAATAATTTTGTTTTATATTTTAAAATTATTTTCCACTTATTTGTTCAGAGAGGATGATTACCTCGTTGTACTTCCTCTTAAAACAAAAATCACCACCACCACCGCTATCAGGCTCTCTCCTAGGTGTTCCATTAATGAAATGCCGACTACAAAATCGAGAATGTTTTAGTGGAGTATGCGGTTTTTTGACAACTATGTCCCTCCTCAGAGCGATATCATGCTTCTCCGTGGTTTCCCATTTTCACACCAGGCAAATACTGGGACTGTACCTTAAGGCCACGGCCGCTTTCTTCCCACTCCTACGCCTTCCCTATCCCATCGTCGCCATAAAACCTATCTGCGTCGGTGCGATGTAAAGCCAATTATTTACAAACAAGGGGATACTCTAAGCTTTTCTTCTCTTTGTATATTGTTTTTCTTTCGGAAACAAGTATAATCTCATTCCAGGAGAACATATTTTTAATGTAAAATTACACTTAACGACAGAACAATTACACTGGTCGATAATGTTTTCTTCACAATAAATCCTATTAGTGAATTTCGTGCATTTTGTCATAGTGAATTCAGATATGTAGTCAGAATTTTTCCATCAGGCAAGTCTTTTTGTGACAGGAACTTTTTAAAATTTGATTTTAGCATTATCTTCTACCTGTACTAGGAACTCTATCTCATATATTGAACCCTTGAACTTTCCATTCCATCGTTGGTCGGCCACGGCTGCTACAGTAGAACAATATAGAACTTAAATCATGGGTCGTTGCGGGAATAAATTCGGTCACGATCTTAACCAAACGATGGGGTTCAGAAGAGAGCCTAACTACTTGAAATGAGGAGCAAATATGTGCTTACTAACTTTTATTAAAATCGAAATGACACGACAACATTGTTATTTTAATATAAATCCTTGAGAGAAAAAAATTATAAATTATTTATTATTGAATGTTTCAAACGCAGTCACATTGCATAGCGTTGATTTATTTCTCACAATATCGAAGAGTTGCTTCGGTGAAATTAGTACATTAGTGGACAGTGAAACTGAAAAACTGAAAAAGGAAAGACCTGAAAACCGGGCACCTATTACTCCAAACGAGAACTGAGAATTAATCCACACGATCCGTGGAAAATCTGACTTTCAACAAGTAGAACGCCTGATTTCCTCTCAATTAAGGTTATCCACCAGTCGAATACCCTTTACGGATACGGAACACCCGCCGAATGGACCCTTAATCGAACCAAATTGACTATCAGTTGCTTTGGATAGGTTGCGAAATATTGTGGGAAAGCATGGTGTTCACTACAAGTTAACAGCATCATTCACAATTGAAATAAAATTCCACCATGTATTTGTCATTCATGACACCCTTATGTGATAAGGTAATCCCGATGCTAAATGTGCATCACCCAAACAGCTGTTCGGAAGGAACCAACAACAACATGATCCGCGAGGATCTTACGTTACGTCGTTCTAAAGGAACAAAACTGCGAAATGCAGGAAACACTTATTCATCACGCATTTAGAAGAAATGCCAAACACTGAAGTTAATTAAAAAGTGGTAAATCACTTGAAAAGTATTATTACCAAACCGATTTTCAGGTTAGAAATGTTTATGTTACGCTTAATGAAATTACCAGTCCACATTGAAAAAATATTACAACTTTAAGGAATTCTTTCCTTAAAAAAAACAATGACTACCTTTACAGATCCGTCTACTTATTGTCTGTCCCAACACACTACCTATAAAATGATTACTTAATCGAATTCAACTACGAATAAAATGAAAATACGACAAAGATTGAAAATAAAATAATATTACTGGCTGACGAATCGAAACCGCATTCGCAGCTCAAGTCTCACACTAATACACTGAGTGTCAATATGCACACTATCAAAATGAAACGGATGCCAGAACGACAAAACAATTAAGTCCGTAAAATAAAATAACACATCGAAGTCATTAAAACTCAACACGCATGGAGAATTACAGTAAAAATATTTAATCTCCATCAGGTCGATATCCAATATTTGGGCAACCCTCATTCACCGATAGCGGCCCCGTTATCTCAAGGAACACCCTTCAGCTGTTGGAGCTACGCACTAGTTGGCCTCATTATTGTCGATTTAACCCTCTTCATATTTCATATTTTACTGTAGAGGCTACCTTCGCCCAAGTCACTTCGCAAAACAAAAGAAACATCTAATCTGAGACTTGAGTATGTACAGCTGACATCCCAGACCTATCGTCGGGCTCACTTAAAATCTGTACATCCTAACACTAATCTCTATGTACATGACACCTTCCAAATTCTATCGTCGGGCGTGAACTAGGACATATCATCAGTAACTCCAAGGAGAACATGTGACGTCCTAAATCTATGGTTGAGCGTCAAAATAGATCGTACTACGTATCCCCTAGCATATCAGGCGAACTAACAATTTCAAACCAACTCTGACATTTCAATACACATGCAACCACGTCTCTTACTATTAAACGAATGCAAGTCGAAAAACGCAGTAAGTCTCCATCTCGTTACAATACGTTGTGCCCGTTCGCATCTCGTAGACCATTTACAAAATGGCGGCGTAGGAAGGTATGGCCCATGCGATCTATTAAGGCAATGAACTTCTTATTAATACGGCATATAGGAGACCATGCACGTCACGGAACGGACTGATTTGGAAGACACTGCAGGACAGTAGAGGCTCAGTTGAATTGTTTTATAAAAAATATAGCAGCGGACTAATTGTTAAAAAAATATACTCTAAAAATTTCAACGGCAGAAGAAAGACGCAAGCACAAGCTAAGCTTTACATCTGAAGATTATCTTAAAATTCTGAAGAAGATATTGACTATTTTACGATCGACGATCACATCTGACAAAATAATTCACCGGCATACTTTATAAAAGAGACGAGATATTATAAAAAAATAAGTAAATCGCGGTGAGATACATCTGACTTGGATCCGGTGAGCAACCACTCTGCGATTGAAGAAAAAGGACTCACTATATTGGAGGACCGATAATTCCGAATGGGAAGAAAGTTACCCCTGTTGTTATAAACTTAATATATATATACGGAGAACTTATCCCAACCGAAGAAAATTTCGTCGTTAAGAATAAGCAGTAGAACTATGGAATATATCATGACTGATTGCTCCGCAAAAGGAATTTTCTACGCTGTCTGCAGATTTGGAATGATGACTGCTTGCTAAATCTACATGATGGACTGAACTGGGGATAGGCACCGGCCAGCTAGGGGACCAGCCGATGAGGATTGGACCGGCCAGCCAGAGGACCAGACGATGAGGATAGGCACCGGCCAGCCAGAGGACCAGACGATGAGGATGGGCACCGGCCAGCCAGAGGACCAGCCAGCCATATGACCAGCCGATGACCGGGAAGACGTTGACCAACCGGAGATCCAGATCCTAACAGAGGGTCTAACCACAACCAAGGAATGGAGCGACAACCAGACCAAACGTAGCATCTGACGAGCTAAGTCCATACATTTTTTTAGTAGAGTAGTTTCTTGCAATCTACACCCTCACTCTAACTTCGGCACGTGCTGATTAATTGGTGATATTTATGAATTAATTAAGAACGTGTGTGAATCATAAAGTGAAGTGTGAGATATTTAAGGCTATAAGATAAGATGGCAGTGTAGAATTAGAATTCTATTATATCATATACAGGCTACCGCACTTGCATACATACAGTAGAAACTAGCATGAGTAAATGAAAGAAGTGTTACTTGTGAAGATCTAATAGCAATGAGTCTATACGACTAGTGAAACTTCGATTAATTTCGTATTACTTGTACAATGATTACGTCACGAATTTACCTGCGCGACACAGATGAATATAGTTTAGTTACGTATTCCTTTCTTTATAGAAAGAGGGCATTGAACTCCAACTGCTGTTAAAAGATAAGAGGTTATTAAAATGCGTTTATAATAAGGCAATTCTAAAATGTTTTGGCATATAGCTTTAGGTGTAGTCGGCTATATGCGTACGGCAATATGTATGCCGGTGGTATGATAATGTATATTGGAATGGTGTTAAAATATGGTTATTTCTTGGAGTATATTAAGGAATATTTGAAATGAAGATGTTTGTTTATGTTCTGCGGTATGAGAAAGAATTGCTATTCGCCGAGGAAACGTCACGTTAGATTAACATGAGGTGAGTTTCTGTGTCATATGGAAAGAATATGTCAAAAGAGTGAACATCGCGCAGATGACCATTTTAAGGTAAGATTGACATGTATTATGGTAGAATTGTGAATCGTGACAGTTTTTATCTGACATTGGTAAATGGTATGTACCGAATACAAGAGAGTTCTTTAACATACGGTTTAACTAGGCTCATGACTAAGTACACATGTGATATTCTTTGGTGCGGTGACATTTCAATATAATACGTATTAATTTCATTCTGTACTGACCATACGAGTTGAGTAGCTCGTACACATGAGAGATATTGAGTAATAGGAGATAGCTAAAGCACATTGAGCCGTTGGTGTAGGAGTGTGTGGATCGGAAACTAAACAGTTAGATGTTCATTTCTTTTCACGCAGATATGATTTGAGTTGAAGTGTTTAAAATATAAAGAATAGGAAAATGGTTAGTTAGGAGCCATATGTTGTAGGCTCTAGGGAGGTATTGTCTTAGCCCGTAAGTTGTTATTTATGCGTATTCAAGATGAAGGACCAAATAATCAGAGTTCAGATTTATGAATGGAAAATTTGGAGAGCAGTTTTACGATTTCATACTCACGCAAGAGTTTGTTTGGGAGATACATACGCAAAGATATGATCAGATTTACATTCGCAATCTGATTTTATCCCATTTAATTTTTATTACGCTTCAATTTAGCAAACCATCCATTTTTATCACAGTGAACTGACTTAAAAGTGGTAAGAATATTTAATATAATTATCGTGACAGTATTCACATCGAGTATTTATATGGAGACCGTGATTGCTCAGTGATCTCTTGAATGTAATTAGAGTAAATCAAATACACTTCGGAACATGGCTACGAATATAGAAGTAAATAACCAATATGAACTTGCACATTGAATGAGAATGAGTGTAAATAATTTAAAATGTTAATTATTTTATTTTTATTTGAGCCAGCGCTGACTCTAATCCTTTATACATTAATGTTATTATGATAATACTACCCAGAATTCACATTAACTTTACATTGAACATGATTTATTCAATAAATTTTCTAATACTTTTCTTTTAGAAAGTGCCTGTGTTATGAATTCCTTTTGGGTAACGGCTAGTTTGTAAGTTAGCTAATAAGTTTTGTAGATATAAGTAACTGATGAGTTTGACAAAAGAGAGAGATTCTTTTTGAGGTTTTCGGCCGCAGGTCCTTACTTGAGCGAATAGGTTTCCCCATGATGTGTGTCACAGCAGACCGAGTCTCTTCCGAAACCACGTAAAAAACAAACACATATAAAATCTCAGATTTTATGAGCGATAGATAGAATACCCTGAGAAGAAATCGAGTTACCGGGAGAACTTTGCACTGTCCGCTCGACTGGCGGGTGCAACGTGAACTCGAAAATAAATATACGTGACGAACAATTCTCCAACTCAAACACAATCTCAGCCTGTGCAATGAAGTTTTTAGGGAAGCAATGATAACTCCCAACACACGTCTACCATTTAGTGGATGTATTCAAAATAATAATCATCACTACCGCATTAGAAACTCTCAAATCGCCTACCGTCAATTCCAAATATTTATATCAATGACGTATCCAGTGAAACGAAATTCAATACAACACCAACCATGTATTCGAAATGCTCTTTTGTCCTTGAGGTCGCATTATCTTAATATTCATACGGGCTTTACGTAACTAGTCACTTGACTTTTACTACCAAGATTTTTAACCTTTTACTAGAGTCGTTTTCACTTGGGATCTTACTAGAAATCTACGATGCCTCACACAGTAGTCGTCTCAAATTTCGGATTGGTAGCGGAATACTCTACAGCCTGTCACAATACAGTCTGTTTCACAAATACTTCCTCGGCAAACATAGCCTGTCTCAAACTCATTCTCCTTGCCTTATCCCAGCGGTATCACTTAAAATCCAGGCTTCATTTCATCTTCAATATTCCTATCCCTCTCATCTCCACATATATAAATTCTTCGCTCTCAACCCATTTTTCTTATATTTCCAAGACCCCTTTCATTTTTCAATCCTCTAGTGAAAACAACAACCATTATGAAATACACCTCTTTATTTTACTATTACTACGACTTTCGGACCTCGAGAATCCAAGAACACACCGCGACTTTCCGTATCACTGATATACACGATGTCCCAAAAATTTTTCTTCCCATGAATAAATATAACTCTATCGAATTTCACTGAAATATTCTAAGTGCCTGTGATCCTTGTAAAATATACAGGTTAAATGCACTTTTAACATAGACAAATTTCTTTATCCCGCGGTAGACATTATTATTATTATTATTATTATTATTATCGACAAACATTTCTGAATTCAACTGATATTTGAAATTAAGACACTCGCTACGACTATTTTACAATTATAGCTTTCCTAAATTTTCTCGCTTCGGACAATATCTCATAGAACATTAACACCAGATTTAAACGTCGCATTTTTACAGTTTCTTGCCGTGAAATTTTCAAACTAAAATTTTCACACGCTGACCAAAATTATAACACTTTTCGCCTGATAATTACAAATATCAACCCGACAATCATCTTGAAAAGTATGTTGGGACAGAACAAAAAAAATCTAACTACAACATAATACAAATATAGACAGACCTGCACATGGCGTCATTCCCAGTATTCTGGCTACATCGTCGCCAGCTAACCTCGTGCCTTTAGCCGTACATTTGCACAAATAACATCATTTCCAACATATCACTCTTACAAACACTGCCTTTTTCACACGATATTAAATTACAACACAAATCACGCACTTTCCTCGTTATAATGTGTACCACGAACCTCCCTCGTTCAGCAGTTCTGCAGTCAACTGCTACTGTCTGCTGTATCCCAGAGTTGTCTCTCTCTGTCACCCACAAACACACCAGGTGTTCAACAGATAACGAAATCAAAACTACTCTGACTAGCTTCCCAATTTTCTTACCACTTTCAAACACACATAAGGTGATACAGTAACATTTGCTGTGTACTTTAACAGACGCCTATACTTTCACAATTTGTCGGCAATAGTTCAGAAATTTTCTGTCACCTTCCCTTTCTAACCGACCGGGTGGACCTCAGCCACGAACATGTACTAAGTCGTTTGTAGATCAGTCTGGTACAATTTTCTGCTGACGACGGGCGTAAGCTACCGCCGCTTCAAAAACCAGATCGACACTGAAAAATATGCAATGGGGGTTCCTCTTATAGTCTTTAGGAGGGACGCTACACACACTACTAAGCTTGATTGCGTAATCTGCTAATTTCGCGTCCAATAGACCGATTTTTATGAGACTTGTCCCAGAATTCCGGACAGACTTGTAATTATTTTTGATGTTAATCTCATAATTTTATCACACTCACGACAGGTGAAATAAATTATTTCTGCCCGGACGTTTCGCGCGTTTTCTTCATCCCTTGACCTTGGCACGTGGAGCTAGTTCACTGATCTGACGCTGACTTGTACTTAGGCTTAACTGCATTTATAATTTACCCTGGGGGCTCTGTCTTCACGTAGGGTTTAAGAATAATTTAGATTATTTGTTTCTTTATTTACTGTATTGCCAAAATCCCTCGTTACGCAGAATTCCGTGAATTTAAAGAATTATCGGGCACTCGAAGTCCACCGAGGTGTCACGGTATTTCACGAGCCTGCCGCGGGTGAGATCCTTCCCACGCGACATCGAGGCTCTTAGGAGCGCAACATGGGTGCCCTCAAAAATAAAAGTAGCTTGTTGATTTGAAATAAATATTGAGAAAATAAAAAATATTTTTCTCATCGTGGAATTATGGGTTCAATATATCGATTTCATTCAAGGTGCATTTAAGGAAATTACATGTAATATCATGCTGAAGCACCAAAAAGACAAGACTGGGCAGGTTCATTCCTGTTTTGACACGCGCAGACCTGTTAATCTGGCATTGTGATGTGTCAGCATTGTGCAGACTGTGAATGTCTTAGCGCGAATATCACTAGTGAAATATTTCCTTCCTTTCTGTTTACAGTGTATTGTGCATGTTGTGTTTTAGTGTGTTGTTTTTCCATCATGCGAAGAACGTGTGTAAGCCATACTGATATTTTTTGCTATATTTGTGGTGGTGAGCTGACCTTCAAGTCTAAGGTGACATTTCACGCGACTTGTGAAAGAGTGTTATGAACTTTACTGTGACTGTCGAGTGGGTGATTTTTATAAGAGCTGGGCCCCAAATATATGCTGTATTTCGTGTGTTAGACTCTTGATTGTGTGAAAAAATGGTACACATCATATGCCATTTGCATTTCCCATGATTTGGAGGGAACCGAAGGATCATAGAAGCGATTGTTATTTTTGTTAACAAATATTAAAGGAATCACATCTAAATCAAAATGTACAGTTACGTATCCGAATTTGCCTTCTGCAATGAGGTCAGTCTTACACAACGAAGGAGGATGGTTGCCTAGTTGTATTTCCTCTTAAAACAATAATCACCACCACCTTACACAACGAAAGAGATCCCTGTATACATTATTTTAAAAAATCAAATGAATATGACACAAAACTCCTGCCTGATGAGGAAAAACTGAAGTGATATTTGAATTCAGCATGAAAAGTACTTCTTGAATCTCTTATTTTTTTGTTGTGAAAGAAAAAAGTTCATTTTTTCGACCATTGTTATTGTTACTAGAAGCACAATCACTAACTTCAGTCATCTCAGCTGAAAGATTCGTCAACTATTGTGACGTGGAAGCGTCATGTACAGTATTCTTTACTCCCTGGCAAACATACACATTACGTACGGCTCCCGGAATCTGAGGTACGGCATTGCCGCCCGAGCGCAACACTTGCAATGGGCACGGACCCTACAGTCACTGTAGGGTGGTAGTGATTGAGGGAACTGTGACGCCACAACGGTACGCCGCAGACCTGCGTCCTAATGTTTTGCCTGTCATGCTACAGTGTCGTAGTGCCATGTTTGAACAAGACAATGCTTGTCCACACACGGTACGTGTCCCCATGAACTATCCACATGATGTTGGGGTACTCACGTGGCCAGCAAGATCTCCAGATCTGCCCCCAATGGCATGTGTGGCACCAGCTCCGTACCAGTGCCTATCGAGGATCTCAAGGACCAGTTACAACATTTCTGAGCCAACATGCCTCTGGAGGGATGCAACGGCTGTATGCCAACCTTCCTAACCGAATCAGTGCTGCATCCAGGCCAGAGGGGGGTGCAACGTCAGACTGATAAGTGGGCTTGTACTGCAAATCTGTTTGTAAATTTGTCTCTAGTTTATAATCACTGAATTATCATAACGCATCCTCGCAACACGTGAAGTTTCATTTCTTTTCTTCCTCCCCTTCTTGGTACTCCAATTTTTTTGTCAGGTAGTGTACAATCGCGATCACAAGATTCCGGGTGGAAAAGGAAACGGGTAACGTTTGGGCGAAGATTTTGGCCAACCCTGAGGATGAAGGAGAAGTAAGCAACGCAACGTCACATGTGTTCGTCTTCCAGGAGGTGTGGCTTGTGACCTTGCGCACTCAGAGGTCACTCCCAACTCCATTTTTTCGGGAACTGGTTAAGATGTTTCTCTGGTTATACATTCTAGCTATACTAGCCTTTCCTAATCAAGGAAAACAATTAATTAACCGTATATATATTTCGTATGGAACAAATGATCTACATTATTTAACACAAGTATGTACGTAATAAATTAAAAATGAATATCAAGACCCTAAAGCCAGAAAAGCGGCGGAGGTGATGCTTTTATGAACTCTTCCCTGTGAATCTGCGCTGTGGACACTCCCGAATGATGTGGTTCATCGTCTGTTCTTGAGATCCGCACTCGCAAGCAGGTGAATCTAGCCATCCTCATTTGTGCAGCGTTGCTTTGCACCTACCATGACCAGTTCGTACGCGGTTTAGTTGGCACCACGTAGCTCTTGGTAGATCAGTTCCTGGAACATGCTGGGAAGGATCATCTAATCGGATTTGACGAGATGATGAAAAATCTCTCCACCCTTCCTTCCAGACTTTTTGATGTTGAAAGGCCCTGGCTGCTTAATGATGTTATCATCCCAAATAGGCTTCCTGGATTTCAGACGCATGGCTGAGTGAATCGGAAGGTGTTTAAAGTCAGGACAGATGTAAGTTTTCCAAGTTTGGGCAGCAGCTTGTTGTATTCTCAGTTGTGGAGGAGGTATACTTGCCAGTACGTGCAACCATGGCACAGGGGGTGATCGTAATGTGCCCGTTTCGATCCTTAAGGTCTCATTGAGCTGAGTATCTACTCTGTGGACATGGGCAGTTCTATACCATACCTTAGCACAGTATTCGGCAACAGAGTAGACCAGTGCAAGGCTTGCCATACGAAGAGTACTTGCATCAGCACCCATGTTGTGCCGGCTAGTTTGCGAGTGATGTTATTCCTGGTCCAAAGTTTTCCTCCAGTATTCTCGAGGGGTTTTCTGTAAGTCAGAGAGCGGTCCAGAGACTCCCGGGTATTTGGGGTTAGGATTGTTTCTCACCCTTTTTCCGCAGAATGTAATGTTCAGCTCTTGTATGGAGATTCTATTGTTAAGGTGAAAAGCTGTGACCTCCGTTTTTGACGGGTTTGAGCAAAGCCTCCATTGTTTGAATTAGTTTTCTAGTTTTTGTAGATCCTGTATCAGGATTTCTTCTCCTTCTTCACGATGGTTAGTTTCAATTGCTATGGCAGAATCATCAGCATAGCAGAACTTACGGCACATTGTTTCTGGTACATCACTTGTATATCGGTTGAAGAACAATGGGGCTAAGACAGATCCTTGAGGGAGGCCATTCTTGATGGTGTACGACTTATTCATCTTGTCACCTGAACATACTCTGAAATAACGATTCCTTAACATTGTAGATAACAGGGCATTGAGTCTTCTACACGGTAGTGCTTGTTTTATCTTCAGCATTAATCCATCAATCCACACTGTATCATACGCAGCAGTTAAGTCGATGAAAGGGCCATGGATGTTTTCAATCCTCTTTGGAAACCTGATTCTATAAAGAATGTTAAAGCTAAGACTTGCCCACAACAGCTTCCTTTTTCCCTGAATCCAGCCTGTTCTGGTGGTATTCTGCTGTCTAATGTGCAGTATATTCTGTTGTAAATTAGGCGTTCCAGAATTTTATAGCAAACGCTGAGGAGTGAAATTGGACGGTAGCTTGCTGGGTCGTCTGCTGGTTTCCCAGGTTTAAGGATTGCGATGATTTTTGCAATTTTGAACTCTGGTGGTGTTTGTCCTTTGGCGGGGATATCTGAGAAGAAATTCCTGAGCCACTTCTTGCCATTACTTTCTAAGTGAGTTATAAATTCTGGGAATATACATCCAGACCAGCTGCTTTTCCAGATTTCAACGATCGAATTGCTTGATTGAGTTCAGCACTCGTAAAAGGAGAGGAATAAAATGGGTTTTCATCCAGCTGATCGTTGATTGCTGTAAGACTCTCTTGTATAATTTTGTATTGGTAGGCATCTATCGGAACATCTTCTGACCTCTTTTTAATGTGTTGTGCGGTGGAAGATGGATTAAGTTCAGTTCTGGAAATCGGCAGTGGTGTTGCTGCTCCAAGTTTTCTAAGAAGTAACCAACCTTTGCGACTGGAGTGAGTAAAATAAAGACCTTGTGTTGTGCTATGCCAGTGCTCCCTTCTGTGGGTGTTCAAGGATTGTAGAATCTGCATGCCCAAGGAAGGATCTCAGTTTTCTTGGTATGCCTTAGCAAGCTCTTCAGTCTCTTCATTCCAGCAAGGAATGTAGTTCCTTCTATACCCACGAGGTATGTTACGTTTTGCTGCTCCAATAATTGTTCCAACAAAGCGTTTATAAATCTCTAGTTTAGGTGGAATCCAGCGAAGATGAGAATCAACTTCACGAGAATACTTCATCCATTGCGCTTTCTTGAAGTTCCATCTGGGTTTCTGTTTTGTTGTAATTAATGGGACTTGTAAACCGATGGTTAAAATAATTGGACGGTGCTGGCTGCGTGGAAAACCTGATACTAAATATATTGTGTGAGGTAAAGGAATATGGTTAGCATCCATTGTTATTAGGCAGAGATCAGGATTGGTAATTTAATTGCGATGAAGTGTGCATGATGTAACCCACCCCAATATACGGCATTTAATTCTTTTGATCAGCGCTGACAATAACTTCATAGGAACGGTTTTCCAAACGCCCTTGCGTCTGTAATAATCACAATTATTTAATGGCAAGTTATTTTTACTTTGCTTTTTAGGATAAAATTAATATTAGTAGTAGTGGTAGTATTTAACAGGGCCTATATTTACGAAAATAAGGGTCATTCTTTCTTACAGTGGTTGAGCGCAATGCCGTTTGATAATGAAGTTATTCACAGTCGAGACCGCTAACATTTCAGCCAGACTTCGTGCACAAGAATTTACAAAGAAACTGGAGAATTTGACTTTCAATGCGTTGACGTACACATTACGTCTGTTGCCTTGAAGGAGCCGTGTGGTTCCTCCCTTCATTCCCCTCTCCCTTCATTGTCTAGCCAGTGGGACGTGTGGGCAGGCGGAGAAGCATGTACCTTCCCCTCCGCGTACTTTGTTTTCTTCACCTCTCCTCACTCTTCTCGTGTTAACGCGTCTAATGGATATGACCAATGAGAGAGAGTGTGTGAGCAGGTACTGGCTTGTTCTGAGGGCTGTACTGATTTCTTGCCTGAAATTATTTCGAGTGTACAGTATGTCACTTTCCTATTCATACCCAACCCATTTCGTTATAAAGCATTCCATGTGCCTGTATAGTTATGAAAATTATTTAATTATAGTTGTGTGTTGTGAATGTAATAACAAGACATAAACTCACAGTACACAATGTTTTTGTGAGCGCAGATATGTTGTGTTTACACGAAAAACCTGCATACACTCCAAATTTCAAGTCACTTTCTTGTCCGTACACTAGTATAGATGGCGACATACGTAAGTAGGCGTGGTGCGAGGAGAGGTGTTGCTGGTAGTGTTCGTCCTAGACCTGTGATAGTGCTGGTAGAAATACGAAGGGTAAAGAGCTTGGCTATGAGTTGAAACAGTTGTCACACTAGCAGCCAGAGAGTACTCCCTGCGAAAAATAGGACTCATGGTGATGAAAAGATATGCCACTGTTCAATATGTCGTTAATAAGTTTAAGTACGAAGCGCCAGTGGAGAATATGCCAAGAAAACCCAAACAAAAGAAACTAAGTCCACAAGCAGAAAGGTTTATTGTGATGCGAATGAAATTCAACCTTCTCATAAGTGCTCCAAAGCTGCGGGCAGAGCTAGAAGCTGCTACTGGGAAGAAACTATGTACTCAGACGGTCCGGCGAGTTTTACATCGACACGGTTACCATGGCCGTATACCAAGGAAAAGGGCCTATGTTAGGAAGAAAAACCAGTCTAGCTTATTCAGGCGGCGAGAGAGGACGTTTTGCGTATTGCGTACCGTGAAGTATGGTGGGAGTTGATCAGTACCGGGCCGCTATTGGGAGGTGGCAGTGGAGGCAGGGGAAGAATTCTAAGACTAGTTTGGAGAGAAAAGAAGAGCTGGGAAAGATCGGGGTGGCGGTACTGGTGGCAGCAGCGATAGCTGTTCTTCTGGTCATTGGGGGCGCGGGGTGGAAATAAACCCCGGCCCGAATACCAGCGGCAATTTCAGCTGAGAATACTTGGCAGCAATTAACCCCTCAGCGCCGACCTCTATACGTGGTATAGACCATCTTTTCATCCGTAGCCGCCGACCTCTATACGTGGTATAGACCCATACATGGTTTCACATTTACGGCTATAGCGCGAAGAGTTTTGGAGTTACTGATATGCAAATTGTTTTGTTTCCAAGAAGACATTTCCGGGTTTATTAGTGTTGTAAATAAGAATTGAAAAATCGTTATAATGTAGTTGTTTTTGCAAGGATAATTATTTGTTAAGTAAGTCTAAGCACTAATCTCTTGCTTTTTTAAAAGTCTGTTTGCTTCGTTCTTTCCCACAGAATAAAATAAAGAAATGATGATGTGAGAAGTTTGTCTTTTCGTGTGATGTTCTTTGCTCTATTTGTACATTGAGAGTGCGGTATATTTAATATATTTGTCTTTATTTCTCAGCTTGTAATATTTTCGTAACTCTCCACGAGCGCTCTGTATAGGCATCAGTTAGTGCTGCTTTCTGTCATACGATACGAGAACCAGTTGTTCATGGTATATATCTCGTTTGAAAGACGTTGTCTCGACCTTTTATCTGAAATATGTATCGAGTTGGTTTGTTTCGTCATAAATGTTATCCCCCTCATTCAGTTTCGTCCTGTTGCTTCCGGTCTCGCTGCAGCTTCACCAGTCCGTGTGACGCGCCGCGCTCATCCGTGGTATGACTGACAGTAAGGTGCTTGAAATATTGTATAATTCAGATGAAAGTTTAGTCGGTAGTAGTAGTGACAGTATAAGCAGCAGTGATAATGAAATAGATGATGTAGCAGTGGTAAATGATAAGAGTGACGACGACGAGGAAACAGTACTTGGAAATTTCGTGTAAGAGATTATAGATAATTATACAAGTCAAAGAGAAGTTTTCAACGGTGAATTCTGATTGCTAAATTCTCTAATAATACTCACACAGGTCACAGAGACATATATTGAGCAATTACCTTATCGGGTTCAGTTGGTGAAAGGTTTGTTTACAAAATACGCTCGGGAGGGAGGGGAACAAAATATTCAAGGCCGGCGCGCATCAGATAATACAGTTCCAAGGTTGCAGGAAAGTCATTTTATCAGGAAATTAGCACCCAAGTGTTGGACATCCAAACCTCAGAGACATTGTATCCTGTGTTCAAAACACGGCGAAAAGAAGACGTCAGTGTACTGCTGCCAGGAGTGTGACTTGAGTCCCTGTCTCCAAGAGTGCTTCGAACTCTATCACACGGAACTAAATTACTAAGGAAATGTGAAACTATTGTGTAATTATCTGCATGTACATAGTTCTGTCATAAGGATTTCCAAATTTCGTGAAAATCGGGCTACTCTTATACTTGTAGTAACGCTTTACGTGAATCGATGTATTTCCGTCGCGCGTAGTTGAAATCACATCCGGCCGCGGGATAGGAAGCTATTGAAATGGCTGCGACGCTGAGGGGTTAAGGAGATAGTGGTGGAAGTTAAAACCCTGCCCTTGGGACCAGATGAAGGAAATAATGAAAGAGCAATCAAAAGAGATAGGGAATATGAAGAAATGGCTGGAAGCAAAGACAGAAGAAACGATGAACAAAACGTATAGCAACGAGAAAGACGTAGAGCTGTTAAGAGGGAAAATAAAAAATCAAGAAGATGTGGTGCTGAAGTTGAAAGAAGCAGAAGTATGCAACCAGGAGAGGATGAAGAAATCCATATTTGTATATGGTGTGCAGGAAGATGAGAAGGAAGGCAAGGTGGACGTAATTCGTAAGGTGGTGGAGGTCATCCAGAACAAGATGAAAATAAATTTTAGTGAAGTGGATATACATGATGTGGAAAAAGTGGGTAAAGCTAAAGGTCGCAGACCAATTAGAGTAAAGTTACTATCTTCTTTAATGGCAGAAATGTGTTAAGGAACGCCAGCAATTTACAAGGACACAAAATCTGGGTAAAGAAGGAACTGAAAATAAGAAAACTTAGAAGCGGCGTTTAGGGAGGGCTAGACACCAAGGGCTGAAGGCACACATAAGGGGCAGCGGCTAGTGGTGTCAAATGGAAGATAGTTTCGAGAGTAGCCGGTGCCAAAACTGAAAGCGATGGACGATTGTGCCAGAATGGAGACGGAAGTGATGGCAAGGCAAGACGGAAGGAAGGACGCAGAGCGGGTTATGGAACGAGTGGGGGTAAGTGAGGAGAGCAACCCAGGAGGAAGTGGGCAGCACAGTGCGGATGTGGAAAAAGGGAGTCGGGAATTGGTGAGCTAGGGAGAGTCTCAAGAATCTTTAAAAGCAGAGTGCAGTGGACAAGTGAACAATAAAGATGGCGATATACGTCACGAACCGAAAGGAAAAGGAGCTATGAGCAAAGGAAGAAGTATGCGTCTTAAAGACTTGTGCGTCTAAAAGGTATGAAGGTTTGGAGGATAAAGAGGTAAGAGGGCGACAAAAAATATTAAGAAAGGGAGAAATGGAGTCAGAAAGTGAGAGGGCTATGGTGACAGGAAGCAAGAATACTGGAGGAAATCTGGAAAGGGGAGGGTAAGTTATAACAAAATTGGAAAGTACGGTTTGTGAATCTTGAGGAACTGTTAGGTAAATTATTCAATAAAAAGGTTAAAGCAGTAGTGAAAGGTTACGATATTGTGGCACTCTTGGAAACATGGTTTGAAATAGGGAAGATGGTAACATGGGAAGGGTTTGTGGTTAAGTATAAATCCAAAAGAAAGGAGTGAAATAAGGGGAGAACCCCAGGAGGTATAGTGGTTCTAATAAAGGAAGAAATTAGTGGACTAGTAGAGGATATTGAAACAGAGATGGAAGAAGTGATCTGGTTAGATTTAGTACGTGGAGGGAAGAAGGGAGAGTGAAGAAGGTAAGTTTAGCATTTGCATATCGCCGCCCCAGGAGTTCGTTACACACAAATACAAATTTTGAGGAGTTATTGTTGGAAATTAGTATGATAAGAGGGAAGTTTAAAGAAGATGATGGTATGTTGTTATTTGAGAACTGGGATGCGAGAATAGGGGAGGAGAGCCCAGTGTGCAGTAAAGAAGACGGGAGGGTAATGAGGAAAAGTAGAAGTGAAGACAGTCATAAACAGTTATGGAGATAAACTTTTAGAAATGTGTGCAGCGTGAAATGTATAATGGTTGGAAAGAAGAGGACAGGAATGGGAAGCTGACTTATGTTACAGAACAGGGTGGAAGCGTGATTGACATAGTAATAAGGTCAGTGAACTACTTGGAGGGGGGGTATTTTGGAGAGATAGGAGGTTATCGATATTTGAGCTGGAAAAAAGAAATTTCAAAAGAAGAAGGTGACAGGTAAAATAAGGGGCAGGTCTGCGGGAGGATGCAGTGGTATTAACAATAGTTTTTGGAAATAATTAAGCAAAATTGGGCTGATGATACAGGGCATAGTGAAGCTATTTAACAAGATTTTTGATGGGTGTAAGTACCCAAAAGAATGGGAAACAGGAATTGTATGTCCAGTAAGAAAGGTAATAAAAAGATTACGAATAATCATAGGGGTATAAATCTGTTAAATTCTCTAAGTACAATTTATACAGGAGTTTTAGCAAATAGATTAAGAGACTGGGCGGAAAAGAATTCGGTTTTGTCAGTTTTCCAATTTTGCTTTAGAAAAGGAAAAAGAACGCCAGACAATATAATGATAGTAAAGATGATTTGAGGTAAATATATGAGTATTGGAAGAGGCAAAGTATATGTGGCGGAAATTGATTTTGAAAAAGCGTTTGATACGGTAAACCGAAGTGCGTTAGTAGAAAAATGGGATAGGTTGGGGGATTCTGGGAAGATAACGTGCAGTGGAGGCGATATATAAGGAGGTCAGGTGCTGTGTTAAATTGGAGGAAAACGGGTTAAGTAGGCCATTAGAGTGTAAGGTGGGTTTAAAACAAGGTCGTAAATTATCCCCGATATTGTTTATTCATTAACGACATTTTGGATGGACACGGCGGGAATAACTGGGCGTCACCGACTCTTAATAGGATAGAGATACCGGGACTGATTTTTGCGGACGATGTTGTTTTGCTGACTTTAACTGTTGGTGGGATGCAGCAAAGTTTAAATGCAGTGTCAGAATATGCGAAGGGATCGGCCCTGAAAATTAAAGTATTAGTAATGCAGAAACATAAAGAGAAAAAAGAAATGATTTTGGATGGTCCAGGGAGAGAGGATAAAACAAGTAAATAAGAATATTTAGGAGTGATTTTAAACAGAAGAGGGTCATGGGAGGTCAAATTAAGAGTGCAAGGGGAAAGGGGTAGCAGCCTTAGCCGTAGTCAAAATTTTAGTGGCTAAATTTCAGAGAATAAGCTATAAAACCTTGAGGTTAGTCTTAAGATCAGTAGTATTTGGCAGATAATGTATGGGGCAGAAGTTTGGGGTCTGGAGGAAAAGAGGGTTAAGACAAATTATGAGTAAATTTGGTAAGGCAATGGTGGGGCTCCCTCATTGCACAGCTAAGGCTGGGGTGGAATTAATGTGCGGGGAAGAAATAGGTGTTGAGTGTGTGAAAAGAGTAGTCAAATACTGGGTGGGTTTGAAAAGAGGGGAAGGAGGGAGGGTGCATCAGGCTGCGTACGAACAACAGAAGAAAAGCGTGTATAAGGGGTGCTGGCTAGAAAAAATTAAACTATACTTGGAGAGGGTGGGAATGGAGTGCATGTGGGAAGAGGTTTGGAAGAAGAACAAAGAGGACAGAGGGTGCTTTTAAGGAGGATTAGAGATATTCAAAGAGAGAAACTGATAGAAGAGTGCAGGAATAGAGGCTCGCTTAGTGTTTTAAATAAAGTAATGGAAGTGACAGTGTTAAATATTAGGAATGTAGATACGTTGAACAGAGGAGGATTACTATGGTGGCTAATGGGGTTATACAAGAATAAGGGATGGACAAAGAGTAAAGCATATTACAGTATATGGGGCATCAGGCAATGATCTACACGTAATAGGTAATTGTAAAGATACGGAAAAGGTAAGAAATAAAATTTTGAGTGCTAATAAACGGGAATTATTAGGAAAGGGGAATGAGCAGAAAATCGTCGGGTGGATTATCAAAGAATGGGGGAACGGGGGGAATTTAAACAGGTATTTATGTGCGGTAAAGGGAGTTTGTGAAATAAAGTTAAAAGAGGAAATTTCATAAGTTAAATGACGGCGGTGAGGATGTTATTGGGTACCGGTAGTCGTGAATGTATAGACTCTAAAGTGGATGTGACAGATTAGAGAGCTAAGGGTCTAAAACGAGAATGAATTAGATGAGTGTGTAGGAGTGATAGTTAAAATTTAGATGTAAGGATTTGTAGGAAGTAGGGTTGTTAAGGCCGGTTAAGTAAGATAAGTATGGTTATAAATGTGTGTGAAGTGTGAGTGAAGGATTGCTAAGATAAGGACAAAAAGTTAGATGGTTCGATTATATCTAATTGTAAAACTTGGAGATACATTGTAAATGTGGAAGGTTTGTGAAGTGTAATTAAGATTGGGGAAGTGGCAAGATAGTGTAAATTTGGAAGATTTAAGTGATAAAGACACGGCATGTTAATATTGGTATGGCAAGACGGACGTATAATTGAAATAGTAGTGGTAAATATGTTAGGTAATGAAAGACATGACTCAACTGTTGACTCACAAGTGAACTGTAATTTATCTGGAAGTAGGTCAGTGCATACGTAATATTATGAACTGCTAAGTCAGTAGGTGATCAAGACGATAGGTAATAAGAATGAAGGCACATGCGCTGCGGATGACAAAATGTTACGTTAGTGGATCTGGAAAGTAGTGCTCTGCTGAGGACGAAATGTTGATTCTAGGAGGATGGAGAGATGAATGGGTAGCGTTACTGTATTGAGGGGCGGGACGTGTCGTTCCAGGGGGTGGTTCTTGTGGATTTTTTCCTTATCAAGGGGGACGGCACGGACGGGCAGTAGTTTTACGGGTGGCATCTCACATGTGGTCTGGTTTCCGCCTGTGTGAGGGGTCACAAAATTACGTTAGGAGCTTAGAGTAAGTTAGTTATAGGGGTGGAGCTTACATGAGGCATGGTCTTCCGTCCATGTGAGTGACCACATAGTAGACTTAGTAGTTTTAGGGGTGGCATCTCACATGTGGTCTGGTTTCCGCCTGTGTGAGGGTTCACAAAATTACGTTAGGAGTTGAGAGTAAGTTAGTTATAGGGGTGGCGCTTACATGAGACGTGGTTTTCTGCCCCTGTGAGTGAGTGACCACATAGTAAACTTGGTATATTTTTATTTTTATTGTTATTTTGTAGGAAGGGCAGGGGGAGAGGACGACATAAGAGGGAGGGATAGGGCGGTCCTATCGAGAGAGAGGGCGGTCCTATCCCAAATGTTGTTGGCAAGTGTTAATAGATAGAGGTCGAGAAAGGAGTGAGAGAGAGGGGCAGGGTACATGTGGAGCTGGACTTCAGCACACGTGTAGCCTGCCGCCAAACGCAATGGTGAGGATCTAGCTTTGTCAACTGTATAAAGGGCCGGACGTGTCGTTCCAGGGAGGGCGGTTCCTTTTTTCCTTACCAGTGGGGGACGGCACGGCCGGTCAGTAGTTATAGGGATGGCGTCTCACATGTGGATCTGTTTCCGCCCATGTGAGGGGTCAAAAAATTAAATTAGGTTATTTAGAGTTAAGGTGGTTCTAGGGGTGGCGCTTACATGTGGTCCGGTTTCCCGCTAATGTGAGTGTCTACATAGTAGATTTAGCTTATTTTTAATTTTTTGGCTTTGTAACGGGAACATGTATTTGAGCGGAAAGCCTGTAATGTTCATCATCAATAAACTATAAGGAAGAAGAACCGTGCTCCAAGACTGCTCTTTGCGAAAGAACAAGTAAGCAAGGTCCAGGAGTTTTGGAATAATGTCATTTGGTCCGATGAAACTAAAATCGACCTGTTTGGTTCCGATGGTGGCCGCAAGGTGTGGAGAAAGACCAATACAGACAACGATGTGGCCAATACAATTCCCACAGTGAAACACGGAGGTGGATCGGTTATGATGTGGTGTATGTCGGTACATGGTGTAGGGAATATTCAATTTATTGAACGCCCGATGGATAAAGTAGTGTAAAATAGTATTTTGAAGAACAATGTTAAAGTGCTGAAAAATTGGGAATGCTACCGACCTACATGTTTCAGCAGGATAACGACCCCAAACATACCGCTGCTCTGAACAAAGAGTGATTAATTTGAAACATTCCAAAACAATTAAAAACACCTCCCCAGTCTGCTGACTTAAACCCTATTGAACATCTATGGGCGTTTTTGAAGTCTAGGATTCACAGTAGAAAGGTTTCATCCAAAGATGAATTAAAACGAGTGGTGACCCAAGAATGGTACAGGATCAGCCATGGAACATGTGCGAGGCTAGTAAATTCCATGCAGCATAGGTGTCAAGCTATCATTAAAGCCAAGGGTTACTCCACAAAGTACTGGGATTGGTGCTATGGTTCATTTCATTCATATGTTTAGTTGAACTGGCATATCACGAATAATGTGACGTACGAAAAGGCCATGTTTTGTTATATTCTCGAATATTTTGTACTGTATGTTGTTACGAATATTATTTTTGTATGGCATTGTAAAGAAATCTACCAGAAATACATTTCTTAAAAGACAATTACTATAACATCCATCTGAATATCCAAAATATACTGATCTTTTCAGAATATGAAACCGTATGAATAAGAAAGTGACATACTGTATATCAGAAGGCAAGAAGTTGTAAAACATGAAGTTAAATGTTCTATTGGAAACTACTAAACTCTTTACATGCAACCTTCCGAAGTGGGAGGTGTACGTGTTCTGAATCGACTGTCTGTGGGCCGTTTGGATCACTACTGATATATATATATATAACCCTCTATATTCTAGTATTGGAGTTGGTATTATTACTGGTGTTTTGTAGTTCCCAAACAGTTTGTATTTAAGTGTCTAGCATTTTATCAAAACTACAGTTTGATTCTTCACTCATGTACTTGTTCAAAGTATGCGTTCGCTTGGTGGGCAAGGAGAGACATGTTGTTTGTTCCTATACCATAACACGAAGTAGTGATTCAGACAGCTGTTACCAGACCCTTGCCTTCCTGGCAGTTAACATGATAACAAACAGTCCTAAGTGCTCGCGACTGCTTTGTTCTTGGAGCGTCTAAATTCGTTTCATAACATCAGCGGTTCACTTTACTATCCTTCCTTATATTTTATGACGTCATATTTTTTATGTACTGGAACTCGCGCAGGATTTGATGATAATGTGGAGTAGTGGCATAACATATTGTCTGTCGTGCGTGAATACGGGATTTATTCAACAGTTGTATATCTCCGTCGCTGATAGCATGGCACAGTATTTGTAAGCGAATCACAGTAGTATTCCATTCAAAATGAATAGGAATTTTCATCGTGCTATCCAATTTTGGCAGTGTTGTTCTTGGACTTCCTAACGTTCGTTTTGAAGTTTATATCGGAGGAATACTGTGTAGGAGGGATATTGACTGGAAGGCGATTGGGGATTTAAGTGAGACTATGGAGTGGGTATGTGGGAAACTGGGGTGAGATTTCTAGATCCTAATGGGTAGGTAGGAGATAGGGATCTGCTCTCAGATTTTCTTCACTTGAACCGCAGTGGTAGATATAAGTTAGGACATTTGTTTAGAAGGGCTATAGGTTGGTACATTCAGGGAAACGGGGTGGTCTAGGGAGCGGTGATAAGGGTACAGAGATCTGGAAGTCAAATAGGGATGACATAAAAATGTTAGTGTTGAACTGTAGAAGTATTGTAAAGAAAGGAACAAAATTAAGTAATTTGATATATACTTACCAGATATTGTAATAGGAGTTGAATCATGGCTGAGAAATTATATAATGGATGCAGAACTATTCTCACGGAACTAGAGTGTATATCGTAGAGATAGGATAGGAATGGTAGGAGGGGGAGTATTTATTCTGGTGAAAGAAGAATTTGCAAGCTACGAAAATATTAAATATGACAAACATGAAATTATAGGTGTAAGTCTCATCTCTAAAAATAACAGGCAACTTGATGTCTTTGGAGTGTACAGACCGGGAAAGGGTACTGCTGACACGGATTCGGAATTATTTGATAAGATAATCAGCTATGTGGGGAAACGATATGGAAAGGAACGTGGTTGTAGCGAGTGATATCAATTTACCAGATGTCAATTGGGAAGGTAATGCGAACGATAGTAAACATGACCAACAAGTGGCAAATAAGTTAATATGGGAAGAGCAGCTGATTCAGAAAGTCATGGAACCAACTAGAGGGAAGAATATTCTGGATGTGGTGCTGGTAAAACCAGATGCACTCTATAGAGAAACCGAAGTAATAGATGGTATTAGTGACCACGAAGCTGTTTTTGTCGTATTTAAAAATAAATATGATAGAAAGGAAGGTATTAAAATTAGGACTATTTGGTAAAACAGGCATGAGGAAGTTTTTAAACAGCAACTATGATCGTTGGAAAATGGTTAAATAGAGATGTAAACAGACTCTGGGATGGTTTAAGGGAATGTTTGAGGAATGTTGAAACAGTTTTGTGCTTTAAAGGTGGAAGGACCGGGCGAGTTGGCCATGTGGGTAGAGGCGCGCGGCTGTGAGCTTGCATCCGGGAGATAGTGGGTTCGAATCCCACTGTCGGCAGCCCTGAAGATGGTTTTCCGTGGTTTCCCATTTTCACACCAGGCAAATGCCGGGGCTGTACCTTAATTAAGGCCACGGCCGCTTCCCTCCAACTCCTAGGCCTTTCCTATCCCATCGTCGCCATAAGACCTATCTGTGTCGGTGAGACGTAAAGCCATTAGCAAAAAAAAAAAAAAGGTGGAAGGAATGATAAAGATCCACTTTATTATAACAGAGAAGTAAAGAGACTGAGGAGGAGGTGAAGGTTGGAAAGAAATGGTTAGAAATGGCTGTGGAAGTAAGGAGAAATTGAAGGAACTTACTAGGAAATTGAATCTAGCGGTCATACAAATTTTAGTGGAAAAATGGAAGGGCATGTGTAGGTATTTTAAGGCAGAAATAGGTTCCAAGGAGGGCATTCCAGGAATCATTAATGAACAAGGGGAGTGTGTATGCGTGGATCTTCAAAAGACAGAAGTATTCAGTCAGCAGTATGTACAGATTGTTGGTTACAAGGATAATGTCCAGATAGAGCGGATGACTAATGCCAAAGAAGTATTAACATTTACCTATAATAACAATGACATTTGCAGTAAGATACATAAGTTAAAAACTAGAAAAGCAGCTGGAATTTATAAGGTTTCAGGGGATGTACTAAAGACAACGGGTTGGGATATATTACCATATCTGAAGTAATTTTATTATTGTTTGCATGAAGGAGCTATACCAAATGAATGGAGAGTTGCTATAGCAGCGCTTGTGTATAAAGGAAAGGGTGATAGACATAAAGCTGAAAATTACAAGTCAGTCAGTTTGACATGCATTGCATGTAAACTTTGGGATAGCATTCTTTCTGATTATATTAGACATGTTTCCGAAATTAATAACTGGTTCGATAGAAGGCAGTTCGGGTGTAGGAAAATATATTCCACTGAGGCTCAACTTGTAGAATTCCAACAAGAAATAGCAGACATCATGGATTCAGGAGGTCAAATGGACTGTATATTGATTGACATGTCTAAGGCGTTTGATAGGGTAGATCATGGGAGAGTACTGGCAAAAATGAGTGCAGTTGGGCTAGACAAAGATTGAATGAATTGGTTGCTATATTTCTAGAAAATAGAACTCAGATAGAGTAGGCGAATCTTTATCTGACAGAGGGGAATTCGTCTAGGCAGTATTATTGGACCTTTATGTTTTCATATATATATATATATCAATGATATGAATAAAGAAGTGGAATCAGAGATAAGGCCTTTTGCGGTTGATGTCATAAATAAGTTACAAGATTGTGAGCAACTGCAAAATGACCGATAATGTGAGATGGACTATAGGGAAAGGTATGATGATAAATGGGGTTAAAAGTCAGGTTGTGAGTTTCACAAATAGGAAAAGTTCTCTCAGTTTTAATTATGGCGTTGATGGGGTGAAAGTTCCTTTTGGGGATCGTTGTAAGTACCTAGATGTTAATATAAGGAAAGATCTTCATTGGGGTAAGTAAAGGGTACAGATCTGCACACGGTTATGAGGGTGTGTTTGGGGGCTGTGGTAAGGATGTAAAGGAGAGGGCATATAATTCTCTGGTAAGACTCCCAATAGAGTATGGCTCCAGTGTATGGGACGCTCACCAGGATTACTTGATTCAAGAACTGGAAACATTCAAAGAGAAGTAGCTCGATTTGTTCTGGGCGATCTCCGACAAAGGAGTAGCGTTAAAAAAATGTTGCAATGTTGGGGCTGGAAATATTTGGGTGAAAGGAGACGAGCCGCTCGACTAAGTTGCTTGTTCCGAGCTGTCAGTGGAGAGAAGGCGTAGAATGACATCATTAGACGAATAAGTTTGAGTGGTATCTTTTAAAGTGGGAAAGATCACAATATGAAGATAATGCTAGAATTCAAGAGGATAATTTGGAGCAAAATTAGTTTTTAAGAAGGGGAGTTAGGGATTGGATTAATTTACCAAGGGAAATGTTAAATAAATTTCCAATATCTTTGCAATAATTTAAGAAAAGGCTACGAAGACAACAGATAGGGAATCTGCCACCTGGGCGACTGCTCTAAATGCAGATCAGTAGTGATTGATTGTGATTGATTGAAACTCGGATTGTAAGGACTGGTTTTCATACGCTAATATTGATACCGACTTAGTTTCCAGTTTCCTGAACATATGGTCGATTTATTTTATTTTAAAAAATACCTACTTCGAGGATAATAATTGTAAGCTCCGTAATTCGATCCTAGATCCTCCTGGTCTGGCTGTCTAACCTGAATTATGCCAGCGAATATTGAGTCAATAAAAGAAAGTTATCCTAGTCGTATGAATTGTTGATAGTTCAAATGTCGACTTCACCGATCGAGGGTCGCGTAGCTGTGAGTTTGCTTTTTGGAGATGGTGGGTTCCATTCCCACCGTCACGTCGACAACCCTGAAGATGGGTTTCCGTGGTCTCTCATTTTCACACAACGTAAGTGCTGGGACCGTAGCTTGATTACGAAGTCGGCCGCTATCTTCTCAATGTTAGCGCTTTTCCGTCTTACTGTCGCCGAAAACCTTTGATGTATTAGTGCGACGTTAAACTACTAGAAAAAATAACTTACTGAATTTCTCCTATGGTGAGGAGGTCCTGACGTTTCTAGCCTTGCTTTATTGACTTTTCCTGCAATTTACAAGAATTTCCTTTCCATGAATACGCCGTTGACCCGGAAGCGGTTACGTTTCGAAGAGTTGGGGATGCATTTTTTTTTTTGGCCTTTCATGACATTTCTACCTGCACACGGAATATATCCCTTATGTATTGTTTTTACCAAATAAGTATGGCTTACTTGTTCTTGGGATATACTGTATATGACTTTCTGCGTTAGATTAAAAATATTTCATTCTAGAGACAAAAGGGAAGTTTTACATAAGTTATAGTTTAACATTGCTTAGCACTTTATTAACCCTTCGGAAATGTGTAAAAATTCTGTGTTTTGTTTTTTTATCATTATTTTTTATTGTTCGTCATCAGCAAACAGCAGTTACCAGGAAACACACTTTCAGTTTTCCTGTTGATTTGCCACGAGATTGTTAGGAAGAAATAAAACTAACCAGTATATTTTGGGATGATTTCTGAATGCGATAGGTGGAGTATGCGTATTTATGTATGGAGGGGAAATGGCTAGGATTGCGAAGTTAGCGGCCGTGGCTTAATATACGGAGTAGGCCTGTACGACATGTGCATGACGCCATGGTCTTCCACTGAGGCCATTGTTTGAAACCTAATTACCGTGAAAGCTTCGACAAACATCATCAGTACCCCTTGACCAGTATTCCTAAACCATATTTCAATCTTCTCATATTAAATAGTAGTCTTTATCTTGCGTACTGGCGGCCCTTCTCTTCTACTACTCACAAGGCCGCGTGCACACCGAGCGCGCTACGTATAGTGTGTAGCGTGAAATGCTATGCATAGCGCAAGGCGTGCTTGCTGTTCACACAGAAAACTCTACGCCGTGATCTCAGCTTAGTTTGGCTCGAGGCGTTTTAGGCTGATTACAAACTAATGCCGTTATCCAAGTACACTAGAAAAAGTTTACTGATGGATATCAGTTACCTGAAATTGAAAATTAGAAAGAAGAATCGAAAGTGGGCTCATGAATTTAATGAAGAACAAATTACTTTCGGAGAATTCCATCGTTTGTACAGAGATGCAAGACTTTATGGCGATAAATTTTATGACTACTTAAGAATGACAAAAAATACCTTTGAGCTTCCAAACCCTGCAACTGAAATGCGACGACAAGTAGCTGAGAAGTATTGAGACAAATTAAATTTTCCCAATTGTCTACGAGCACCGGGCAGCAAACACGTGGAAATTAAATTTCCGGCCAAATCACGCTCTTTATATAATAATTACAAATAGTATTTTGCAATATTGTTACAATTAGCATACACAATTCATCATCGTAACAAAAGTGGAGTAAATGTGTGAGAAATATAATTCATAAACAGAAATATTTACTTCCAAGCCCACTGCAGAATGATATTCTTCATGTTACCACCCTCCATTGGCAAAATTATAAACCGACATGACAGAGTCTGGGAGATTCTATGCACTTTGTCACCAAGTGTCCGGCTACATGGCTGAATGGTTACCGTACTGGCCTTTGGTCACAGGAGTCCCGGGTTCGATTCCCGGCAGAGTCGGGAATTGTAATCATAATTAGTAAATTGCAATGGCATGGGGGCTGGACGTATGTGTGTATTCATAATCATTTCATCCTCATCATGACGCAGGTCACTTACGGAAGTCAATTCAAAAGACCTGCACCTGGCAAGCCGAACTTCTCCTCGGACACTTCCGACACTAAAATCCATACCCAATTTCATCCTGTCACAATGTTAAGCCCAGTAAAGTGTGACAGTAGAAGTAATATTATTGTATATGTTTACTGTAGGAATGCGATAAAACTGTTGTAGATACTTAAGTCCACTTATTTTGCAAAACAGTTACATTTTTATAGTTTTTGTGTCTTGGGTTCCATATTTCTTCTCTTTGAAACACTGCATGAATAATTTCTTCTTTCATAGCTTCAGAACCAGCTAGGTAACGCTAAGCAATTAACCAACACTGCGCGTTGTCTGGCGCTTCGCTTCGCTGTAAGGTAGGCGTTCAGCGCAGCAGAGCGCGGACGGTGTGAACACCTGGCTTAGGAACAAAGCACTGCTTATGCTTAGCGTGACGCTTAGCGTTGAACAACACGCGACACACTATGCGAAGCGCGCTCGGTGTGCACGCGGCCTTTAACTCGGACATTTCTTCATTTTTCAGATGTTTGTTTTTAATGTAAGTTCATAAGAAACTATTTTCGCCTGCAGTAAGCATTATCAACGTTATGATTACTCTGATTAAGTTGAAAGAATGATGAAGCTTATCACTATGACACGGCCAGTTTGATTTGGCTGAAACTTTCTAAATATCTTCGTTTTTTCCTGAGGCCCCGTGAGCATATCGCGTCCAAGGGACCCTTAGCCACTAATATTTACTTTCTTTGAAAGGTTAATTTAACTTTATTTACATAAAGATACTTTATACATGCTCAATTGCACACACACACACACACACACACACACACACACACACACACACACACATATATATAAAATAAGAGTTTCGTCTGTACATTGCTCTGAATTTAAAAAGAATGGTATATCTGTATCGGTCGTGCCCATAGTAACAAGGAAATGCACTTTTTAATTTTCCGTAATGTATGTATGTATGTATGTATGTATGTATGTATGTATGTATGCATGTACACGCATCACGAGAAAACGGCTGAAGAGAATTTAATGAAAATCGGTATGTAAAGTCCGGGAATAAGTCGCTACAATCTAGACCATAAATAATATTATTAACGCTGAGAGAAATGGCATTTTAGGGGTAGGCCTAAAAGTAAATTCTTAATTATTTTTTATTAGTGGTCCTATCTTAAGGGGGCTGCCTGGCCGAGGCGGTAAAGGCGTGCCCGGTTCGCCCGGAAGGACGTGGGTTCGAATTCCCGTCAGGAAGTCGTAAAATTTAAGAAACGAGATTTTCACTTGCGGAGGTGCATATGGTCCTGAGGTTCACTCAGCCTTCACCAGAAATGAGTACCAGGATAATTCCTGGGGGGCAAAGGCGGCCGGGCGTAGAGCTAACCACTCTACCGCATCACGTGCCGAGGTTAACAATGGTGGAAGCCTTTACCTTCCACTCCTTCAAGGGCCTTCATGGCCTGTACGGAGGTGACTTTGCATTGCTTTTTGGTCCTATCTTATTGAAAATCGGTTTGCAAAGTCGGGGAATAAGTCGCTACAATCTAGACCATAAATAATTTTATTCACGATGAGTAAAATGGTAGTTTAGAGGAATGCCTAAAATTTAATTCTCAGATTTGTGTTATTAGTGGTCCTATCAACAAATACTACATAATTGAAATTATATTGTGTTACGTTTGCGATCATTTATGTCTTATACATTTTTACCGTACCGGCTATGATAAGAGATGTTCATGAATTTGAATTTTTGTTGCTAAGTCCATATCAGCGCCGAGTCACGAGACAATGGGTAAACAGAATTTAATGAAAATCGGTATGTTAAGTCGGAGAATAAAGAACTACAGTCTGCGCTATAAATAATATTGTAAAACGCCCTAATATCACAGAGTCGAAAGAAAACTAAATGTGAAGGCCAACAATACAGAAAGCTCGTAACATTGATCAACAGTAACATTACATTGACCATTGTTTGTTGTGATGTGTTTTGTGTCTCTGTTGCCACTCATCTCCGATAGATGGGATTACTGCTGTATACCGAGTATTTTTTAAAATTTGCTTTACGTCGCATCGACACAGATAGGTCTTATAGCGACGATGGGGCAGGAAAGGATTAGGAGTGGGAAGGAAGCGGCCCTGGCCTTAATTACGGCACAGCCCCAGCATTTGCGTGGTGTGAAAATGGGAGACCACGGAAAACCATCTTCAGGGCTATCGACAGTGGGGTTCGAACCCACTACCTCGCGGATGCAAGATCACAGCTTCGCGGCTCTAACCGTACGGCCAACTCGCCCGCCTGCCTGAATATTGGCGGGAAGTAGCTGGGGAGTTAGATAACTTTCTTCTTTAGCATGCCAATCCTCTGGTTCATACATTTTATGATACTACTGGTGCATAACAAACTGGTTCATCATAGCATTCGAGCTATTCAGTCCCTACTCTGAGGCACTGATTGGAACGAGCAGTGTGCATATTTAATGGAGTAATGGCAGAGGAGTGTTCACGGCTGTCTGCGGCGTGGTCCTTCCAGCACTGGAACTTGGGGTTGTTAGATCGACACCGTAGTAACGTTCGTTAAAAGTTAGAATATGTGCGGTATTTCATTTGATTGAGTATTTTACAGTATATGATAACATTACTTTTAATCGCTACATTCCTACTGACGTGTTTTTGTAATGGCTTATGTTGACGTCAGTTTGGAAAACCACAAAGGCAGTCTTTCTGAGAAAAAGATTCACATCAGCTAGTACATTATAAAACAATGTGACACTTGGCTAACAATTACAACAGTCTGGATCTGGAAACTAACTTGAAGAAATTAACTTGTTGCGGTTGTTGGATCAATGGTGCTGTTTTTTTTTTTTTTCAAGCGTTTTACAAGCGTAGTCACTTGAACCAATGATCAGCCTCTACGTTAACTCTGTTTTTGAACGTTGTTGCATTTGTGTGGGAGCAGAAAAGGTACACTCACACAAGTATGTTGTCACGAAAGGCATTAAAAGCAGTATTTCCTTTCTAGAAATTGTAGGGTATAGAGAATGTCATGGACACAAAAGGCAATTAGAGATGTTGAGATGTGATACATTCATGGAACATCCTGGAGCCAATCCATCTGATCATCCACCCATATCGTACTTCAATTTACTTCCCCTTTCTCTCTGTCAGGATACTTTAACTAGCTGTTCTTCCTCAAGTTAGCGCAGTTCATGTTCAGTTTCAAAGAACAGACTTATGATCCACGTGATTTTCTCAACCAGACACGGAACATATGGTCTGAGTGTGAATACTAGCAATTCCAAGTGTCTCGCAATTGCATCACTTACACTGCCTTGTAGTATTTCTTCTTGTTCCGCTGCTAACTTGTACTATATATCGGCAAAGTTAAGAGTTACACTACTAACAGTGAAGACGTAACTACTCAATTTAGTGTAATGGTCTATGAATAAAATTGCCTGTGTACAATAAAATTTCCCTCTTTAATTACTTATAACTTATTACTGCAGACCCCTTGGTGTATCATCGCGGCCCCCTAGGGGTCCGCAGACCACAGTTTGGGAATGGTTGCCATACAGGCTTCTTTGGTGGCAGCTACCAGCACAGTGGAAGGTTCCAAGGATAGCACCCTGAAGACCAGGGCGAAGCAGATCGAGCGTGACATGAGTAAGGTTGTACAACAACTCAGTCGTATGCCACAGCTATAGATCCCCTGTCTATCATAAGAGGCGACTAAAAGGGGCCCCAGGGGCTCTCAATTGGAGAGCGTGCGTTAGTGACCACGAAGCCTCTGGCTGAGTACAGGCATTGCTTCTACTTGTGCCAGGCTCCTCATTTTCATCTATCTTATCCGACCTCTCTTGGTCACCTCTTCTCTTTTGACCCCGTCGGTATTAGGTTGTTGAGGCCTAGGGAGTCCTATTTTCACGCCCTTTGTGGCTCTTGTAGTTTTTTTTTTTTTTTGCCAATACTGTACCTTCATTTTTCAAAGTGTCGCACCTCTCCCATTTTCCTTCTCATCAGTGTTAATAGAGGATGGTTGTCTAGTTGTATTTCATCTTAAAAACAATAAAAATAATCACCACCACCATAGCTACAGGCAGAAAAAACCTGAAGAAAGGCAATTAATGAAGTTCGAATACCAGTGGCACTCACACCAGCGTACTGGTTTCGGGGTAGACCCCGAACTGTCTTCAGCTAGACAACGAACAAGGTAGTTAAAGTAAAGGCTAGTATACACCAAGCGACAAAGTTGCGGAACACGTGTATCGCGACAAGTTTCAGGTATGTCCTGCGACATTTTTTCCGTGTTTGGGACTGTCGCGATACAAAAGTTACATGTCGCAGGTCTCCCATTCGAAATGGGATACATGCTACAAATGTTGCGCAACATGTAGTCTGGACGTGTCGCGAGACAAAGTCCCGGGGCACGCCGATGCCAGTATGCAGATAGCCGCCTCGTGTTCTGTTGTTTTGCGATGGAAACTACTCTAAAAATCGTTGAGGATTTACACACCCTCCCTTGTCTTTAGGATGTTATGTCTATCGAGTATAACAACAGACAAAAGGAGGGAAGCAATGGAGTCTCTAGCTAAAAAGTTCACGATGTCCATTCATGAGATTGAGAAAAAGATTCACAACATTAAAAACACATAAAGCAATTTCTTGCGCCATTTCGCGCCGATTTCTGTGGTGCAGCTGGCTCTGGACGCGGGACATTGTATCGCAACAGTCTAGGGACAGTGTCTCGCAACTATCCCCTATACAATGTCCCGCGACTTTGGCGCTAGGTGTGTACTAGCCTTTTTATAGAAGTAGGGAACACGCGCAGGTCTCCCCCACCACGCTTGGCCGTCGGTGACGTCATCGAGCACCCTCAGCGCCTTGTCTTCTATATGAGGCAATACACTGCTGTTAATTATCCTGCTTTAGCCACAAGTTAGAGATAAGAGAACTTCATTGATATTTTAACATCACCTCAGAAAAGCCATTCCACTTCACTATCACATTAGAGTAATAATAGATCAAATACAGTGTGAATCAAGCAGCGTTTCTAAAGTTTTTCGATCTGTATAAAAGGTTGTAACAATGCTAAGGCTGTGATCGCAGTGGAACGGCCATTCTATATGTTCATGTTCTCAGCACCTATGATAACAATAACAAGGGGGCTCTAATTGTTACAGACTCGAACATTAAACTTAATGACTACAAGAAGTATGTCCGTTGTTACAAACAATATTAGGAAACTATATACAACTTTCAACAACACAAACAGCAAATGTTAGAAAACTATAACTATCCACAACACAAACAGTACAGTAAATGTTCTCCAAGTGCCAGGAACTGACAAATTCCACGTTAACATTAGATAGGCTATATACATTAATGAGACTGTATATTAACATTCTTAGCACTGGTTTCATATACAACATAATAAACTGCCCTTCATAAAAATAAAATAAAAGGTGTGTTATACACAAAGAATAATGCTGATATTTTTTAAAAACGTATTATCAAACATGATGATCTATAGCATCAGTGGAATTTCTTTCCTTTTCTTCTTTCCTTATCGGTATTGTATTAACTGAAACCAGGTCTCTTGAATATCTTACTTTTGGTTAAAGCGTTCATTCGAATAATATAACGGCTTCTCACGAAGCAACTTGGAAACTCATAAATTTCGGGGAATTTCTTCTTAAGGATATACGTAAGGTTTGTGATGATGTTAGAACCCTCTTTAAGTTCTTTCCCGTGGTAAAATTTGAACTCTTTTTCCATCTGCACTACCGTGGTGTACCGTCTCTCTGTAGGCTGCATTAAACTGTCCCTAGACGTCTTTGAAATATAATTTCCACCCTTTGTAGTTTGACCTGTTTGCTCTCCATAATCGCTTTCTATATCGAGGTTCTTCTTCTCTGCCCTAAAAGCTGTATAGCCAGTGAAGTCTTCAAGCAGCTCATCACGATCCTTGGTTTCGCGACTGTCCTCGAGCTGTTTCACTAGCTTTTCAAGGGCTTTATCGAGGTAAGAATGCGCAGATCTTCCATGAACCCCCTCCTCCTGTGGGTGGGGGTGATAGAATAACAACCACGGTATCCCCTACCTATCGTAACAGGCGACTAAAAGGTGTCCCAGGGGCTATGAACTTGGGAGCGTGGATAGGCGACTTCGGGGCCCTTAGCTGAGTCCTGTCATTGCTTCCACTTCTGCCGGGCTCCTCACTTTCATCTGACCTATCCGACCTCCCTTGGTCAACTCTTGTTCTTTTCCGATCCCCCACGAACCTAATACGGTGACGTAGCAGGGGGAGAGGTGATACTACCACGTGGCGCGTCCCAGGTGGCGGATAGGGGGGGGGGGGTCCTAACCGGCTTGCCGGCGGACTTGAGCGAAATAAAATAGCTCTCGCGGACCAAACACACATCTCACTGTGGGTGGGGAACGCAGACGAAGAATACACCCACGGTATCCCCTGCCTGTCGTAAGAGGCGACAAAAAGGGCCAAGGGATGATCGCCCCAGGGGCTCTGAACTTTGGAGCGTGGATTGGTGACCACGGGGCCCTCAGCTGAGTCCTGGCATTGCTTCCACATACTTGTGTCAGGCTCCTCACTTTCATCTATCCTATCCGACCTCCCTTGGTCAACTCGTGTTCCTTTCCGACCCCGACGCTATTAGGTTTGCGAGGGCTAAGGAGTCTTTCATTTTCACGCCCTTCGTGGCCCTTGTCTTCCTTTGGCCGATATCTTCATTTTTCGAAGTATCGGATCCCTTCCATTTTTCCCTCTGATTAGTGTTATATAGAGGATGGTTGCCTAGTTGTACTTCCTCTTAAAACAATAATCATCACCACCACCAAGGGATGATCAAATTAGAACCATGGGACTACTTGTAATTAGTACAATCACACGGGGAAAACTATGGATCGCTCTTACTTGCGAGTAGTACCCCTATGTTAGGTACTCAATAGGTTTGTGATTAGTAGCAACAGAGTGGGAATCAGGATGGGGTTTTCAGCACCCGTGATTAGTTCCACTACATCGGAACAACACGGGTTTACGTTGACTGTAATTAGTACCATTATACAAGAAACACCACGGGTCTGGGCGTTACCTGTGATTAGAACCACTATATGAGCGACGCCGTGGATTTGCATTGCCTATGATTAATACCCATTATGTGAGGAGCACCACGATATAGTACGAATCCCTGTGGTTAGTACACGTATATGAGGAACACGATATGTTTGCGTTGCCTGTAAGTCGCGCCGCAGTGTGCTAAACGCCATAGGTCTGCGTTAAGTGTGCGTATTACATTACCTGTGTGTAGTACTATAATGTGTCGAATACCGCAAGTCTACGCTACTTTTGATTAGTACCGTAACATAACAAATACCATGGTTCTACTTTACTAGCGATTAGTACTATTATAAGGGGCCGATGACTTGGATTTTGGACCCCTTTAAACAACAAGCATCATCGATTCAGGGTTGTGCTTTAGAAGCAGTCCCTTGGTCATTGATACTATTGTTTTACGATTACGATAGTTCTTGGGAATGTGGGGCATTGCGGATAGGATCAATTGATTGTCATCGATCGCTCAGAAGTGACCGTAGGCAGTGCGTTGTGAATGTGTTCAATAAACTAAGTGAACAGAATCCAGGTTTAGTCGTTTATTCTGAAGTTCAGATTCTCGCACTGTTTTATGCCATGAGCAGCTCTGTACGTCCGAACACGAGACGTTGACGAGGTGGAGGTCGGTTCTACACGCTCAGCGTATGACAATTCTTTCTTTGGCGGGGGCGCGGACATACCATGTTTATATCAGGATTAAATTCTCTTGAAGAGACATTTGATGGTGGGGTGTATTACGTAAGTTGTTAGAGGGAGGGATAGGCCAGAGCTATCCCAAGGAAGTGATGATTAAGTACATATGCACGGGAGAGAGAGGAGGTGAGATGAAGTACGCTGTCAATGTGTCACTGAAATGAGCCGAGTATGGTTTCCGTCTTGGCTGGAGAAGAAAGTTGTGACGGGCCACGGGTATAGTAATCGCCACGTAAGGCAATACCCCAGAAAGTAAATATCGCCGCCCGATGCTCTTCTTTTCTCTTTTTTGTAATGGCTGATCACTGCTGCCAACCTGCCTGTTTACATATTAAAATCACCAGACATAACCATAACGAACTAACCTCAATGTAAACACCGATAATGAATGTTTCCCTACCCTAGTAAATGATAAAAGTTAAGATGAAATAAATCAAGATATTCATAATTAAGTCGATTTCCACGCTCAATGAGGAATTGTTGTTGTTGTTTGAGTCATCAGTCCATAGACTGGTTTGATGCAGCTCTCCATGCCACCCTATCCTGTGCTAACCTTTTCATTTCTACGTAACTATTGCATCCTACATCTGCTCTAATCTGTTTGTCATATTCATACCTTGGTCTACCCCTACCGTTCTTGCCACCTACACTTCCTTCAAAAACCAACTGAACAAGTCCTGGGTGTCTTAAGATGTGTCCTATCATTCTATCTCTTCTTCTCGTCAAATTTAGCCAAATCGATCTCCTCTCACCAATTCGATTCAGTATCTCTTCATTCGTGATTCGATCTATCCATCTCACCTTCAGCATTCTTCTGTAACACCACATTTCAAAAGCTTCTATTCTCTTTCTTTCTGAGCTAGTTATCGTCCATGTTTCACTTCCATACAATGCCACGCTCCACACAAAAGTCTTCAAAAACATCTTTCTAATTCCGATATCAATGTTTGAAGTGAGCAAATTTCTTTTCTTAAGAAAGCTCTTCCTTGCTTGTGCTAGTCTGCATTTTATGTCCTCCTTACTTCTGCCATCGTTGGTTATTTTACTACCCAAGTAACAATATTCATCTACTTCCTTTAAGACTTCGTTTCCTAATCTAATATTTCCTATATCACCTGCCTTCGTTCGACTGCACTCCATTACTTTTGTTTTGGACTTACTTATTTTCATCTTGTACTCCTTACCTAAGACTTCATCCATACCATTCAGCAACTTCTCGAGATCTTCTGCAGTCTCAGATTAAGGAATTAAGGAAATAAACACACACACACACACACACACCGCCAATTGGTCGATCCTGGCTTCGCTACTGACATTTGCCGCTGACCAAGCTATAGTTGTAGGTAGTCCAACGACTTTATCCAAAATGTTGCTTAAGCTGAATGAAAAAAATTGGTATGAAAATTAATATTAATGAAGCAAAAGTCACGATGTTGAGTAGGAACACACGTCCATTGCACGTGATGATCAGTGGTGAACCTGTACAACAGGTAGCACAGTATGTTTGGTCTGTTGCGCTGTACTGTGCTAAGACCTGGACGTTAACCAAAAGTGATATTAAGAGGCTAGAAGTCTTTGAGGTGTGGTGTTGGCGTCGGCTGCAGCGGATAAGTTGGGTGGAGAAGAAAACCAGTACTGTGGTATTGAACATTGTCGAAGAAAAGAGACAGCTGTTGAGTCAGATTGGGAAGAGACAACTTTCTAGGATGCGACATAGGCTTCGACATAGCAGTGTGTTGATGGAAAATTTGGAAGGTAAAATACCAGGGAAACGCCCTCGTGGAAGACCAGAAGAGACATTCATGGTGTCATTTCTTTTGAACTCAGGATGTAGGAGCTATGCAGACGCAAACCGTACTGTACAGGATCGACCCTGATGGAGAAGATTCATCGCAGGGGCAAACCAGTCATTAGACTGAATTACAAGGAAGGTTGGCATTGATTGTGGTTAATGCAGTTCTTGTGGTTCTAATATACATATAACTGTTAGGCTCTTCAGTTTGCCGAAACAAGGTAACTTTGAGTAAATACATTTATAAACTACCTGAAAGAGAAAAATAACTGTATTACACTTGCAAAAGAAACAACTTAGTTAATGTATTCTTTCAAAAGAGTTGTAAGCGAAAATGAAATAACAAAATTTACTGCTATAATAGGCAGCGCATTTGATGCTCATTAAGAACCCTTGCATAGTTTACAAAAGGAATTGTAATACGATAATAATAATAATAATAATAATAATAATAATAATAATAATAATAATAATAATAATAATAATAATAATAATAATAATAACGGTACCGGTAATACTGAAGGAAGCGCTAAAAATTAAATTAAAACACAGCGTGCCATTGACCTAAGCAAGGAGAAGGGCGTAACGTGGCTAAAGTAGGTCAACACACTGCAGCCATTTGGACCCACGCCAATGACAGAGCAACGGTTTTTCAAAAACCTCGCAGTAAATGCCGGAGTGAACACAAAGGAGGACATCATTAAGATAAGTTCCAGATTTCAAATTCCTAAGTATTAAACAGAAATAAACATATTTATTTCTAAATGCCGTATTTGAGTGTGATTTGATAAAAATCTGATCTTTCAAGAACGAAGAATGTCGTTCTATTTTAATTGTCTATTTTGCAGGTGTAATATTGTTACCATATGTTTTATCTTTCAGGTACTTTATAAATTTATTTACTCAAAGTTAAAAATTTATTTACTCAAAGTTAGTTTTGGCGGACTGAAGAGCCTAACAGTTATAAATTAACTGAGTCGAAACTGAAAAGAGATGACTTCAGATATTTGCCGGGCTGAGTGTCTCAGACGGTTGAGGCGCTGGCTTACTGACCCCAACCTGGCAGGTTTGATCTTAGCTCATCCGGTAGTATTTGAAGGTGCTGAAATAACTCACGTCAACCTAGTGTCGGTAGATTCACAGGCACCTAAAATAACTCCCACGGGACTAAATTCCGGCACCTCGGCGTCTCCGAAAACTGTAAAAAATGTAGTGGGACGTACAGCCAATGACATTATTATTATTGCTTCAGATATTACAAAGAAATCTTATATCTTGATAACGATGGACACTGTTGAGCATGATGATTGACTGTAATATGTATAAGGTCATCAACTTCTTGTCATCAAAAAAGTTAGATTGTAACTGATGGCCCGAAGCAGCCATAGCCGCTTGCGTTGTTGGATTACTGTTCAAACATTTTATTGAATTAACTAGGCCAAGGAAAAGCGAAGAAATTGCATGGAACGAGCATATTTAAGCAATATCGCTGAAGCAGCAAGTTATTCAAACTGAAAATTACTTGAGTGACAGTATTAGCCGTAGAACATAGTTCTCTTTATACTGTAGCACACCTCACAACCTCACGTTTTCTACCAGTATCATACGTAATATTCACAACCGCCACAGTGATATAATGTTATACAATAATACTAGCTGATGTACCCGTGCTTCGCTACGGGATTCTCAGAAAGACTGACTTTGTGGTTTTCTTAACCTGAAATCAACAAAGGTCATTACAAAAACGTAAGTATGAATGTAGCGATTAAAAGCAATGCTATCATACAGAATACTCGATCAAATGGAAAGCCGCACGTTTTATCACTTTTAACGAACAGTGCTGCGGTTAGATTGCGGTGCCAATCTGATAGTCCAAAGTTCCAGAGCTGGGATGACCAAGCCGCAGATTGCCATGAACACTCATCTGCCATTATTCCGCTAAATATGCACACTGTTCATTCCAATCAGTGCCTCAGAGTAGGGATTGAATAGCCCGAATGCTATGATGATCCAGTGTGTTACGTACCAGTAAAATCAGAAAATTTATAAACCAGGGGAATGTCATGCTAAAGAAGAAAGTTATCTAACTCCCCAGCTACTTCCCATCAATATTCAGGCAGGCTGTTATACTCTGTACGACTGGGCGAGTTGACCGTGTGGTTAGCGGTGAGCAGCTGTGAGCTTGCATCCGAGAGATAGTGGATTCGAACCCCATTGTCGGCAGCGCTGATGATGGTATTCCGTTGTTTCCCACTTTCACACCAGTCAAATGCTGGGCCTGTACCTTAATTAAGGCCTAAGGCACTCCTAGCCCTTTCCTATCCCATCGTCGCCATAAAACCTATCTATGTCGGTGCGACGTAAATCAAATAAAAATACTCTGTACGCAGCAGTAATCCTATCTACCGGAGATGAAGGGCAACAGATGACACAAAGCACATCACGACAAACAATGGTCAATGTAATGTTATTGTTGATCAATGTTATGAGCTTTCTATATTGTAGGCCTTCACATTTAGTTTTCTTTCGACTCTGTGGTTTGTAAAATATTTTATACAATAAACTGTAGTTTCTTATTCTCCGACTTTACATACAGATTTTCATTAAATGCTGTTTACCCATTTCTGGTTACTCGGCGCTGATATGGACTTAGTAACAAAAATCCAAAATAATATCTTTGTGATCATAGCCAGTACGGTAACAATGTATTGAGCCCTGACAGCATCCCTGTGACCTTTTTGTACATATTAATTTCTGTATCTCAGTGTTGGGTAGCGCCGCGGCAAAGCAAAGCAGTCGGAAATCCATGAAGCCTCCACTCTAGGGACGTGCAAGTCCGACGAGTCGGGTCACAGGTTCATATAATGGACTGTTATCAGTGTGGTTTAAACGTAGAAAGTAATCATCATTTCCTGCCCAAAATTTACGTGAATATTCCGCAACAGAATGCTAAAAGATCTAGGATATTGGCATATTCATCAAGATACATTGACCATCATTTCATTTTATCCTAAATTAAATAACTATCCTAGTATTCCTACGCTACATCAAATGAGAACTCTGTGAAATGTTTCATTTATGGAAGGATTTTCCGTTTAATGATTCAAAATAACTTCGAATGTCAGTTACATAATGATCAAATTATTAGCAACACAAACGGAAATAGAAAGAATAAATGTTACGTTAAAATTGAAATAAACACCTAACTTCTTGCTCTTGTTACAAAGAAATTATAACATCGTCAATCAAGAGAAAATCGAAAAACAAAAGAGACAAAGTGTCCCACTGCTGAAGGCTTACAGTGAAAGATCTATTATCCATCGCGCATTTCGAAGTAAATAATTGGGAGTTATTGAATCGTCCATTTTAGGATGCTGTTCCTACTCAAATATCTCATAATATTCCGTCATTCTCATTTAAATCATCGCACTATTTATCGGTAAACTGTCTACCTAGCAACTTGAAAACACCGTTATTCTAAATTCATAAATCATCATAAATGCAAGAGAAATGTTTGAAAGACAGGATCGTAACATAATATGTCATCCACCAAAATCATGCATTTAAAAGACAGACTCGATCCTCTCGAACATTCATCGAAGACTGCACCTAGATAAAGAACATCAATAGACATTGCAATATCTACGATAACCTTCCCTAACTACGTTGATTCTGCGCCTCCGTATTCCGCTGCGACGTTTGGCCTGAAATAACTACATCAGCACTAGGCGTCAACTCAAATGATCTACAAAATATCCAACTAGCAAAGAAATGATTTACTTACCATAGGAGATCATATTCCCTTTGCGACATGACCGAATATCTATACGTTATCGTTTATTTTGTGAAGATCCTAAACGTCCCCTTAATACTGTGCGCTCTGGTCAATCTTATATTTAAATAGGATAAATGTGACGACCATCTATTAGTGTTCGTGAGTGCAAAATTCTATAACATTATTCTAAAAATACGGCCTCGTGCCTAAATAAATCATTCATTACAACAACATCAAAATTCACGCATGACCAACACAATTCCTAACGCCAATGCCATCATCAGGACCTTCACATTACATCATCATAAAATACGCAATCCTAATGACACGTCTATAACCATCCACATTTCTCTATCCACGTACATATCCTCAAAGATCCTACCGTATCAAACACCTTATCACGTCGCACAAATCGTCATGCACAATGAATTCACAATACTTAGGAATAATCTATTCAGGCAATTACGTCAAAAACTACTAAATACGTTGCCGCATTAACACTATATCACCACAAGAATATCACACTTCCATAATCAAACACCGCATTTCTGCACGAGCACATAATATTTGAAGACCATAGAATCGCACGTCGCAAGTACTAAGCTCCTCCGGGGTATTTTGAGCCATGAGTTAGGTTAATGCTCGTCACCGTAACACCATTACGATACCAATAACCTCGATGCCGAAAAACCATTCCGTAAAACCTTGCTAGCAGATATTAAAAGGAAACTTACACGACCCATCGCATATTATCACAACGTAGATTGACTCACTGCACTAGACGCAACGATCATAATTAATACAACGCAATGATTAACAAATAACGGTCGTCTTCAAGTTGAAAATTGAACATGTCTTAAATTGACATTAAAATAAATACTACTCTACATCTAAAATAAGCATCTACGTGGCGGAACATTTAAAAGATATTCAAGTACTCATCCTGGGTTGTTGCTCCACGACAGTGTCACCTTCCGTGTTCAGCTCTCAACCATAAATATTATTCATCAATGTCCATCACATTCCTGGCCAGATCCTTCGAGGTCCCTCTATTTTAGTTGTTCATGTTAATACGTGCAGTCATCTCATATGTATAACCAATAATTGACGGTTCCATGTTACCTGAAACTCAGAGATATCAATTAGGACAGAGTTATACACCTTGTTACAATTTTACAGTTCAATGGATACACTTGCCTTTGCACTTTCAATAACAAGATATCTTGTTTTACAATATAATAAGTGTTTATAATATGCCAATATCACGCTAATATATCTCTTCAACACAATCTTTTCCCTACGAATTTTTGCTTCCGATCCTTCTGAGATACAGATTGAAAGTCAACTTCCTCAGAGACAAAAAAACAAATTCTACAACAACATAATAAACGCAGACGGTTTGCTTTTAGAATTCTTCTCTGCTTCCAGCTCCCATATGTTCTTGACAATTGGAAACATTTGACACATAATGCGTAATGATCTTGTATAAATCAGCTGTACTAGCAAAGGAACTTATTTAATAATTGCCGCCTTGTATTTAGGTTAGTAATCGACAGTTTCATTTATTCATCTCGATCGTCGAATCGTGCGAGACTAGATGTACAAGGTATAGCCCTCTCATAGAAACTTATTATTCGCACATTTCATGGCCCTCAGTAACGTTCTGTCATTGATATTTTCTGCCGTTCATGCATTTCAGAAACTTTACTTGAGGAATGTGTATTTAATCCTGCCCTATCTTCCACGATGTTTAATCGTCTACCAATATTTCCAAGACACCACGGGGTTTAGAGCTTGTTATCAATCCGCCGCTATCTTCAATTCAGCGATGCCGTTCACATAATTAGACAAGTCAACTGAACTCAAATTCACCTGGAGGTGTGATAACTGAACATAAGATTTCATTGACGTTATGTTTCAACATAAACTTCCAATGTGTTCACCAATCTCATCCTGACATACATTGGAAGGTTATATTCCCCCTCTACTCAAAAATGAAATTTCGTATGAAAGGAGAAATTTCATGTTTATGCAAGGTCTATTCATTATTCTCTTCTTCAATGAAATCGTCTTTTATCACGTCTGAAATGATCGAAAATAACTCTGTTCTTGAGACACTGTTATACAATATCCTGCCTTCTAGTCTTGTTTGAACTTCACCATTCATCATCTGATCCGTCGGTCAGCGAATAGACGTCCAAGGCATCTCTGTTTCCTTCGTCTTCCACGATGACATTAACTTCTTCCTCATCCACGATAGGGAAACTGTACTGCTTAAGACTCGAAGCATTGAAAATAGAAATGATGTTGGAATCCAAACTCTGTATTTTATATGCATTATTGCCCAACGCTTCAATAACCTTGAATGGCCCGATATACAAATGTGCAAATTTGGAATAGAATTTTTCCGGAGGACAAGATACGGCTGGTTTTCTTACGAGGACATAGGTTCCAACCTCCAAAGGTTCTCGAAATTTCTTATGCCTTAGCTTCTTGAGACGTTTTTCGGCCTGCCTTTTCATACATGCCTGAGCTTGCTTTATGTTCTCTTCGATGCTAGGACTTTCTTCGACTGGTCTAGCAATGATCTCGTTCCATGGGCGTCTTGGTTGTTCGTTCATGTGAAGAATGCTTGGAATATTGCCGATAGACTCGTGCCATGTAAAATTTATACAATCGGCTATTGTCGGTAAACATGAAGCCCATGTCCAATGACGTTCATGGCAGAAAATTCTACAATATTTTGCAATTTCTTTCATGACCCTCTCAGCCGCATTGGATTCAGGGTGTCTTATAGAACTAAACCGGTGTTGAATGTTCATTTTCCTTAAAGCTTCCGCAAATTCGTTTGACGTAAACTGCGTTCCATGGTCCGTTATTATGCATTTCGGTTTACCCATTTTTGGTATCGTTACTCTTTCTAAACTCCTAATAATGGATTTAGAGTTGGCCTTCCTAATGGGCTGCAGTGATACAAATTTTGACATTACGTCAAGGACTACCAAAACAAAACGGTTTCCACGTTTACCTACGGGTAAACTCCCATACAAGTCCATGGCGTATACTTCCCTAGGACGGTCTGGTATTACAGCTATCGGTGGTTGATATAATAATACGGAGTTATATTTCACCCTCTGGCATATATCACAGGTTTTTACTATTCTACCTATGGTTCTCCGGAATCCAATCCATGTGAATGTCTCTCCTATTGTAGCTGCTAATTTATCTAGTCCACCGTGACCAATCATCCTATGGATGTACCATATGAGCTTACATCTTAATTTGCGTGGTACCACCACTCTTAATTTCTTCCGATCTTTATCTATGTATTTATACAAGATATTATTCGCCAGTATATAATCATTTATTTGATCTTCGGGCCCATCGTTCGCTGATCTCCTCTGACAATACTCAATAATCTCTTTCAGAGATGAATCCTCAAGTTGCAACTCTGGCAATCGTTTTAAGTTCTCTAAACATTCCTCATCCTCTTGAGTTACTTCGATCATATTAACTTCCAGAGGCTCTTCTGTTGGATTTCGGCTTAGACTGTCTGCCAACACATTACTTTTACCCGGGCAGAACTCGATTCTTAAATTAAACTGCTGTGCATAAAGTGCCCATCGTGATACTCTCTCGCTGGATAATGTAGTTTTTAACACAAACGTTAGTGCCTTATGGTCCGTCCTAATGACTACCGGATACCCATACACTATTTTCCTCCACTGTTGTAATGCGTAAACAATGGCCAACATCTCAAGTTCAGTGGTCGTATACTTAAGCTCATGGTTCCTTCAATTTTCTACTAACGAAGGCTAAATAGTTTATATTATTCTCCCCATTGTTCTCCTGATACAGTACAGCTCCAACTCCAACTGCTGAAGCATCGGATTGAATAATAAACTCACGATCAAAGTCCGGATATCCAAGTTTTATACTGTTAGCTAGTAATTCCTTCGCGTTAACAAAAGCTCGATCATGACTCTCATTCCATCGCCAGCGATTATTGGTCTTCAGTAAATCTTGCAGGGGAGCTAATATCTCTGTATATCTTGGACAGTGGCTAGCGAAAAATCTCGTCATTCCCAAGAACTGTCGGATATGCTTAATCCTTCTGGACTTCGGAAAGTTACATATGGCCTGTATCTTAACTGGGTTTGGTCTTATTCCAGTCCCGTCAATTACATGCCCAGCAAACAAGATTTCGGATTGGCAAAATTTCGACTTGGACCGATTGATTTTGAATCCAGCCTCATCCAAATTATTTAGCAACTGTTCCAACTTGACTACATGCTCCTCGAAAGTTGCTGTCGCCAGTACGATGTCATCAACATAAATGGTTATAAATTCTTTTACTTCCGGCTTCAAGTTCCTGTCTAGAGCTCGTACAAGCGCGGCCGCGGAGTTAGAAATGCCAAATGGAAGTCTTTCAAAGATATACGTTTGATTATCAAACATGAAACCAGTAAATAGTCTGGATTTACTCTCCAAGACTATGTTTAAGTATGAGGAAGTCAAATCTAATATCGTGAAAAATCTCTTGTTCCGAAATCTTCTTATTATCTCCTTTATTACTGGAGCTTTATCATATTCAGGAATTAACTTGGCGTTGACCTGTCTTGCATCAATACACACACGGATGGACCCGTTGCTTTTTCTTACCACTACCAAAGGGCTAACGAATGGTGAATGTGCTTTAGATATTATGCCATTATCAATCATCTCCTGTATTACCTTCCTAGCCTCGGGCATGAATTTATCTGGTATCGGGTACGGTTTGATCTTAAACGGCCTCCAATCCTTCACTAATAACTTGTACTCAAAGTTCTTTATTGCTCCAGGCTGGTTCTTAAAAGCATTGCTATACCTTTTCAGCAGATTCTCAATTATCCCTTGCTGCTCAGGACTTCCTCCTATTCCACTGTCGATTGTGTGTCCACTTACAGCATCTTCTGTGTCATATCTTTCCATTATCTTCTCGGTAACGTGTGCAGCTTCATTTGTTGAAATGTTCATGGTTTTCTGTAGCTCACTCGTCTCCTTGTTCTCTATTCTAGCTGTAATATCCTGTCCTCCTTCACCGTCACATCTGATCCTTATTTTTTCTCTATTTAAATCAATTATTATGTTGTTTTCCCTGATGAAATCGGATCCAATAATTAAGTTGTATTGGATTTTATCCATGACTACAAATGGGTGTTCCATTAAATTTCCTCCAATCTCTATTGGCAAATAAGTTTGTATCTTGCATTTCGTAACCTTGTCTGGGATTATGCCCTTGATTTTCATATTGGCTATCGGAATTACAGGCAAGCGTGTTTTGTCTTGTAACTCTGAGAATAACAGCTTGGAGATGATACTAATACTCGCTCCAGTGTCCAATAATGACAACACTCGAATACCCAGTATTGTGACATAAATAACGGGTAGTCCTCTCTTTAATTTCGTTCCTTCAGGTTGACCATCTTCGTGCAGCAATTCCTCCGGTTCAAATTCCCACGATTCGATTCCTGCTATAACCCATTCGTGTTGCTTATAATTTGGATTTAATTTACTAATTCTATCATCTATTGCTGATTCCAAAATTAAGTTTTTTTTTTCACCCGGTCATTGCCTTGATTATTCTTGTCAAATGATGCGGCTGCGGGATTCAACGTTTTATCGGCGCTTTCTTTTCTTTGCTCCTGCTGATACAACAGACTAGTCGCGCCCACGCAATCAGCGTTCATATCTTGATTTAATATTGCTCGTTCCCATTGTTTGCCTTCCTGCTGTTTTCTTAATTCGCTAAGGTACCTCTCTCTTTCTTTATTTATCTCCTCGTCCTGTCGAATATCTGACTGTCTCGAATTTTCTCGATACCTGTTTCTGCGATACGGCCATTTGTCTCTGTTCCGATTCCACCTTGTATTTCTGTAGTACCTAGGATATCTTCGTTCTTCGTTTCGAAACGGTGTCCACTTCTGGTGTGTCTTATCACTCTTCTCATCCCTATGTTCCATTCTTCTGTAGCCTTCATTCGCCACAGGTCTATCTCCTTGACCATGACTGTTATATCTCTCGTTCCTTTCTACACCTTCATCTCCTGCTGGTGTTACAACATTTACTGTCGGATCGACGTGTCTTATTATGCGGCTATTAGTATGCGTCGTTGTGCTGTCAATTTGTCGTAGTATTGACTCCGCTTGCACAGCCGATTGAATGTTCGCCGCCGTCAGTAATCTCTGTATATCCGCGGGGAATTGTTTGACTATTGCCCGTACCATTTCTGTCTCTGTAGGTGGAGAATCAAGCTCTTTCAACCGATGAAATTGCATCGTGAAGTACTCTGCAAATCTACTCGGCCCCGATAAAGAATATTTTTTTGAGTATAGTTCGAGTCTGATTCCTTGTTGAACGTCGACCCCCCAGAATTTGTCCAAGAAAGCTTGTTTGAAGCTTGCATAGTCCTCAAAAACGTAGCGGAAAGCCTTAAACCAAATGAGTGGTGCACCTTCTAGGTGTTTCTCCACTGTCTTTAACTGACGCTCCGTGGATACCTTCGCTTCCCTAAAATACTCTTCTATCTCTCTGAGAAAACCACGAGGAGTCATACTGGATCCTATGTTTCCGTTAAATTTCTTAGGCCTATCCTCATAAGTGCGTATAATGTTAACAGTCTGGGTTCCACTTCCTGCATGAACTGTCCCGTTGTCGTTAATATCAACGCTAAGCTGCGGTATCTCAAATTGACTGTTTACTTCAGTCTTCCTTCCATCCTCAATTATTGTTTGTCGGTCGGTCAAAGATGATACCAAATTTCTATTTGTTTCATTTTCAATCCTCAAGTTCTGTACGTCCTTTTGGATAGCGTTCAGATCGTCTTTTAATCCTTTTATTTGCTGATTCATCAAAGCTTTATTCTCGTCGGATTCTTCCGTTATCAAATTGAATCTGTCATTGATTTGTTCTCTTGCTTGGGCTATCTCCTTCCGTATATTCTCATTGGTGATATTGACTTCATCGGTTACCTTCTTGAATCTTCCGTCCCAACTATTATCAGACTCTTTCATCTTCTCTTGCATCCCATCTACTTCTTCTTTGAGTTCTTTAAGGTCATGGTCAACTTGGACTTGCAACTCTTGGATGCTCGACTTAAAATCGTCCTTCAATTCTTCAATTTTTTTTGAAAATTTCTCTTATTCTCATTCATTGCCGCATTCACTTCTTCTTTTAAATTTAATACTTCTCCTTGTACTTCAGCGACTTTCGATCCTAACGATACAATCTCTTCTTGCATTACCTTCATGTTTTCTTGCACCATATCAGTGATTCTGTCAAAAGTTCCTTGCATTTTCTCGTGTGATTCGTGGATTTCTGCTCTAGTAATATCCTGTGATTCCTGGATTTTCTTCTCCGTATTCTCCTGTGATTCCTGAATCTTTTTCTCAGTATTTTCTTGCGATTCTCGTATTTCCTGAATCCTTTTCTCAGTATTTTCTTGTGACTCGTGTACTTCTTGAATTCTCCTCTCTGTACTTTCTTGCGATTCTCGTACTTCTTGAATTCTCCTCTCTGTACTTTCTTGCGATTCTTGCATTTTATTCATTTTCCCAGCGAGCTCCTCCAATAATAACTTTACTTGTGCAAGAGACGCCATCCTAACTTCCTATATCGTTCCTTATTAAGAATATATAACTCTCAATCTCTCTATACAGTCCTTATCCAGTGTTTCCACAACACCTATGTCTGCCTAACACCTCACGAATTAAATTCAATAAAATCGAACGTATGGGTCTCTCCGGATCTGACCCGAAATATGACGGACATCTAACAATAAGTGACACGGAACAACCTATCCTGCTATCCAAGTTAAATGACTCACTATCCCGATTAACAAGAGCTGAAGTTTTACGGAATATCCTTCCATAATATCATAAAATAAAATAAAGTAAAATCGTAGTACTGATTAACGGACAAATCCTTCCAATACTATTCATAAAATATACGATTAAATAAATATTTCAAACATCCTTCATCAACGACGTTATAAATTCAATGTTTTCTCTGATTACCAATGTCGTCTCGAGTTTTCTTTTTTTTTAGTGAAATAATCTCTACTCTGTTCTCTTCATCTTGGATTCCACTAATAAGCATTAAACGATGATGTATACAGCTCAAGTCCACTGCCAGGTGATAAATAATTCGACTCTAGTCGTTGGGTGATAAAATAATTCGACTCTAGCCCCACCGTTGGGTGACAAGTAATATTTTATCCCTTAATGAGCCCTGACAGCATCCCTGTGACCTTTTTGTACATATTAATTTCTGTATCTCAGTGTTGGGTAGCGCCGCGGCAAAGCAAAGCAGTCGGAGATCCATGAAGCCTCCACTCTAGGGACGTGCAAGTCCGACGAGTCGGGTCACAGGTTCATATAGTGGACTGTTATCAGTGTGGTTTAAACGTAGAAAGTAATCATCATTTCCTGCCCAAAATTTACGTGAATATTCCGCAACAGAATGCTAAAAGATCTAGGATATTGGCATATTCATCAAGATACATTGACCATCATTTCATTTTATCCTAAATTAAATAACTATCCTAGTATTCCTACGCTACATCAAATGAGAACTCTGTGAAATGTTTCATTTATGGAAGGATTTTCCGTTTAATGATTCAAAATAACTTCGAATGTCAGTTACATAATGATCAAATTATTAGCAACACAAACGGAAATAGAAAGAATAAATGTTACGTTAAAATTGAAATAAACACCTAACTTCTTGCTCTTGTTACAAAGAAATTATAACATCGTCAATCAAGAGAAAATCGAAAAACAAAAGAGACAAAGTGTCCCACTGCTGAAGGCTTACAGTGAAAGATCTATTATCCATCGCGCATTTCGAAGTAAATAATTGGGAGTTATTGAATCGTCCATTTTAGGATGCTGTTCCTACTCAAATATCTCATAATATTCCGTCATTCTCATTTAAATCATCGCACTATTTATCGGTAAACTGTCTACCTAGCAACTTGAAAACACCGTTATTCTAAATTCATAAATCATCATAAATGCAAGAGAAATGTTTGAAAGACAGGATCGTAACATAATATGTCATCCACCAAAATCATGCATTTAAAAGACAGACTCGATCCTCTCGAACATTCATCGAAGACTGCACCTAGATAAAGAACATCAATAGACATTGCAATATCTACGATAACCTTCCCTAACTACGTTGATTCTGCGCCTCCGTATTCCGCTGCGACGTTTGGCCTGAAATAACTACATCAGCACTAGGCGTCAACTCAAATGATCTACAAAATATCCAACTAGCAAAGAAATGATTTACTTACCATAGGAGATCATATTCCCTTTGCGACATGACCGAATATCTATACGTTATCGTTTATTTTGTGAAGATCCTAAACGTCCCCTTAATACTGTGCGCTCTGGTCAATCTTATATTTAAATAGGATAAATGTGACGACCATCTATTAGTGTTCGTGAGTGCAAAATTCTATAACATTATTCTAAAAATACGGCCTCGTGCCTAAATAAATCATTCATTACAACAACATCAAAATTCACGCATGACCAACACAATTCCTAACGCCAATGCCATCATCAGGACCTTCACATTACATCATCATAAAATACGCAATCCTAATGACACGTCTATAACCATCCACATTTCTCTATCCACGTACATATTCTCAAAGATCCTACCGTATCAAACACCTTATCACGTCGCACAAATCGTCATGCACAATGAATTCACAATACTTAGGAATAATCTATTCAGGCAATTACGTCAAAAACTACTAAATACGTTGCCGCATTAACACTATATCACCACAAGAATATCACACTTCCATAATCAAACACCGCATTTCTGCACGAGCACATAATATTTGAAGACCATAGAATCGCACGTCGCAAGTACTAAGCTCCTCCGGGGTATTTTGAGCCATGAGTTAGGTTAATGCTCGTCACCGTAACACCATTACGATACCAATAACCTCGATGCCGAAAAACCATTCCGTAAAACCTTGCTAGCAGATATTAAAAGGAAACTTACACGACCCATCGCATATTATCACAACGTAGATTGACTCACTGCACTAGACGCAACGATCATAATTAATACAACGCAATGATTAACAAATAACGGTCGTCTTCAAGTTGAAAATTGAACATGTCTTAAATTGACATTAAAATAAATACTACTCTACATCTAAAATAAGCATCTACGTGGCGGAACATTTAAAAGATATTCAAGTACTCATCCTGGGTTGTTGCTCCACGACAGTGTCACCTTCCGTGTTCAGCTCTCAACCATAAATATTATTCATCAATGTCCATCACATTCCTGGCCAGATCCTTCGAGGTCCCTCTATTTTAGTTGTTCATGTTAATACGTGCAGTCATCTCATATGTATAACCAATAATTGACGGTTCCATGTTACCTGAAACTCAGAGATATCAATTAGGACAGAGTTATACACCTTGTTACAATTTTACAGTTCAATGGATACACTTGCCTTTGCACTTTCAATAACAAGATATCTTGTTTTACAATATAATAAGTGTTTATAATATGCCAATATCACGCTAATATATCTCTTCAACACAATCTTTTCCCTACGAATTTTTGCTTCCGATCCTTCTGAGATACAGATTGAAAGTCAACTTCCTCAGAGACAAAAAAACAAATTCTACAACAACATAATAAACGCAGACGGTTTGCTTTTAGAATTCTTCTCTGCTTCCAGCTCCCATATGTTCTTGACAATTGGAAACATTTGACACATAATGCGTAATGATCTTGTATAAATCAGCTGTACTAGCAAAGGAACTTATTTAATAATTGCCGCCTTGTATTTAGGTTAGTAATCGACAGTTTCATTTATTCATCTCGATCGTCGAATCGTGCGAGACTAGATGTACAAGGTATAGCCCTCTCATAGAAACTTATTATTCGCACATTTCATGGCCCTCAGTAACGTTCTGTCATTGATATTTTCTGCCGTTCATGCATTTCAGAAACTTTACTTGAGGAATGTGTATTTAATCCTGCCCTATCTTCCACGATGTTTAATCGTCTACCAATATTTCCAAGACACCACGGGGTTTAGAGCTTGTTATCAATCCGCCGCTATCTTCAATTCAGCGATGCCGTTCACATAATTAGACAAGTCAACTGAACTCAAATTCACCTGGAGGTGTGATAACTGAACATAAGATTTCATTGACATTATGTTTCAACATAAACTTCCAATGTGTTCACCAATCTCATCCTGACATACATTGGAAGGTTATAGTATAAGACATGAATAATAGGAAATTTAATACTATATAACCCTAGTTATGTAGCATTCATCGATTACACCTCTAATAAGAAATATTTGAGAATTACATTTTAGGCCTTCCCCTAAATTACCATTTCACTCAGCATGAATAAAATAATTTACAGCCTAGAATATAGCGACTTATTTCCTGACTTTGCATACCGATTTTCATCATGATAGTACTACGAATAACAATATTTGAGAATTCAATTTCAGGCCTTCCCCTAAACTACCATTTCACTCAGCGTGAGTAAAATGATTTATAGCCTAGATTGTAGAGGCTCATCCCCTGACTTCACATACCGATTTTCATTAAATTCCCTTCAACCGTTTTCTCGTGATGCGTGTACAGACAGACAGACAGACAGACAGACAGACAGACAGACAGACGGACGGACGGACGGACGAAGTAAAAAGTGCATTTTCTTGTTACTATGGACATGATCGATACAGAAATACCATTATTTTCAAATTCTGAGCAATGTACAGACAAAACTCTTATTTTATATATAGATTTCTCAATAACTCCCTGTGGGTGGGGGCGCAGATTAAGAATAAACGCACGGAATCCCCTGCTTGTCGTAAGAGGCGACTAAAAAGTGCCCCAGGGGCTCTCAACTTAGGAGCGTGGGTTGGCGACCACGGGGCCCTTAGCTGAGTCCTGGCATTGCTTCCACAGGGTGTCCACCCGTATGGAAAACCTGGGGAACAGGGAAATGTCAGGGAATTTGATAAATAACTGGAAAACCTGGAAATGTCAGGGGGAATTCAGGAAAAATTCTGGAAATTGATTCTTCTGCCAGATCCATGTAATATAAACAGGTTTTTTTTTATATAACATTACTCTAGGGCATGTCTTTTATGCCAGGAATAAATCATAATGAAAAGTTAATAAAGTGTGATCTCGAATGTGAAGTAACCAATAATTTAAAGATAAAAATTTCATTGTTCCGTATTGAAAGTATTAACGTTAAAATTGAATAATTGAAAAAGAGGGTCAACCTATTCAATACATAAGAGAAAGAAATGTAGTGATTACATTCTTATTTAATAGTAATTAGAATTGTGACCGGTTTCGACCATAGTCCAGGTCTCGTAATCTATAATCTTCATTTCCGTATTGACGAATTACACAATTAAAAATAGGAAAGAATTTCCACCAATCAATACTTGTTTTTTTATTGCTTATATTAAGCTACAGGAGCGGTTTCGACCCCATATACAAGGTCATCTTCAGCTGAACCATGAATACATATTTATATGATGAAGCTTTGATTAAATTGCATTGTCAAAGGAATGTCATATTTTGATGTGCATTAGTCACATACAAATGGGGCATGTCTTATCGTGAATTGGCATATATGTCAGTATGTACAATATTGCAACTGTATGTCTAAAGTATTATGTTGAGGTCCTAAAATTAGTGTATAAAACATATCTTCACTTAAACTAACTTGTATGTACAGGATAAAATACAATATATTTAAAAAAAAAAACATTTCGTACACATGAACATTCGTATCTTGCTTGTTGGTCAATTCATCAACTCTCGTATTTAAGTCCCATTTACATTTGTACATTCAGCTGCTGTTCTTGGAGTTTAAAAGATATGGTTGTAAAATTCCATGAGTAAAAGATTTAGTCTTCATGTGGGATAAAAATTGGAAAGTGTGTTTCATTTTTCGAAGTAACGGATCCCTACATTTCTTTTTCTCTTTGTCAACCCCCTGTTGTCGTAAGAGGAGACTAAAAGGGGCGACCAAGGGATGATTGCATTAGAACCATGAAACTACTTGTGATTATCACCATCATGCGGGGAACACCATGGGTCGCCTTTACTTGCGAGTAGTACCACTCAATAGTTTTGTGATTAGTAGCAGTAGAGCGAGGTTCACTGTGGGTTTCCAGTACCTGTGATTAGTACCACTAAATGCGGAACACCACGGTCTTACGTTGCCCGTGATTAGTGCCATTAAGTGAGAAACACCACGGGTCTGGGCGTTGCCTGTGGTTAGTAACACAATATGAGTGACACCGTGGGTTTTCGTTGCCTATGATTAGTATCCACTATATGCGGAACACCACGCGAATACCGGCGCCCGTGATTAGTACACCTAGGTGAGGAACACTATGGGTTTGCGTTGCCTATGAGATTCGCCATTATGTGAGAAACACCAGAGATCTGCGTTACCTGTACGACGTACAATACTTGTGAGTAGTACCATAATGTTTGGAACACCGTGAGTTTACGCTACCTTTGATTAGTACCGCAACCTGAGAAATACCATGGTTCTCCTTTACTAGCGATAAGTGCCGTTATGAGGGACCGTTGACATAGATATTGAACTCCTTTAGACAACAAGCATCATCGATTCAGGATTGTGCTTTGGAAACACTCCCTTGGTTCGTAATATTGTTTCTGGTCAGGTGAGGCATTGCGGGTCGGATCTACTGATCGTTTTAAATTCATATTCATTTCGTCTCATTTCGTACCATTAGGGGCCGATGACCTAGATGTTAGCCCCCTCTAAACAACAAGCATCAATCAACCATATTTCTCAATATTGTTTTAAGTACAAAGAAAGCAATTGGAATAAATTTGTCTGAACTTCAAATTGTCTGTTCGACCTTTACAGTTATTTACAACATATCTGTTCTAAAAATGTTTTCGGTCTGTTGCATTTCGAAACACGTGACCGTCTTGCTGGTCTTTCTCCAGCCCCACTCATTATGTAGTGCATTACTCTTATTACGTAGAAATCGCTGCCAGCAAGGAGAATCACATAAACAACAGTTTTTACTTTATTTAACATTCACTCTTGAACTACAGTACAGTACTTTGTTAGATTCACTGTTTAATACATTCATGTTTGAACAAGAAACTACAGCCATATCGAACGGACGAAGGACGCATCCATGTGTCATTATTGCCAACGACATTTATTGTATTTAAAAACGTTATAGTATATTAATGCTTGTAGTTTTTAATTCTTAAAATCTAGGCTATAAATTACAGTTTTTAACATTTTTTAAAACATTTCTTGAGTTAGTAACTAATCGCATTATCATAGGTGCTGTAGATTTTTCATAATTTGCGTAAATAACGGAATTAGAGATTATCACCCTTCTCGTTCCATTATTACTGTCTCACAGGTCACTGGCCGTATTTAATCATTACCTTCCTTCTCCATATCCGGATCAGTAGTAAGACGGAACCTCGTCTTACAGGAGGCACTCGAACTCATACTAGTCGATGACACAACTACTGCTGATCTCGTCATTCGCTTTATGTGTGAGAGTGGATTGATCGATGATATGTAAATTTCAAGTGTTCTGTAACTCAGGGAATTTACGTTCCCTTTTGTTTCGGTTGTGACAGTTTTCGGCTTAATATAATATTTTTAAAAAGTTTTATTTTGTAATTCATTTTGATATTCCTTCGTTGAATAAATGATTTTATTTTATTTTATTTAAAATTTCTTTTCCTCTTAATTTATTCAGAGAGGATGAGTACCTGGTTTAACTTCCTCTGAAACAACCGCCACCACAACCGCTCCAGTTGCACCATCTCGAGATGAGAACACGAGTTTATTTTTCCCGGCTCCACGGCTAAATGGTTAGCATTGTGAACATTGATCCCATAGTCCCAGGTTCGATTACCTGCTGGGTCCGGGGTTTTAACTTATTAATTTATCTGGCTCGGGAGCGGGGTGTTTGTGCCGTGTTCATAATTAGAATGTACCTTTGGTAGGTTCCCATCCTCATAGACGTGGTGGCTGTCTCTTGGGCGTCAACTCGAAAAATCTGCACTAGGTCTCGCCAGAGGGCATACCGCATTATTATTATTATTATTATTATTATTATTATTATTATTGTATAGATTAGATTGAGGTCTTGGTAGTCTGGTGGTGTGTTCCTAAATGGTTTCTTGCTTTGTAATAGGACGCAGGTCACCCACCACTTAGGCCTTGGGGAAAACACCAATGCCGTGAATGGCTATATTTTCTCCGCAGTGATAGGCCTGTCTGGGTGGATGTTGGACCTCAAATTACTTTCTATACGTGCTGGATCGTGCAAGTGATTCAACACATCTCTGAATTCGTCGGTCATATCGTACTCGTGAAGTTCTCGACCCATTTATAGGTGATTGTGATATTTTGAGCATTGACATTCTGACATGCCATTAGGGTTTGATGCTTTCATGCACTGTTTCTTATAGATCGTCAATAAGCTCGAATGTCGGACGATCTAGCCATCGTTCGGCTCCGCCAACCGTGAGTCTTAGCCGCCCTGTTGTTGCTGCCTGGGTCTCTCAATTTGAGATGGTGACTACGGGCCCTGTAGCTGAATCTGGCGTTACTTCCATAGTTTTTTCACTCTTATTTATCCTATCCACGCTCTTGAAGTCAAGTTTTACTATCTTCTGAACCCCGTCAGTATCAGTTTTGTAAGATCTAGGGAGCTCGTTACATTCACGCTCTTTCGGCCCTTGCCGTGCCTTTTCTAATCACTCTTCCACGAGTTAGACATCTTCCTCTTTCACCTATGATTAACAGTTCAGAAGGGACGATTATTTGTAGTTCTCCTTTAATTGTATCACCTTTACCACCGCCACAGATTATTGACTGGTAGTGAGATTCCCTCCTGGATCCACTGAAGCTGACAGCGAATGGACAACGAAAAATCTTTCGCTTCGGAAAACCTGTTACATATTTGTTTAGTCATAACAATTTTCCTTTTTTTTTTTTTTTTTTCCTGGTGGATATGTTTGAGATAATCCATCACCTGTGTCGTGTAATGGTTGTCTTTGTGCAACTGTTTCAGTGGAAACAGTTTTATAAAATAACTGTTACTCCGAACTCTGGTAACATATGATTTCCATTATTACTCCAAACTCTGGTCTGGTAGTCACTTACTTCGAATGAGTAAAGAAAGGTTAAACACTTGTTATCCCTATCACCTTATTTTGTTGTCTTACGTCAAGTGTAGACTTTCAACTGAACGTTGAACTTCGAAATACTTCCTTGTTTTGATTGAAATATCATTGTAGTCCGTAATCTTAGTGGCGTTGTTGTTTTAAGGGGCATAGTAACATCAGCTGAAAGTGGGTAAGTTAATAATAATAATAATAATAATAATAATAATATAATAATAATATATACAATAGGGGTTTTGTCTGTACACTGCTCAAAATTTAAAAAGAAGGGTATTTCTGTATTGGTCGTGTTAATAAGGAAATGCATTTTTACTTTTTCGTAATTTCTGTCTGTCTGTCTGTCTGTCTGTCTGTCTGTCTGTCTGTCTGTACACGCATCACGAGAAAACGGCTGAAGAGAATTTAATGAAAATCGGGGGATGAGCCACTACAATCTAGGCTATAAATCATTTTATTCACGCTTAGTGAAATGGTAGTTTAGGGGAAGGCCTAAAATGTAATTCTCAAAAATTTATATTATTAGTGGTCCTATCAATAAATATTACATAACTAAAGTTATATAGAATTAAATTTCCGATCATTTATGTCATATATTTTTAACGTACCGGCTGTGATAACAGAGATATTCGTGAATTTGTATTTTTGTTGCTAAGTCCATATCAGTGCCGAGCCACGAGAAAATGGGTTAATAGTTTTTAATGAAAATCGGGGAATAAGAAACTAGTCTAAATCATAAACCATTTTATTCACCCTGGATTAAATTGTAGTTTAGGGGAAGGCGCCTAAAATTTAATTTTTAAATACCTATGATATTGGTCCTATCGAAAAGTACTATGTAACACAAGTTATAGAGAATACAATTTCCAATCATTTATGTTTTATTCACTTTTACCTTACCGACTACTAGGAAGTAGTTCAGAGTCTAAGAAAACTAAATGTGAAGGCCTACAATATCGAAAGCTCATAACATTGATCAACAATAACATTACATTGACCATTGTTTGTTGTGATGTTCTTTGTCTCATGTTGCCGCTTACTCCGGTAGATGGGATTACTGCTGCGTACCGAGTATAATAGCCTGACTGAATATTGGCGGTAAATAGCTGGGGAGTTAGAAATCTTTCTTTAGCATTCTATTCCTCTGGTTCATACATTTTCTGATACTGCAGGTGCATAACACACTGGTTCATCATAGTATTCCATCTATTCGATCCCTACTCTGACGCGCTGTTTTGAATGAGCAGTGTGCACACTTCAGGCAGAGGCTCACTAGTAGTAGTATGACCTGGTCTAGAATTACAATTTAGGCCTATTCCAAATTATAGCACCACAATTGCCTAAATAACTCAAAATTCAACCCTGAAAAGAGCCGTTTCTTAAGCTTCTTCCTCTTCACTTTTATTAAATTCTACATTTATTTCTCCTTTGGCTTGGAGGAAAAATTTGCTCCAAGTTGATAGATTTTTCCACCGCCAGTGTAGTGAATTGAAAATTTTCGACTCATCGGATACTCCTAGGAAACAGATTAGTAAAAGGGCATAGTTTTTGCCTTGGGACTTTCCAATATTCGTTCACCCCGCAGAGAAAAGACGAAGAGTGTTCACGTACACGGCCGTCTGCGGTCTGGTCATTCCAGCTCTGGAACTTTGGACTGTTAGAGTGGCAGCGTAGTAGTGTTCGTTAAAAGAAAATGTGTGGTTTTTAATTTGATCGAGTATTTCATATGAAAGCATTGCTTTTACTCGCGCCATTTGTACTGACATCATTGTATTGACCTATGTTAATTTCAGTTGGGAAAACCACTAAGACAGTCTTTCTGAGGGTGTAAACAGGCAGGTGGAGAGTGAGTGTCTGCCATTATAATGAAATTCCCCAACATGATTGTGACTGATGATAGGGAAGCGGGCCTACCATTACATTGAAAATTCCCTAACCCAGTCTTTATATGAGAAAAGACGTTTGTTGGTGATTTCCCAATCGCGTTTCTAGGGTAACGTTAAGCGCTATGCAATTTAATACAGTCTTGCTCACAGTGTGTACACTACCTAACCTAGAATTCTGTATACATTGTAGAACTCCGTAGCGAAGCACGGGTACATCAGCTAGTTTTATATATACAGTATAGTCATTATCATCTTGCTTCTCTTTACCTTGAAATGTGTGCTTAGTGACAGAACTTGTAGCAGGCCTAGACAACATGGGAGAACTAAAAATCCCTTGCAGAGGTGTACTTTTTAAAAATAAATCAGTCTTTGCTTGGATACGGTTGAGCTTTTTAAATTTGCTTCTCGATGAAGCTACATTACTCGCGGCTTCGTGACGTTCAGCGCTGTAAGCGTTCATGAACTCTCTTCTACAATGTTTGTATTGAAAAATTGTCGTACAAGATATCTCATGACGTCTCTTGTGTTAGCCTCGGAGAAATTTTTTCCACACTCTTTGCAAATATAGCTAGAAGTGGGTTGTTCCACGATGGACTTTATCTCCTGCTAACAGATTCTTCTTTAGGAAGAAACAAACTAAATATACTAGACACCTGTTACTCTCTACTTAAGGCTTATATAATGTAATACAAAGCTTTGTAGATTAGAAAAGTAGCCTATAGTAGCTTTAGGACGAGAGGTCTTACCATGATGTGAACAGCTGGACGGTTAACAGTAAACTAACACAAAAAAGCGTATAACCTATCTTATATACCTTATACAGGGTGGGTGGCAAGATTAGAAGTGATAGTCAAGGAAGAGGGAATGAAGCGGCCGTGGCTTGGTTCATATGGGCAATATGTTGATATATTTCTGATGAGTCAAGCCTCGTGCGTCGATGGACACCTACACCTCCTCACCGGCTGCCCTTTCTTACGCCAGCCCGTGGTGTAGTGATTGAATCACCTTGGCTTGTATTTTCTCTCTGTGCGTGGGGGTGGTGGAGTAATGTGTTTTGGAACAACTTTCGTAACTTCATCTGTTCTTGCAATGGCATATGTCATAAAGTGCTAGAAACAACGGTTCGATTCGTCAAATTTGGGGCTTAAATGTCCAATCTGATCTCGCTATCTAGAACACTATAGCATAAGTTATAAAGTGATAGGTCCAACGGTTCGGTTTCTACTCTTAGGCAAGAGCACGGCCACCTCTCCCAATCCCAGCCTCTATTACAAATACACGCACTACTAGACATCGCAGTGACACAGGTTATCAGACATTCTACACACACCAAGTGCACGAGACTACATGGCCACGATGTCGCAAAGCTCCTAATACATCAACAACAACGACTTTAAAGAACTGTCGTTAATTAGAGAGAACATGAAGCGAATTGTTAATAATAATAATAATAATAATAATAATAATAATAATAATAATGAAATGAAATGGCGTATGGCTTTTAGTGCCGGGAGTGTCCGAAGACAAGTTCGGCTCGCCAGGTGCAGGTCTTTCTATTCGACACCCGTAGGTGACCTGCGCGTCGTGATGAGGATGAAATGATGATGAAGACAGCACATACACCCAGCCCCCGTGCCATTGGAATTAACCAGTTAAGGTTAAAATCCCCGACCCAGCCGGGAATCGAACCCGGGACCCTCTGAACCGAAGGTCAGTACGCTGACCGTTCAGCCAACGAGTCGGACATAATAATAATAATAATAATAATAATAATAATAATAATAATAATAATAATAATAATAATAATAATAATAGCATCAACAACTACTCCACCTCCCGTCTAGTTGCTATGTACCGGTACTTGCTAAGATACACCGCTAAACCAAGATAAGTAAAGGATTGCAATAAATACTCACAGAAGGCTGATTCCAGATGTCAGCTCCAGGAAGTCGTCTCAAGGTCACGTCACTAGTACTAGAGTAAGGTCGCCTAGCGTATTACCCCTGCTTATAAACAGCATTGACCGCTGGAACCCCGCTGTGGGTGGGGGCGGTAGAATAACACCCACGGCATCCCCTGCCTGTCGTAAGAGGCGACTAAAAGGGGCCCCAGGGGCTCTCAACTTGGGAGCGTGGGTTGGCGACCACGGGGCCCTTAGCTGATTCCTGGCATTGCTTCCACTTACTTGTGCCAGGCTCCTCACTTTCATCTATCCTATCTGACCTCCCTTGGCCAACTCTTGTTCTTTTCCGACCCCGACGCTATTAGGTACCGAGGCCTAGAGAGTCTTTCATTTTCACGCTCGTAGCCCTTGTCTTTCTTTGGCCGATACCTTCATTTTTCGAATTGTGGGATCCCTTCCAATTTTCCTCTCTGATTAGTGTTGTATAGAGGATGGTTGCCTAGTTGTACTTCATCTTAAAACAATAATCACCACCACCTGACCGCTGGAATGTGTAAGGTGCTAAGCTAGGATATATTATAGTACACCAAAACCCTATAACTGACTTTTTCGGTTAAAAGGAATTTTGATCTCGTACATCATGGTAAACAACAAAATATTACTGTATCAATATTAAATTAGTTGAATTACAAACATTAGGGCGTTAATGTTATTATCATAAAGAGTCTAGGATATCGACATGTACAGTAGCTAAATGACCTTGGTCTAGTCGAGTAGCAGTGATCCAAGGAAACAAAAGTTATTTCTTGTTTCTTTTGTTACGCAACTCAACCGTAGGAAGCTACGACTGCTTAGCAAATGCTCCAGAGCTCAATAAATGACAGGGAAGAAGAATTTCCCATTCACAAGACTTGCTAGTCTTCAAACTTCTTTGGCGAGAGAGAGGAAATCTTTGGTATGTTATACAATGAAGCAGCTTGAGCTTCCAATAATAAATGTTTTCCTTCGGAGGGATATCGCACCTTCACCTTGGTTTTACAATGACCTTACGGACCTAGAGTTTTTATCTAAGTACCTTTACACTTTAACGTTTATCCGCTTTTACCCAATATGACACTCGCTGTCCTTACTTCGAGGGGAATCAACAACGCAAAGTTTGGGATCCAAAGGATCCAGAAAAGCAGGAGCAGAAGCTCATACTACACGAAAATGACAATAAAGGTTAAAGGCCGAAAACAAAATATAATGGGATGTTGAACCCACTCAAGCAATCCCGTGACATGACTTACCATAAAACCTAATGGGGGCAGAAGGCCCAATTACATAGAGGATAAGCCATACCTCGTTGGTGACCAAGTCAGAAAAGGAATGTAAAGACCGAAATGCAAGATAAGAATTTAGAAATGCAAAGCTTTGTCACGAAAAAGCAAAGTGAACAGGGAAAACGAGGGTCCACACTCGTACATCCTTAAGACGTAACATGACAACCACTTGGGTGGTTACACTCCGTCCGAAGGCAGCCTTGAAACCTACTTGTTCCAAAATTAATAGAATGTTAAGATAGCCTACATTAAAATAAACGTACACGTGACTCAAACGTATTCGTCATATGTTAGAGGGGACTGGTATCTTGCCGTCGCCACACGCAAGTAGTGTTAAGTTCACATGAAAGAGAAAAGTCTTGTCGCCTAGTGCTGCCCCAGCTCGCTTGTAGCCTCTTACGAGGAGAACCTCACTTTTCGCTGCATTGATCAAGATACATAAGGTCCATAATTACCCCTATTTATAGGGGGGGGGGGGCTGAGCGTTGATTGGCTGGCTTAATTCGAAGTACCAGTAGCGCCAACTTAGAAACAGACGACGTAAGCTTTCTTGTGCCAACCCCTAAACAGTTACAATACTCTACTAAGTAGTACACATACCAAGCCGCTAGGTGGCACTCCAAAACAAAAAGTAGTGACATCTGTCAATAAACTAGAAAATCAAGTACTTTTCAGACAGTTCAGCATATTTCCATACGATTTCACTGCCCTCAGGCGTTTAAGGTGTTGCCTATGGAGAATATAATAATAATAATAATAATAATAATAATAATAATAATAATAATAATAATAATAATAATAATCTAGGAGCGTGATAAGCATAGTAGTTTAGCTGCTGGCTTTTCTTCCAGCCAACTGACTTTCGAATCCCGGGATAACTTTAAGGAAGGTTATGTTACGCAAATTTTACCACCATACGAAGGGAAGTGAAGGGCCAAGTAAAGCTGAATTATTATTTTTTCTTTTTTGTGCTGTTTTAACGTTTGTCCTAGCACAAAGGTAACGATAGGAATGGGCTAGGATTGGAAAAAGTAGCGGCCGTGACCTTGATTAAAGTACATCCCAATATTTGCCTGATATGCAAATAGGAAACCGTTGGAAAAAATGCCAACAGGACTACCGACGGTGGGGTTCGAGACCACCATCTCCTGAATGCAAGCTACCGGTTGCTGCGTAGATAACTTGCTCGGTATTATGTTATTAGGAAAAAATCAAGCAAGCTTGTATGTTTACATGGCTGTTAATGCCGTCGTTTTAGCCACGGGATATTCTGTTTTACGGGGAGCCCAAACCACAAAGACGTGAATTTTCATTTCCTAATTCCCATAATGTACCGGTGGGTTTGGATCAGCGGCCGTTTTGTGGTAATCCAGTGGCTATGCCATTCGGCTATCACGCTCCCCGAATTTATTAAGTTATTGAGTTTAGTATTATAAGCTCGGTGCTGCACTTCTTGTTCTGCCGGTGGGATAATGAACCCCCGTTTAGGAATTATTCCGTTAGTGGTGTAACGGAGGATGATATACATTGTCAGGCGAGTCTTCCATTCCTTTGTGCCGTTAGTTCTATGCATTGTGCGTGTCTTCCGGCCATTTGAGCCGGTCACATTCGAGTTGCGTCGTGATATCTGGTGTTCCGTGCCTCGTCGATAAAACGGGCCATTGCATGATTTGAGCATGTCATGCTCTTACTGAGCAGCCGTGTAAGGAGTGTGTACTAATCATGAGGAAACTCTTTGGATCTAGGCATTTTCTGTATCGTTTAAGAAAAGAGTAGGTAAACAACTGATAGGTGACAGCCCTAAATTTAGATTGGTGGAAATTGATTGAATGATTGTTATTAATGTAGGAAAGACCGTGACATGAAAATTAAGTTGGAATTCAAGAGGACAAATTGGGGCAAATACTCGTTTATAGGAGGATGAATTAAGGACTGGAATAATTCATCAAGGTACATGTTTGATTCATTTTCAACTTATTTGGAATCACTTAAGAAAGGACTAGGCAAACAACTGATAAAGAATTTGCCACGTGGGCGACAGCCCTAAATGAAGATCAGTGGTTATTGATTGATTGATTTCACTGTAATAACAAGGATCTCCCAAGGTACCTTCACATGAGACATTTACTACTGAGGATTAAGGAAGCCCAAGTAGTTGAGTGATTTAATTCAAGGTCATGGTCGCTTTCAACACACTTTAAGCTGGTTTACCTTGGACCGAGCTCGATAGCTGCAGTCGCTTAAGTGCGGCCAGTATCCAGTATTCGGGAGATAGTAGGTTCGAACCCCACTGTCGGCAGCCCTGAAAATGGTTTTCCGTGGTTTCCCATTTTCACACCAGGCAAATGCTGGGGCTGTACCTTAATTAAGGCCACGGCCGCTTCTTTCCCACTCCTAGCCTTTCCCTGTCCCATCGTCGCCATAAGGCCTATCTGTGTCGGTGCGACGTAAAGCAACTAGCAAAAAAAAAAAAAAAAAAAAAAAAAAAAAAGGTTTACCTTGGGGTGATCTAACACTCATGGATGATACTGGACTGTCATGAACTCAACTGAACTGTGTTTCCCGGCCTAAAGGCAGGTGTACACTAGGTTAGTATCCGGGGTAGTGGCTGCCTTTCTAGTGGCAAACATGGCTACACTGACAAGAAAAAGAAAATAAAACCCGCAACAATTCATCTTTCCTTTACATTTATAATTTACATACTACCTGTTAACTAATGGGGTATAGTTATTGTTTTACACATTCCACTTAATAAACAACGTTTTAATGTCTATTGTACGCGGTTTTGATCGTTGGAGTTTGATGCGGTCTGTCATTATTGTAGTCCGAGCGGCAGGTAAATGAAGGGGGTGCCTGGAAAGTATTCCGAACTTAATGATATTTTGTTATGTTGTTTGTGGGTACTCTGTGGATTAGAATCTGAGTTTTCGGCCTCGAGGACCCTGTGTGGTGTGGTTTTGCCCCAGTGTCTTTGAAAACACTAACTATTTCTGAGAGCCAAGGGTTATTCTCATAAACCTGCGGTACCTTCTTCCCAATGCCAAAGGGTGCTGAAGAGGTGTCACACACACTCACTGCGTGAACGAAGAGAATATTCTGAGTGCTGACTTTGCAGGAACGGGATGAATACAAAATACTACGGGTGTTACCCCTCCCACACTTACGGAAATAAATGTTGTTTTTAGAAGAAGCTAATGCTGTCAGCAAAAGCAAAAGATCGATGTCTTCTCCTCTTGTGGTGACACTATGAAAGTTACAGCTTTTGATATAGCAGTTTCCTCTATCATGACATAGACATCTTCTGTTGCCTGTTTCACCTGAATTCCCTTGGTTTCCATTTCAGTCCTCAGCATTGTAATGAAGTTTTTCGTGCTCGTATCGTTGGAGAAAAATTTTCCTAGTGAAATCGTAGTAACTGACGTTGTTTCGGAAAACAAACTTTGTTGATGAGTGCAGCAAAGACCGTCGATATCGTTCTGTTTATTTTTGGTGCTATGTTAACTTACGCCAACAGGATATCCATCAAAAACCACTATGACATTGCTCCAAAAGTGTCTTTGAACATAACGTACGTAATTCTAGCACACCAATTTAAATGTGGCTTCTGTTAATTTGCTCCACACAACCTTATGCAGCTGGTACAAGTTAGAGTAAAACGTGACAAACTAGCTAAATGAAGAATGCAAATTGTGACGTGAAGCACCTGGTCAGCGGATCTTCACTCCCCTCCCCCCTTTCCCCATCCCACGTGTCCTTCCTTCCTTCCTTCCTTCCTTCCTTCCTCCCTTCCTTCCTTCCTTCCTTCCTTCCTTCCTTCCTTCCTTCCTTCCTCCTCGTACTACTCATTACATCGCACGATAATTTCTGATAACAATAATAAAAAATCAGTGGCCTGTAACAGCAAATGATGCTGCTTATTTTTTAAATTAATAAATGGTAACAATAAACTGATATCCAATATATTTAATGCAACTTAAAAAAGTGCACGGTTATGTCTGATCATAAAATTAAGAAAACATTCGTCGAAAAAAAAAATATCCAGAAACTCCACTTTCACTCTAAATAGAACTTCAAGCACATGAAATTTCAGTTACACCGTGGAAAATGATTCTGTATTATTACTTAAATACGGTTCTGAAATTTTAATATTAACCTATTGTAACTGGAAGATATTATTAATGTCTTTTGCCAACTGTATCGCCTTCAGACTCTCGCCATTCTTTTGTCCATGCATGATCGCGAAAATCTTTCTCAGCAATAATGTGCGGCGTCATAGATTTTGCAATTAAGTAAGATGCCTCTTTATGTTCTTAGTGCTTTCTTTCGAACTGTAGCAAGCTTTTCTACGAATTTGATATTTACTTTCATTTGTTGCTTGTGGGGTCGAAAGTTTTACATGGAGTGTCTTGATATTAGCGCACATCAGTTGTTGTCGATTAATTAACCTTATAGACGAGCGCTCAAGCAGATATAAAATGGGAGCGTAAACTAAATTTGCATCCTGTTCTTTATTCGGTATTTTCGTGGGGGAACAGGCACTCGACAAAACTCTTTCACGGGATTACTTTTTACCACTCAAAATAAGCTACTTGTCCATGATTGTGACGATACATTTACCGCTAAGAATGGTTAACTATTCCTTTTCAGAACGCGTAGAAATCCATTTGCACAGCAGAGTGTACTGTTCAATCTTAGGCCCTCCGCACACGGGTCGACTGTTTAGCAATGGGAGTTTGAAACCGGTTGCATATGAAACTGTTCTGCAGCCGGTTTGCAATCGATTGATGTTTTCCGTCCGCACACGAACGCGACTGAATCTGGATTAGTCGATAGTTTCATAGTAATGTCTTTCCTGGAATACCTAGGGAGATCATAATTAAATATCACTTCACGCTTTTCCACCTTTTCAACTAAGTTTATATTCCACGTTTGCTCAATCATTTCGAATATTGACAAACAACACTTCAAAACGTCAAGAATATAATTAAATTAATTACAATTGGCTTTACGTCGTACCGACACAGATAGGTCTTATGGCGACGATGGGATAGGAAAGGCCTAAGAGTGAGAAGGAAGCAGCCGTGGCCTTAACTAAGATGCAGCCCCAGCATTTTTATGGTGTGAACATGGGAAACCACGGAAAACTATCGCCTGGGCTGCCGTTCTCCCGGATGCAAGCTCACAGCTGCGCGCCCCTAACCGCACGGCCAACGCGCCCCGTTGTCAAGAATATAACCTATAACAACACTTTAATAATATGTCTTCAACAATTCTCCATTGCAACCGTGCAGCTGAAACCGTTTCACGACCCTGCAAGCACGATCGCATGTGACCAGTTGTAAACTGATTTCAAACTGGTTCCGTTCTCGTCGACCCGTGTGCGGCTACCCACTCTCCTTCACGTGAAGGGTCACCAAACGGTTGGTTGCGTAATCGGTTTCAAACTCGCGTTTGCAAAACAATCGACCCGTGTGGGGAGGGCCTTAGTCTTTGCACTGACTGACAACGTAGCATAACGAGATAGTGGCGATAGCATTTGTGAAGTGGTTTATTGTCATTAAGCTACAATGGGTAGAAGTTAGCGCCACTGGTAAATGAAATGAAATGGCATATGACTTTTAGTGCCCGGAGTGTCTGAGGACATGTTCGGCTCGCCAGGTGCAGGTCTTTTGATTTGACGTCCGTAGGCGACCTGCGCATCGTGATGAGGAGGAAATTATGATGAAGACGACACATACACCCAAGCCCTCGTGCCTGCGAAATTAACCAATGATGGTTAAAATTCCCGACCCTGTCGGGAATCGATCCCGGGGCCCCTGTGACCAAAGGCCAGCACGCTAACCATTTAGCCATGGAGGACGCTGGGGTAATTGCTGTAGACGAGGATGTGTGACAGCGTCTATCTCCGAAATCGTGCCTGCTGGGTCCAATTAGTTTGAGTAGAAGTGGACAGCCTCTTGCCTGGCTTACTGTACTGAGAATCTGAGGATAGCAGTAATTGTTAAAAATGAGGTGAAGTTTGCATCGCCGTATGAACTTCGGAATGAGTCGTGCCTCCCTCCACGGACCTACTACGTTGGCGTAGCAGTGGGAGAGGTGATACTCCCACGTGGCGCGTCCCAGGTGGCGGATATGGGGGTCCTAACCGGCTTGCCGGCGAACTTGAGCAAAATAAAATAGCTCTCGTGGACCAAACACACATCCTCCTGTAGGTGGGGGACTCAGGCGAAGAATACACCCGCGGTATCCCCTGCCTGTCGTAAGAGGCGACTAAAAGGGGCGACCAAGGAATGATCGATTTAGAACTATGAGACTACTTGTAATTAGTACCACCACGCGGGGAACACCATGGGTCGCTTTTACTTGCGCGTAGTACCACTATGTTAGGTACATAATAGGTTTGTGATTAGGAGCGGCAGTGTGTGAATCAGGGTGAGTTTTGGTGTACCTGTGATTATGAGCGACACCATGGGTCTGCCTTGCCTATGATTAGTACTCACCATGTGAGGAACATCACGGGATAGTACGAGTCCCTGTGATTAGTACACCTATGTAAGGAACACCATAGGTTTGCGTTGCCTGTAAATGGCGCCGCAATGTGAGAAAAACCATAGGTCTGTGTTATATGTGCGCATTACATTATCTGTGAGTAGTACCATAATGTGTGGAATACCGCGAGTCTACGCTACTTTTGATTAGTACTGCAACATGAAAAATACCATGGTTCTACTTTCCTAGCGGTAAGTATCATTATGAGGGGCCGATGACCTGGGTTTTGGACCCCTTTAGACTACACGCATCATCGATTCAGGATGGTTAGTAATACTATTGTTTAACGCTTGTTTCTGGAAATGTGGGGCATTACGGGTCGGATCCACTGTGTTTTAAATTCATATCCATCCATTCATTCTTCGTCATCATGTTTTGAATTCTGGTCAGTGGATGATTTTGGACTTTTAAATCGTCATTACATTTCGTCTTATTTCGTACCATTAGGGGCCGATGACCTAGATGTTAGGCCCCTTTAAACAACAATCATCATCATCATCATCATCATCATCACGTGCCTCCCTAGATTACTCTCCCACCTACCCACATTCCGAACCACTGCGCTAGGAGATATAAAGCATTAGGATGACGGAATCAGGAGAATGAAAAACAAAAATCCTATGAAGACATTTCCTTGAAAAGATGTGTTGAGGAAAGCTGCAAGGAAACTATTATCTAACAAAAGAATATATTTGTCACAAAACCCAGATCATGATCGCGAAGAATAAAGAAATTGAAAATATACTGTTGAAATGTTTCACTCCAGGGCAAATTCGCTGCTTATTATTTGGAAACAGGAGAGTAAGATGGAGTTTCCAGTATATTGCCAGTGCATTAACACTAAAAGCCGTCTCTGAGAAAGCCTATCTAAGAAAGCGTAACATTCACAGACTGTAACATTCACCAACTTGTATCGTGACACACAAATATTTACTACCGAGCGAGCGGGTCTTACAACTCTGACTGTAGGTTGGGTAAACATAGTAAAACAATTTTAGATATTTTTTTGTTTGTTGGCGACCTTCTTGGACACGCCTCTTCGAAATACTTGTGACTTTACGTCGCACCGACACAGATAGGTCTTATGGCAACGATGGGATAGGAAAGGCCTAGGGGTTGGAAGGAAGCGGCCGTGGCCTTAATTAAGGTACAGCCCCAGCATTTGCCTGGTGTGAAAATGGGAAACCACGGAAAACCATCTTCAGGGCTGCCGACAGTGGGATTCGAACCCACTATCTCCCGGATGCAAGCTCACAGACTCACGCCCCTAACCGCACGGCCAACTCGCCCGGTCCTCTTCGAAATGTGATAACATGGTTAAAACATATAATTTAACTATAGAATCAAAGTTTACTAGCATTCATGATGAAATAATGACTTTGTATGCAAGGACCAGAACATTCATTCGAATGTTTTTGTTTGGATCGTCAGTCTGTAAACTGGTTTGATGCAGCATTCCATGCCATTCTATCCTGTGCTAACCTTTTCATTTCTCGGTAACAACTACATCGTACATCTACTTTAATATTGATGCCTTGGTCTACCCCTACCCCTACCGCTCCTACCACTTACTAAGTGCGGCCAGTATCCCGTATTCGGGAGATAGTGGGTTCGAACCCCACTGTCGGCAGCCCTGAAGATTGTTTTCCGTGGTTTCTCATTTTCACACCAGGCAAATGCTGGGGCTGTACCTTAATTAAGGCCACGGCCGCTTCCTTCCCACTCCTAGCCCTTCCCTGTCCCGTCGTCGCCATAAGACCTATCTGTGTCGGTGCGACGTAAAGCCAAAAAACAAAAAAACAAAAAAAACACCACTTACATTTCCTCCTCCTCCCCCCAAACTAACAAAACTAGTCCTGGGTGTCCTAAAATGTGTCTTATCATTCTTTTTTCCTGGCCAGATTTCGCCAAATAGTTCTCCTTTCTCTAGTTCGATTCAGTCGATTCAGTATCTCTTCATTCGTGATTCAATCTACCCATCTCACCTTCACTATTTTTCTATAACACATCATCACAAGTTGTGTTCTATGGACTTTCATGGACATATTTACAGATTAGTCATTTCTGTGGAAACATGCTTGCAAGCTTTGATATACATGACATCATGTCTTCCTTGGAGCTCTGATGACCTCTAAACTGCCACCTGATGAAGCAGGGAAATATCCTGTTTTAAGTCATCACAGCTTTTACCATTCTCCAACATATCACCTTTGTATTCCAAGAGTACGTATACTTGTTACTTCTGTTTAAGCACTGGAACACTTGATTATCATTCCAGGGCATATTTTATCCACAGATCCTTTCTTACAGCCAACATTTAACGTATTTCCTAATCTCTTCGAGGATGTTACCTACGCGGTTCCGGGTCACGTAGCTCTGTGAACTTTCATTTGGGAGATAGTGGGTTCGAACCCTATTGTCTCCAACCCTGAAGATGGTTTTCCGTGGCTTCCCATTTAACCCATTAAAGCCCAGTGTCGAGGACAGTGCTTTAACCCAAGGTTTAAAATAATTTCTAGATCTAATTTTTTGAATTGTGTACACTGACATGTTTTGGTGATACTGTGGCTAGATGATTATTATCAAGAGGAGGCATGGTACTTGTCATTTGTTCATTGTCAACTTAACAGGTTGTTGCTTTTATAACATCCTGCTACTTTTTTCATACTTCTAACCTACCAATCCTGGTGTGTTCAGATACAGTTTATAGTTTTATTTTTAAGTTATCAAATAAATAAATAAATAAACGAAATAATTTGTACCTTCTAACTGGTTTAAACTGTCCTCAAAATATTCTTTAAATTGTTGATGGAAATTAACAGAGATTTCTTTATTATAATGTATACTGCCACTGTTAATCCTCTCATGCACGAATTTTGTAATAACATTTTTAAAAAATTAATTCTCGTGTTTCTAGACAGGAAATACAGTCTAACACAAATTTCAACAAATTGACTGTTACAACTGTCGAATAATAGGAGGCCTCATATGAGGTTTAAGTGTACCAATGACATCTTTTTGATTACTAGCAGTATAAATAGATGCATTGCAACTGGTATCTAGAAAACATGGTTTAGCCATCATTTACTCAAATATAAATAATAATACATCCATATTCTAGTAAATAGTAATAATAATACATAAATAGCACAGCAAAATAATTGTCATTCCAAATCAATTTGTACTGCACAGGTGAATCTTTATATCTGAGGAATCTACATACTGTAGACCTCGTGCGAATGGCGATATTTTACCTGCTGGCGCTCCTAGCGGCAACTCGCGTTGAACATTCATGTGACGAGTGTGTGTAGTGGCACTGCCTTCGTGAAGTACAGGCCATACTGTAGCAAGCGCGGGAAAGCAATCAGCTGATCGTTAGGGGGGGGGGAGTTTAGCACGTGAGTTAGTTGAATTACATGTGAATTCTTCGCTGTTTTATTGACATTTTTAACGTTGGCTGCGTGTTTACTCCAATATAAATCAGACTGTGGCGTTGTCGACTGTATTATTAAGTGAAAAGTCCTCAATTAGTGAAGAAAACGTAGTGTGGGCGTGTAATCATGTGAGGCTATAGGTTAAGAATATCGCTCTGCCGTGCTTTAATTTTGTAGTTTATTTGTGTAATGTTATATCCCTAGTGTAAAATGAATTGAGTTAGTGCATTCAGGGTTTTATTATAAACCTCGATGTGTGTATAATTGAATTAAGGTTATCAGTGAGAGAAATCACCATGCTAAGAGTTGATGTGTGCCTGGCTGCAAAGCAAATTATAAACGAGGAGAGTACACTCCAGTATTTGTGTTTTCTTCTGGTGAAGAAAGAGTTAGGTTATGGAAGAAGGCTATTCTTAGGGAAAAATTAATAGTTAATCACCAAAACAGTTGTGTGCATCAACCAATTTTCTGAAGACTAAATTCTGAGGGAAATAATAGTGTCTCATCCAGATGGTGAATTAAAATTTCTCATTATATCAAGAACATGGGTAACATTACATATATTTTTATGTAATCAGACTTACGGATTATTTGAAATCGGTGTACCTGTATATTTAAGTACAATTTATGCATTTTACCATTTTAGGTAGAAATGTATTGTGAAATAACTCTGCTGAGATTTTTCCTATCAATTTTCATGTCATAAGCAATGGAACAGGGTTATTCCATGAAAATTGAATATGAAAATAATTGCATAGATATTATTTGCTGTTTAAAATACTACTTTTCTGAAACAGTAACTGAATTTCATAACAGTGACAGTAAATGTTTTTTATTGTTTGAGGTTAGCTTACTCGTAACCTTTCTTGTAGGTACTGAATTGGTGGTACAGAAATAATTTACATTTGTATCATATTATATTGGTAATTGGTTGCTTGTTTTCTATCAGTGTGTATGATGTGAATGTTCCAGTTGACTAGAAAATGGATAGAAACGCAAGAATATGTCCCAAAGTGTTAGCCTGTACTGACGGAAACGAACGGATATACGCGAGAAATAGAACGTTACGGGGAAGGATATGCATTGTATGTCAGAACTAACAAATATTTAAGAATAGTTTTTGGTTTTATAAGGTGTTATTAATATTTTCTTAAATAATTTAAACGAGTGTGTAATTCAAGCGGAGCGGATGCGTATCGCCTCCAAGTCCCACCCAAAGCTTGACGTCATCAGAGCTACAGTACGGCCTGGAGATCACGAAGGCAGTGGTAGTGGCTTGTGCGGGAGAATCAAGTGTGACAGTGAAGGAAGCTATTTAAAGCTGAAATTCGTCGTCCATAGAGATTTGTGTGAGCTTTCAGAATATTCGTTGGGATAAGTCATAGGCTTATTTCAGTAATCACATATTCCAGGTGAAAGAACAATTGGGAGAAGAAATATCCAGCTTCTGTTTGAGAGAAACAAGCATTAATCAAACGCCTTATTCTTTTTGCACCATAAATCACATGTATAAATAGACTATTAATTTCAAACATAACTTTATGATACAGTACATATTTTCCGTGTCCATCGCGGTTATAAATTATTTTTTCATTAATTAATGCTGGTCTTGTTTTAATATTTAACAGATCGACTGCAGCAGGAATGTTCAGTCAGCCGAGTGTGAATACAAAGCAGGACTTTCCAAATCCTGTAAGCACATTGCTGCGCTTTGCATTTATATTAATACAGAAAGAGATTCTTCCAAGATTTCCTTTCTGCAATAATGGGAAAAACCTAAGAATGTTGCCGTGGAATATTCTAAAGGTGAACATTTAGGAGAAATGTTCCAGGACAGATTAAGTAAGCGGCCAGCGTGTAGCGTTTTGGAAAGTGAGGGATTTGAAACATTCAGCGAAACTGAACTATATGAGAAAATTAAAATTATAGACTGTGCTTTTACAAGAATTTTGAAGGCCGCGTGTGAACGTGAATCCTTAATTATCTCCAATTCCATTGTTGATGATGCTGTAGAACAGAGCGAAACAAGACTTTTACTTCAGTGTCTTCAGGAATTCGACCTTCAAAACGTCAATAAACTGTTTACATGCTGTGGAATAAATTACTTGCCAAGTGGCAAGATATCAAAAGTGCCAAACAGTTATTATGAGTGCACGTTGCCAAGTGACGTCCTGAATGTTTATTATGACAACGTAAAAGTCACAAAATCGTAGACGTGTGCTATTGCGATTGAGACTAGGGCTCAGTCTAAAAATCCTGCGTGGTTCGATCAAAGAAAATTACACATATCTGTCAGCCAGAGTGTACACAAGATCATGACTGCAGAGTGGTGGTTTTAATTAACTGGCAACTCAGCTCCTTATTTCTAAGGACATAAACAGTCTTGCAGTGCAATACGGTAGAGATAATGAGCAGAGGGCACTTCAGGAGTTCTGTTTATCGTCCCAATGTTGCATGTCACAGCTGGGTTTGTTAATAAAAGAAGAGCAACCCTAGTAGCCCGGATGGGATAGTAAAGCCCTTGATTGATGAGAACATGTGTAATGTTCCATATTTGTATATTGACATTGATGCTGATATCAAGTTAAAGGAAACTCACGTATATTACACCCAGGTACAGGCATCATTGTATATTGTGAACCACAACTCCTGTGAATTTTTTGTATATTCTCCAAAGAAAAGTGTGAAAGTGGGTGTCTCCAGAAATGAAGAATTCTTTTCAAATATTATTCTCACGGCACGGAGGTTTTATTTCAAACATTACCTTCCGCTAATTTTCAAGCGTTATATAAAGTGTTACATTGTTACCATACTCATGCATAGATTTTACCACTATTCAGATATATCAAACATGATATAATTTCTACTCGAGTTCGAAGTAAAAAAAATAAAATTAAAAACAGTGAACTAAATTGATGTAGCCTAATCATGCACAATTTAGTAATTATATAATCATGTTTAAGTTTAGGCCATACCTAAAAGATACTAGTCATCTGCTTTAATGATCGGAGGACAGAAGTTCACTAAGACACCTATGAAATGAACAATTTTGTCTAAACGAGTTACCAAATGTGTTACTTATTCTTTAGGAATACGAAGAACTTCGTTCTAGGCGGACAATTTCTAGTCTATAGGAATAGTTACATCCAACCACAGAACAATTTGTTCCACTCTTTGTAGAACTTTCTTCCATCTCGAACTTGATTTCGTATCTCAACAAACTCAGCCTGATAATTGCGTTGCTTCACTTCCCTGACGAGAGCAAGTCACATGAACTATTCGAGCAACTTGCCGCCAGAGCGCAGCAACATCCATGCGCACGAGGTCTTATGGGAGTCGTATCTTCCTTGATTCTTCCCCTGAATGATGTAACACAGTCTTCTTGTTGCTTATTCCAGCATGTTGACAGCAATGGTGAAAAGTATTGTACCATGTGTCCGACTCCAGTACTGTCTTAGTCTTGCATATCGTAAATAGGTAATCATATAGTTGATACCATGAGCGCTCGCAGGATCTTTTCCAGGGGGAGGGGGGCACATTAATAATTTTCTTGAATATAAAAACCAATATAACGTCAGCAACATTAAATTGTTTACAGAAATTTCTGCTTATAACAGTTCCTAGATGACTGTCAGTAAGTTCAGTTTATGAAATAATCTGGTATGATATTAAACAATTGAACATCAACCATTTTAGAATTCCAGGGTGGGGGCAAGCGCCCCCCCCCTTGCCTCCCCCCCTTGCGGGCGCCCATGGTTGATACCGAAATACGCTTTCAACTCTGGGACTGTAAGTCTAAAATTTTCTCTCTACCCTTCTGGGTGGCATACAAATTACTAGCATCAACTCTTTCCTGTATGAACTCTTCAGGGAATATGGATAAAAAATAATCTATAGGCATCCTGCGCTTCAATATTTGATGTATATGTACCCTGAAATTGAGGAATGTTGCCCACAAGACCATTTTCTTTCTCACCAAACCACAGAAGTGGCCGTGGATTTATCTGAAGACCATTTATTGTATCGGTCGCAAGTGATGGTGGTTGTGGAGATAGCTCCTGAGAATCATTTACACTATTGGGTGAATCAACTTCACTGTCTGATGCCTGTGGCTCCACATTCTCAGATGGGACCCAGAGTCATCTTCTGATCCAAAATATCATCTTCTGAGCTTTACGTGTATCGCATGTTGTGGATCTTACGTGTTGATAGCACATCCCTCAAGCCTGCATTCTAAAAAATAGTATAAAATGGAGCTATCAGTCTCAGCAGTAAATCAGTATTATAACTTATAAGCATCTGGGCCGGGTTTCATTTATGCTATTATAGATATTACAAAAGTAGGCTACTTTTAATCTTAAACACATTTTAAATATATATTTGGTACCAATAAGGCCATTACTACCTTTTGTTTCTTACGCTGTTCCTCCAGTTAATCATGACCAGGGTTTACTGAGCTGGAAGAACGTGACAGACCAGGATCTCCGTCCATGTCTACTTAGATATAAACAAAATAACAAGTGTTGCAGTATGAATTATTATATAATCAAGAGAATTTTAGGTTAACAAGTCAATATTAGCAAGATATGCTCCACAAAGGAGCGCAGGGATAAAATGTAAGGTTAGAAGCCATCTTGCACCCTTCAACACAGATAGGCTTCGTATGAGGTCTCACATTCAAGCACAGATAACATGATCTACAATAAAGATAGTTGTTATAATGTTATGTATTCATGATTTCACATGCTTTCCATTTCTAAAAATAATTTTGCCCCCTAGTTGGTATCTGCCGAGCAACACAGGTCACTGAACATTCACAGATGCATTAACAACATAACTTCAAAGAATATCACAGCAGAAGTGCAAGTTTTGGGTCCGTGCGGTGCTGCAATCTGTCCCACGCTCATGAAAATATAAAATTACCTTATCTGAGGTCTGTGTGGAGCAATGGAAACGTAACAGAAAACATCTGTTGTCATGGAGACTTAGCATGACAATTCAAATATCAATTAATTTCAGACCTCATATGAGGCTTTCATGCACAAGAGGGTTAAGATATATCGTGCTTTTCTGGGGGAGTCTCATATCGTCCAAACTAAATATTTTATTTTACGAATTGTTTTTATATTAGTATTTATAGTCATACCAATATGTTTTTTTTTTTCAAATTAAATACATAGTTAAATAACATGGACTTGTTCTATTCCATCGTCGCCATACGATCTGTGTAAGTCGGTGCGGCATAAAAACATAATTAAGATACTTCTGCAGGTCCTGCAACATTTATATTAAAATGTTAATGATAAATAGTATTGGATCAGATACACTCAGATACAATGTTAAATATTAAGAAGGAAAGCCAAGCAAGAAGCTAGTGGGTTCGTTCATATCCCGTTCATTGTGTTGCCCTCATTTTTAATTCATATGAATCCTTGTAAGCTTTTACTCCGATTTTAGCTTTATTTTGTACTTTGGTCAAGCTCAGCGCGATTTCATTATTGTAGTGCCAAACTATCTCAAGCTCCAAAATAAAAATAAAATTCCAGTATACCTCTGATCATTCGCAAGAGAGTCATTGTTGTGATAGATTGACAAGTTACAGAGGATGAACTGCAAATTTATTTGAGAGATATACCTCTTTTAGCGCGTTATTTAATCATTTTTATTAATTTTTAAAAACGTATTTTCTATATGTAAGGATGCAAGGAATCATATGACGATAAAGGTTCGGCATCTGTATCGCCCAAAACAATTGATGCTACATATTTCTTCAAAAGGATGGAATGATCCAATGTATCCCATTTGAAACGTCAGTTCTGAAGAGGTAGTAGCTCCAGGATTTGGAAGCATGACATGAAAGTTCAGTAAGGCACCGTACTTTACCTAAAGTAAATTGAGAATAAATTCTGGGAACCCAAACTCTAATCAGCCGTCGGTAGTTATCGTGACTCGAAAGCAAACCATTTAACTTCGCTTAACTAGTCTGCGTCGTTAACGCAAGTTTGTTGAGGTAGCTAAAAGATAACTTCTTCGACCTATACTGTGATTAACAGATGTACGGTGAAATGAAATAATTGTGTATTTATTGTTGAAAAATGGCTCAAATTGAGCTTAATAGGTGTATATACAATATAAAAATTTGGTTTTAATGGCCAATAAGGTACAAGACAGAGATCCTCAGCCACGGATTATTCATCATCATCATCAATCGGTTTACTCATTGCTGAGCGTCGTGACCTCATTTCTTCACTTCATTAGTAACTGCATCCTTACCGAGATCTTTCCATCCTGAGCGGTCTTCAGCTCTTCTTAAGATATTGTGAAGAGGTAGACCGGTGATCTTTGCTTGGTCTAACCATCTACTTGTTGTTCTGCCTTTTGGTCTGGTGCCTTCAATTTTGCCTTGCAGAATGGTCTTTTCTAAATTATCTCAGGAACTGGAGGTAACTTTCACTAACGCGGGAAGATAAACGTTTTGTGATGCTCAGTTTTTCTGTAATGGAGGCATTTATTCTTCTTTCTGTCCATGGTATACGGAGCATTCTCCGCCAACACCACATCTCAAAGGCATCTATTAGGTTCTTGTCACTAGCCTTCACAGTCCAGGTCTCACAACCGTACAGGAAAACAGAGAACTCCAGTGATTCCACCAATCTTATTTTCACTGTTTTGGATAATGCCCGGTTTTGCCAGATCTTTGTGAGTTTAACCAGTGCGGCACGACCTAGGACAATCCGTCGTTTTATTTCTTTATCACAATTTCCCGTGTTACTGATTATGGAGCCCAGATATACACAATCATTCACCAACTCCAGATCTTTCAGGCATCCTGTTATTTGGATTGGGATTTGACTTTGTCGGTTGATAACCATTAGTTTTCTAGACCAAAATCCGAACTAATGATTGTCACTCTACAGAGCAATTCATAAAGTCCTTGTCCACTTCCTGCAATGAGTGTAGTATCATCAGCGAAGCGTAAATTGTTGATTTTCCTACCACCGATGGAAATTCCATTATCCCAGTCATCCAGTGCTCTCCTCATTACATACTCTGCGTAGATATTGTAGAGTTGGGGTGACAATATGCAACCGTGTCGGACTCCATTTGTCACATTGAAAAATTCTGAGCATTCACCATCCACCCTTAAGGTTGCATTATGACTATTATAAACTTATTATAAAATTCGGGATATACATGGTGTTTCCAAACATCTGGAAGGTAATCTGGGGTGGGGGTGGGGGAGGATAGTAGGCCCCAGAACAAGATAAAAGGTCCCTATGGACAATGCCCTACGGTCAATCGTTTACGAATTATGGTAATAGCCTTTCTTGGCACAGTCCATATCGAGTAGTTGTCGCCATGTTGGTGTACCAGCAGGGATACTGCATTTTAATACAAGAAGTGCTCAAAATGTCCACCATGCACCTAAATGCACACCTGGACACGCCACCTCATTGATTTCAGGCACGTTCGAACACTCCAGGTATGGCACGTGTCCGATGAAAACTTCGTTCCACACTTCGACGGAAGTATCGGCATGCCTGACTCCTAACTTAGTCCTAAATACGAACTATCCCCCCATTCCAGCTAATAACTTAAACAGACGTAGTTCATAAACGATTGGCCGTACGGCATATGTTCAATAGGGAATTATGTTGTTTTGGGGGCACACTATTCACGCCTGCGCGTGCACTCTCACTCACATCGACCGATTAGTTCATGTTTGGGAACACCTGTATATTTAGAACAACAATATTTGAGACTGGGGCGAAACTGTTTACCAGATTTGTTATTCATAATGTTTTTTGTAGATCTTGATCTCTTCTAAAGAAAAAAAAAGCCCTTATCTAGGTTATGTTGGCCGGGCGGTCTGTAAAAACAGCAGGGCGGTGCGCGCAATAAAAAGGTTCTAGGGAGAACACTGCTGAAGGATGAAGAGTTAAGAAATTCATCAAGTTGATATACTACTTCATTAACATCATCACATTCTACGTAACCAGTGCTAATTTACTTATTTTGTCGCCTTTCAAAATGTTCAGAACCTGGTGGTTGTTGAAGTTAACTTGTTCGTTTGTTGGGCATACAATTTCTACTTTCGAAAATATTATTTCTCCCTTGGATGCAAAGAGGATCAAAATAAATATCGTATGGTATATTTTGAAATCTAGTTTTGTGAAATCTCAATAATATAATTTTGGCTTCATTCTCCATTGCTGAATTTTAGGAGCCATTTCATGTACTTAGGATTATACAGCTCTTATATTATTTCTAACGTTTTAAAAGTAATTTTTTGCCGTAGAGTAGAATATTTTAAATTTGAGTTAATGGGGATCGGGGACAGTCTAGATACAAAATGCTGCTTACTCTGACGTTTGCTGTTCAGCACTTGTGCAGCTAATTTCATTTGTAGTTTCTTGTCTTTTATATGTAACTTCCTGATTTTGTTTCCTAAGTACAGCCCTGCAGCAGGATTTAGGTTAAGGCTGAGGAGGGTAAGGAAAAGGTGGTAACTTTTCACGTTGGTACCAACAACGTAAGACAAGCAGGATTAAGTACTAACATAGTTGGCGATGTATGGGATCTGCTTTTGACAGTGCAGGAGAGCGGAAATTATCATTGGGATATTGACTGGAAGGTGATCGGCGATTTAAATGAGATAGAGAGGGTCCGTGGGATGTTGGGAGTGAGATTTGTAGATCCCAATGGGTAGGTAGGAGATAGGGATCTATGATCTGATGGCCTTAATGTGAACCGCAATGGTACGTATACGTGTTAGGGTGTTTGTTTATAATAATTATAGGGAGGTATATTCAAGGAAACAGGCTGGACTAGGGAGCGGTGATAAAGAGTACAGGGATCTGGAAGTCGCGTAAGGAAGACATAAACGTATTGGTGCTAAACTGTAGAAGTGTTATAAAGAAAGGAATATAATTCCGCAATTTAACAGATGTTATATATTTACCAGATATTGTAATAGGAATTGAATCATGGCTGAAGAGTGTTGGTATGGATGCGTACATTTTCTCACGGAACTGGAGTGTTTATCGTAGAGACAGGATGGGAACGGTAGGAGGGGGAGTATTCATACTAGTGAAAGAGGAATTCGTAAGATACGAAAAAATGAAGAATGAGATACATGAAATTCTACGAGCAAGGGGTGTACAGATAATCAGCTATGTCGGGAACGACACAGAAAGGGATGTTATGGTATCGGGTAGATAAACTCGTGTCTTCACTCAGAGGTGGTGCAGCTCTTTTCAGACACACTCCATATGGAGGTGAGTTGCATGTACCATTTTAACCACAAACCAGCCCTCCTGCCATTCTTAAATTTCTGGCAGTACCGGGAATCGAATCCGGACCTCCGAGGACGGCAGCTAGTAGTGCCAACCGTTACGCTACGGAAGTCTCGGGTAGTGGGTGAACTCAGTTTACCGAATATCAGTTGGGAAGGTAATGCGAACGTCGGGAAGCATGACCAACAAATGGCAAGTAAGTTAATTTGGGAAAGACAGGTGAATCAGAAAGTGATGGATCCAACTAGAGGGAAAATATTCTGAACGTGGTGGTGGTAAAACCACATGAGCTCTATAGAGAAACTGAAATAACAGATTGTATAAGTGATAAGCAGTTTTTCGTCGTAGTTAAAAATAAATGCGATCGATAGGGAAGTTGTAAGATTAGGACCATATGGTTGATAAAACAGGCATGAGGTAGTTTAAAAAAAAAGTAATTATGATCCGTGGAAAATAATAAATAAAAATTTATATAGTCTGTAGAATAGATTTAAAGCAGTTGTTGAGGAATATGAAAATAGGTATGTACTTTTAAAACTTGGTGAAGGATGGAAAAGACATACTTTATTATAACAGGGAAATGACGATATTAAGAAAGAGGTACACGTTAGAAAGTCACACTTTGGAATGGATATGAAAGTAAGAAGAGATTGAAGGAAGCTAAGAAATTGAATTAAACAAACAAGTCAGCAAATAATATGACCGAGCGAATTGGCCGTGCCGTAAGGTCACGTAGCTGTGAGCTTGGAATCGAGAAATGGTGAGTTCCAATCACATCGTCGGCAGCTCTTACATGGTTTTTCTTGATATTCCATTTTCACACCAGGCAAGTCTGGGGCTGTACCTTAATAAAGGGCACGGACGCTGCCTTCCCAGTCCTGGCCCTTTCCCATCCTTGCGTCGCCGAAAACCTTCGATGTGTTAGTGCGACATTAAACCACTAGGGTGGGGAAAAAAGTACACGATGGCAAACATAATTGCCAGTCATATGAATTTTAAGAGAAAAATGGAAGAATGTGAATAGGTACTTTAGAAGTTGCTTCCATGAAGGGCATTCCGAGGATCATTAATGAACACTGGAGCCTACTAGAGAAGAATCTGGGCATAACTGATAAACTACACGAAATAAAATTAAAACATTGAAAAAAAAAGTAATAGCTTCCTTATTCACTCGTAGAAAAGATTTACGAGCTAGCCTCAGCTATATGCCGTGAATCTTCCCCGTATAACTAAACCCTTGTTACCTTACGTGTCACGATTTCATTCGCTTCACTGTATTTGTTCTTGTAGCCTATATTAAAAATCACATACAGAGTCTTTCCTATTTGATTTGTTATCCTTACCAATCTGTAGTCTTCTTTCGGACTATCTTTTGTTCATTTTGCCCATTTTCATTTTCCTTTTCTTTGTTTTATTGGATGGAACTCTCATTTTGTCTGCACACAAGAAACATATATATACCTAGGTATATTTCAGCGTCCTTCGAATCCCACTGTCGGCAGCCCTGAAGATGGTTTTCCCCGTGGTTTTCCATTTTCACACCAGGCAAATTCTGGGAATTAAGGCCACGGACGCTTCCTTCCCACTCCTAGCCCTTTACTGTCCCATAGTCGCCATAAGACCTATATGTCGGTGCGACGTAAAGCAACTTGCAAAAAAAAAAAAAAAAAAAAAAACCTGGTTCGCGGAGTCATCTTTCACCGCGACCTTATTTTGAACACTGACGAAGAGGTGATGGAAGACATGAAGAACCGTGGCGTGACACACGTCCGGCGCATTACGCGCAAGGTCAACGGTGAAGATGTTGCCACTGGTGCCTTCATTGTCTCTTTCAAGTTGTCAGTGTTACCAGAAAAAGTCAAGGTAACAAGTCATCGTTGCGATGTGAGACTGTACATTCCGCATCCTATGCAATGCTATCAATGCCAGATATTCGGACATATGGCATCTCGTTCGAATCAGTCTGTGTGTGGTACATGTGGGGAAGAGTTCCTCACGGCGCGGAGGAGTTCACAACTCCGTACAAGTTCACTAACTGCTCTAGTCCTTCATTCTCCTCGGGATCGGAACTGTCCGACATATCTGAGTGAGAAGAAGATCCAGGAGATCAAGACCCTAGATGGTCTTTCCTACCAGGAAGCGCGCCGTAAGTTTAATTCCACGAATACACGTGCCCGTACACTCGACTACAGCATGATAGCTCAGAGTCTCCCAAGTTCGTCTTTCACGACATCGTTACCCGTGTAGATTACTGGGCCCAAGGCGACTGTTGCTCCTCAGAGCAAAGTCGCAAAGAGTAAAACCTTGAAGGGGGGAACCACCCCACCTTCGACCAATCAGAAGTCTGCGCCAGCTGGCAGTTCTGAGCCGCCACAGCAGCCTCCCCCCCCCCCCCACCTAAGAGGTCGGCGAAAGCCGTGCCCCAGCCGGCGGAGGCGGCATCGTCGATCAGGGCCGGGAAATCATTCCCAGCCCATCTAAACTCGAAAAGAAGACGGCGAAGAAGAACGCCCCTAACGAGCGCTCCCGCACTTCTGCGAAAGGGAAATCATGTCCTCCATCTGGAGGGTATGAGTCTGCGCCAGCAGGTACTCCTGCTCCAAAACCTGCGCGCTCCCCTCGTAGGGGAACTTCCCGCCCCCGGAAAGCGTCGAAGTTCTGGGCGTCAATCCCGCTGTCTGTCGATGACGGGATGGACGTCGAGCTCTCACCAACATCTACATGGATGTAGATGTTGTTAGTATTTAGGTTCACCAGCTCTTGTCGCTCACAACCTACCACTCTTTTTATAGTCCACACTGTGGCACTGTTACAGTGGAATTGTAACGGTTATGACAGGCATCTTGCTGAGCTGCGTCAGCTCATTAGTCAGTTCGCGGCGAGTATAGTCTGTATTGTAACGGTTCAAATCCCGTTACAAGATGATATCTGTATTTTTATTATTTTATCTGTATTTTATTATTATTATTATTATTATTATTATTATTATTATTATTATTATTATTATTATTATTATTATTATTATTATGTCAGTATTATTATTATTATGTTATCTGTGATATTGTTACTATTATTGTAATTATCCGTTTTATTCAATTCGATTTTGCAATTGCCTGTTGCTTGCAAGATTGTACTTAGATGTATACATATATACGTATGTGTAGGATAACACTCAATACCTGTACAGTGAGAATTGTTGTATATATCAGAGATTGAGTGTGACGTTGGGACATTGTGCAAGATTAGTGGCGATTCTGCCAAGTCATCGCCGCGCCATGGCTACGTCATCGTATTTATTTAGCAATGCGCGCACGGAGTTAGTCGCCGCGGGGCTATTTTACCACTGTATGTAATATTTGCCGCGTAGGTGGGAGTATGTCATTGTTATTTCTGGAGATTACGTAGTTGTGTCAACCAACGTCTATATAAGGTGGATGCATATTGTAGCGTCAGTCATTACTTATACGGATGCAGTACAGTGAAGTAGTCTACTAGATCAAGAGGCCTTAGGTGGTCAGTCAACCAGTGTGAACGAGAGATGGTGAAGACTCAGTGAGCCAATATTGGTCATTGAGAGAGTGAGACCAAATGGTTGGTCCGTCACTTAGTGGAAGACGCGGACGCAAGGCTTACCAAGGAGTCAGAGAGGGCAACCCTGGACCTGCCAAGAGGTCATACCATATTGACTTACAAAGAAGTCAGATGATATGGAGAAGAAGCAGTCTCAAGGATGTATCACCACGTTAGGCGTGACACATCTACAGTAAACACCAGAGCAATGGATTACGTCGTAATTACACTCAAAGTGTTAAAGGTACAGTCAAGTGAATCAGTGAGGGAAATATTTCGTATAAATTGTTAAATGTCCGGTCAAGAAGAATTCAAATTCATGCCTAGTTTCTTTCAGTTGCAATGTCATAATTTCATATTCTCATCTGTTTTATCGCAACAAGACTCACTATTTTTTTGATATATTATTTAAAGAATATATATTGTTCTATCAAACGAATTCATAGTTTCATTTCATTGAAAGTAAAATATCTTAACCTCAAAATTAATGGGGAAACCGAACGCCAATCTCCTTTTCCCAGAACTTATATGGTATGTTGTCAAAAGTAAGCTTATTACCCCACACCCTAGAGATGGTCAAGAGTCTCATTCTATTATTGCTGTACTGAGTGACAGCTGGCGCCCTTCAAATAACGTATGTGTAAGTAAGCAGGTAACAAGTAAGTATTGAGTACAAGGTTCGACGAGTGTGTGTATTTTATATAATGAATATTAATTTTCAGATTTTCCATTTTAAATGCAGATATTCAGATTTTACAAGTTAAATGCAGATTTATATAATGTTTGTAAAATTAGTCAGACAGTTAGGAAACTCTCAGTATTCAGGAGACAAACTTCAGACCAGGTCATCATACGGTCTTGAGAAATTTCAGACTATACTCGACAGAACGATATTATGCTCACCGGGCGTCCGGTGGTGTGGGTATTTTAGTTCGTTCTGATACCTATAACGAAGAGGTTCCTCTAAAAACCGCATTGGAAGCAGTTGCGGTGCGGATACCACTGCCTGTCATAACAACAGTGTGTAACGTTTATTTTCCACCAGGCCAGCCTGTTAACATAAATTATGTCATCGATCTTATAGATCAGCGAGGTTAACGCTCATCGCCCCATATGGGGCTCGGAAACGCCTTTCCCCAGGGGAAGGGAGTTGGAAACATTAGTAATACAGCTGGATTTATGTATTTTGAACACAGGGGAACCAATACATTTCAGTGTACGTTACGGCACATACTCTCGCATAGACATAAGTCTATGGAGTCGAGCGTTGGTTCCGTTGTTTCGGTGGAATACACGCGATGCTCTCTGTGACAGTGACAATTTTCCCATTATTCTTACTTTATTGAAACAGAAATCCGTCGAGGCCCCTCCTCGATGGATTGTTAAACATGCTGATTGGCCAAAGTTCAGATCACTCGTCATCTTTAACGACGAGACCAGGCGGACTGTAGACGGCGATATAACTTATATAACACAAGTTACCCTTGCTGCTGCTGAGCAGTCCATTCCCTCCTTTTCAGGGACTCCTCGCGGAAAACTCGTTCCTTGGTGGAACGAAGAAATTGAAGCAGCTATCAAAGAACGCCGTCGCACTCATAAACGATCCTACTGTGGCCAACTCGGTAACATTTAAAAAAACTCCGCGCTAAGGTGCGAGTTCTTATTCGCTAAAGTAAGAATTCGTTAAAGTAAGAAAGCTTCGTGGGAGAGATATGTTTCGTCTATGACGTCACATACTCCATCATCTCAAGTGTGGACTAAACTTCGACGTATTCGGTTATCCAAGGTTCATCTTCTGTACCGGGAATTTCTATTGCAGGCAGTATCGTCACTGAACCACCCTCATTGCTAACCATCTAGCCAGCCATTTCGCGGATGTGTCTGGCTCCGAGAATTACCATCGTGGTTTCCTCGCTCTGAAGCGGGAGGCAGAACAGCATCACCTCAGTTTTGCCACTCACGCTTCAGAGGACTATAATGTGCCCTTTACGGAGTGGGAACTCCGTAGCGCCTTGGCGCTTTGCAAGGACACGTTCCCCGGACCAGACAGTGTCCATAACCAGATGTTGAAACACCTTAATGAGGATAGTCTATTATATCTTCTTCGAGTGTTCAACCCGAATCTGGATAGAGGGTGAGTTTCCGTCTCACTGGCGAGATGGCATAGTCATTCCTGTCCTCAAGTCTGACAAAAATTCCAAGTATGCAGGAAGCTGTAGACGTATTTTTCTCACTAACTGCTTGTGTAAGCTATTTGAGAGGATGATAAATCGCTTACTTGTTTGGTGTCTGGGGGTACGCGGGCTTTTGTCCGAGTACCAATGTGGTTTTCGAGCCGCTCGCTCGACCACTGACCGCCTGGTACGCCTGGACAGTTCTATCCAGGATGCATTTCTCCGCAAACATCATTTAGTGGCTGTTTTCTTTGACTTAGGAGAGGCCTATGACGCCACATGGCGATATGGTATTCTTTCAGTCCTGCATCAGTGGAGATTCCAAGGTAACTTGCCGGTATTTATTGACGTCAGAAAAGTTGGATGGCGCAGCCACGCGGTAGAATGTTGAAGCTGCAACATAGTGACTGGTGAGGTTTATTTACATGGCGAAGCATTGACGTCGTGATGGAAACAGAAAGAAAATGGTCAAATTTGAGGAGGTACTGCTCTGTATACGGTTGCAAATCGTATAAAACGGATGCGAAATCTGGTCACTACTTTCCTGTACAAAAAGTTCAGAGAGAAAGATGGGCTTCCGCGCTGTCAATTGGAAAACGCGTTACGCGATACATGACAGTGTGCAGTCTGCATTCTCGTGAAGACGACTTCTTTCCACAGCGTAGGTACCGGTACTGTTTATTGTACTCATTGATAGTTATTGTCTCTAATTTGTGTTCACAAAGATTTAGCTACATCAAAAATACTGATAAACTTGTAGCCTAATACTTCTGTGCCGCACATAGAATGTAATCCGCTCATTGTAAACTTCTTCATATGTGTAACAGCCGGCAGTAAATTAACTATCTACATGTGAGTAATATCTTTAACTGGTAGTAATTAAGCACTGCATTTAAATTGCCTATAAAAAACTTATATCAATGAAAGAAAATATGTAGTATTTTGCCATCATAAATGAGCTTTTTTTGCTATTTGTTTTACGTCACACCAACAAAGATAGGTCTTATGGCGACGATGGGACAGGAAAGGTCTAGGAATGGGAAGGAAGCGGCCGTGACCTTAATTAAGGTACAGCCCCAGCATTTGGGAAACCACGGAAAACCATCTTCAGGGCTGCCGACAGTGGGGTTCGAACCCACTATCTCCCGGATGCGAGCTCACAGCTGCACGCTCCTAACCGCACGGCCAACTCGTCCGGTCATCATAAATTAGAAGCCATAACCTAATTATTTGGTAGAATTGGACAAACCAAGTATTCTTCAACCCCACACATCTGTGACTGTAGAGGTTATAGTACTCTTAAATTATAATTTTCAAGCTTTGCTCTGCATATTCTGTAGGTAGTTATAATTTTTATACTTATTATTGTCGGTTCTAAGTTCTAACTTTTGTGCTGATGGTAAAAATGGAAGAATATTAAGATAGGATGTGGGCTGTGCCAACACAAGCCTGTATATAGCCTAGGATTTATTTGCTTTACAACATTTACTTAGTAGAATTATTATTTTATTTCTTCCCCAAGATTACAGTGTACAAGACAGGTAACTCCCCCGTCACCTGGCTAACGCTTTGGCATGTCTTTTGAACACTTAATAAATCCTACAGACGCACACCCGATCACTGTCGTGTTTACTTCCCGTCACTATCTCGCCGCCATATTGGAAACAGCTGACCGTAAGCTCCTCTCCCGTTTCGGACGTCAATTGCGAATTTTTTGTCCCTCCGTCTATTCCGTGTCAGAGTTGGAAGGGCATATTCGCAATACCACGTTCAAGAAAATTAAGTCCCACAGGGATTGGTCCTTCTTTTGTGATTGCCATAAACGGTATTGTCGCTGCTGCTGGTTCAGCAGTAACACCGTCGCTATATGTGGATGATCTTGCTCTCCACTATAGCTCGCTTAATATGGCAGTCGCAGGGCGACAATTACAACAAGTTATTAGGAGAGTGGAACAGTGGGCCTTAGAACATGGCTTTTTACCGGGCGAGTTGGCCGTGCGCGTAGAGGCGCGTGGCTGTGAGCTTGCATCCGGGAGATAGTAGGTTCGAATCCCACTATCGGCAGCCCTGAAGATGGTTTTCCGTGGTTTCCCATTTTCACACCAGGCAAATGCTGGGGCTGTACGTTAAGGCCACGGCCGCTTCCTTCCAACTCCTAGGCCTTTCCTATCCCTTCGTCGCCATAAGACCTATCTGTGTCGGTGCGACGTAAAGCCCCTAGCAAAAAAAAAAAGAACATGGCTTTCGGTTTTCCACCGCAAAGTCCTCTGTTGTCCACTTTTGTCGGCTCCGTACTCTTCACCCACAACCTGAGCTTTATTTAGGAAATGTTCTTCCCGTTGCTGACACCAATTTCTTGGGCTCCTTTTCGATAGCAGATTATCGTGGGAGCCACACGTGCGGCAGTTAAAAGTGCAATGCATTAAGAAGCTGAATGTCTTGAAGTTTCTTAGCGGCACTAATTGGGGTGCTGACCGCACGGTGCTCCTACGTTTCTATAGGGCACATATTTTATCCCGGCTAGACTACGGCAGTGGAACATATGGCTCAGCAATGCCAAGCGTCCTGGCGAAGCTGAACAGCATCCACCACAGCGGGGTTAGGTTGGCGACGGGAGCTTTTCGTACAAGCCCCATTGCTAGCCTGCTCGCTGAGTCTGGTGTGCCGCCTTTACACCTGAGGCGCCAGCAAATGCTTCTGTCGTATGCTGCAAATTTGCGACAGATGTCACTTCACCCGAGCTATCCTTGCGTAATCAACAATGGAAATCGTTGGCTGTACGCTTCTTGTCCTCGAGCTACGCGGTCCGTTGGAATACGCTTGGATAGCAGTCACAGATTGTTCACGTACCTTCGGTTCCTTGCCTTGTCAGACAACCAAGTGGTGTACCTCCGTGGGTAGTACGACGACTTGAAATAGTCCTGGATCTGCACACTGGCCCGAAGGACAACACGGACCCTTCGATTTATCGAAGGCTCTTCCTGTCCGTTGTTGACCGGTATCCGAGTTCACTCGTCGTTTACACGAGAACAGACACGAAAGTGGCCTGTGCGCTCGTTGGCGACAGTGATAGGTTTCTTTTTGCTCTCCCAGAAACTTGTAGTGTGTACACAGCGGAGCTGTATGCCATTTGTGAAGCTCTGCGGTACGCACTGTCCGATGAGCGCCGACTCTTTCTTCTGTGTACTGACTCCTTGAGCTCGCTGCAGTCTATTGATACCTGTTTCCCTCGGCACCCTCTGGTGCAGCGGATCCAGAACCTGCTGGCCGGGTGTTCGGACACTGGCACCAGAATCACGTTTCTGTGGCTCCCAAGCCACATGGGTGTAGAGGGAAACGATTTAGCAGATAAGGCTGCCAACGAGGCAGTAACACTGCCCCCGTTGCCTTATAAGGTTCCAGCAAGTGATATTCGCTCTCAACTGAGACATCTTGTTATGTCCCATTGGGAGATAGAGTGGCAGGCCACACCTCTTCCAAATAAGCTGAGAGCGATAAAAGGTACAACGAAGGTATGGAGGCCTTCCTTTCGGGCTTCTCGGAGAGGAGCAGTGGTATTATGTCGTCCTCGGATCGGCTACGGTATCCTGACGCACTCCCGTCTATTGAAAGGAGAACCCCCTCCTGTGTGTACTTGCGGCGATCATTTTACCGTGGTACACATCCTTAGGGAGTGCGTGGACCTGGTCGGTCTGCGCCGTAGCCTAAAACTCCCGAGTACGATCTCCTTCATCCTGCGCCATGACGAGCAGTCAGCAGACCTCGTTATCCGTTTTATGAGGGATAGTGGTCTTTTTTTTTATCGCGTTTAATAATGTACTTTGTCTTAGTGTGTTTGTGCTAACTGCGCTTTTATCCCTTTGGCTCTATTTTCATTTCTGACGTGAAATATATATATATATATCCAGGCAATGCCTTCCATTATCACCTCTTTTTTCTATACTTTTATTAGAACATAAGGTACTGCGAATTAGGTCCACTGATTGTTTTAATCTCATAATCATTTTCATCACCATTTATTTTAAACTCTAGTCAGTGGATATATGTTAATATTTTAATTATCATCTCATGTCGACCATTTCGTACCATTACGGGCCGATTACCTTAGATGTTCGACCTTTTTAAAAAACAATCATCATCACCATCTTCATCATCATAATCATCAAACTGTCTACTGCTTATTGTTGAGGAGGCTCAAAACCACCTTGTTTCATTTTAGGTTTTGGGCTGGGGTGAGAGACCCCTTATTGACATCTTGTGATTTTCTAGCGAGAATTCCAACCTTGAATCCACGGGAATTCGACCTCAGCCGTCCGAGTAGAAAGCCAAATGTGAAGTTACAGCGTTAATAACATCTTCCCCCCATTTTCCGGCACCACCGAATATATATAATTTATATAAAATAACATGTCCTGACTGACTGACTGACTGACTGACTGATTAATGATCGCCGAGCTAAAACTACTAGACATAAAGGAATGACATTTTTGAGATACATTCATATTGCAATTTAGGAGCTCACTAAGGGAGGATTTTTAGATATTCCGTTTCTAACGGGGTGAAAAGGGGAGTTAATTTTAAGATGATTGTATCCATATCTAAAAAAATTAACAGTTTAAAGACGTAAAATTTTGTATCTGGAATCTCCTTTAAAAATAAAGAAACATGTATTTTATTTTTTGGAAAATGTACGAGGGGGAGGGGGCAGGAGTGACAAATGGGGTAAATTTTTAAAACGAGAATATCTTCAGTATATCTAAAAAACGTAACATGTTACAGACGTGAAAATTATTGGTATTTGGAACCTGATGTAAATGTAAGGGACACAGATATTTTGTTTTCTGAAAATCCAGTTAAGGGGAAGTGTTAAAAGGGGGTTAATTTTTAAAATGAGCATATGTACAGTATATCTCAAAAACTTAATATATTACAGACGTGAAAATTTACATTTTTAATTCCTTTTAAAAATACAGTAACACGTAATTTTTTTTTTCGGAAAAGACACTCAAGGGGAGAAGGATACTTATATCTCAAAAACTGAAGATGTTACAGAAATGAAAATTTGAATTTGTAATCTTCTTTAAAAATAAAGAAACACGTATTTTTTGTTTTCGGAAAGTCCACTTAAGGAGATGGGGTGGGTGGAAAGAAGTGAAGAAAGTGTTGAATTCCTTTTATGAGGTACTTATATACCAAATACTGAAGATGTTACAAGCGTGGAAATTGGTTTTTGGATTCTCCTGTAAAAGTAAGGGAACACGCAGAATTTATTTTCTGAAGATCCACTTAAGGGGAAGTGTAAAAGGGGGTGAATGTTTAAAACGAGCTTATCTACAGTATATCTCAAACACTTAACGTGTTGCAGACGTGAAAATCGGTATTTTCAATCTCTTGAAATAACAGAACGAATTTTTTTGTTTTCGGAAAAAGCACTTGAATGGGGGGGGGGGGGGTTAAATGAACTGAAAAATGAGTTGAATTCTTTGTATGAGGATACTTACATCTCAAAAACGAAGGATGTTACGGAAGTGAAAATTGCTATTTGGAATATCCTTTAAAAATAAAGGAACATACACTTAGGTGCGGCTGGGGGGGGGGGGGAAGGACTGATAAAGGCATTGAATTCCTTTCATGGGGATACTTATATCTCAAAAACTGAAGACGTTACAGACGTGGAAATAGGTATTTGGAATCTCGTTTAAAAATAAAGAAACGTGTGATTTTTGTTTGTTTTCGACTTGAGAGTTCTATGTCGCATAATCATCTTAGCCCCAAACAGCAATACTACCACTGTGGTTTACACAGAGTCTCCAGGGTAAATGAAACTCAATTTTTCGGTGAGATTTTATACTTAAGGAATTTTTAGATAATGTCTTAGTACAGTACCGAGGAACGATTACTTTTATCAAATTACGAAATCCACGCGAGCGAAGTGCAGGTAACTGCTAGTTGCATAATATAATAGGTCAAAAGAAGTTTTTGTTCGGTCGCTTAAAAGAAGCCATTAAAAAAAAAATGTTCCCAGAAACATCGTGAACTTATTTGGCAAGCTTTTAGCTTGTTAGTATTCATGTGTTATTACAGAAAACTTTTCAGGCATTTTCAAATATACCCCACGCTTATCTGATTCAATGACCTAAATCTCAAATATTACGCGTATTCGACTGAAGTGTTAATCACCATTTTATCTATTACCGATCTCGATAGCTGCAGTCGTTAAGTGCGGCGAGTATCCAGTATTCGGGAGATAGTGGGTTCGAACCCCACTGTCGGCAGCCCTAAAGATGGTTTTCCGTGGTTTCTCATTTTCACACCAGGCAAATGCTGGGGCTGTACCTTAATTAAGGCCACGGCCGCTTCCTTCCCACTCCTAGTCCTTCCCTGTCCCATCGTCGCCGTAAGACCTATCTGTGTGAGTGGGACGTTAAACAACTTTGAAAATAAATATGTATAGATCCATTTCCTTTTGGTTTTTCATGTTTTGTTTTTCTTCTAAACCTGGAGTGGTTGGTTCCTGTCTCTGCTTCTTGTTAATAAGTGGTCTCAACTGCACGTTAAGATGATGTTTTGCCTGTTGCACAACAAGATCAGAGTTTCTGGGTGGGTAGCCCTTCGGTTATCGGGATTTGATATCCCGCAGATTTTACTTTCTGTTCAGTGCCATCTAAGAGATTCTTCAACTTAGCTCAGCTAGCATAGTAGGAATCCGGTGTTAAGTAAATTTCACAGATTTTGGAGGTCTTGACTTGTAAATGGGCCATGGTCTGGTAGATGTTGCAGCAATTGATGACGCATAGCGTTATGGTGTTGAAATATTGCTTCTGTATTTATGTGAGGAGAAGCAAATGCTTTGATGATGATAGTCGTGGTTATTGTATTAAGGGAAGTAGAACTAGGCAACTATCTCTTAACAAAATAATACTTTCCATAGAAATGTTAGGTCAGTATATCTTGAAGTGTGGTGTTCTAGGTATGATAGACTTTTCATAGCAATTTTCCTCTTGTCGTAGGAAAGCGCGTGCTGACCTTGATTGTGGCCAGATGCTCGCCTTCGACGAATCGCAGAATTGCTTTGGAAGGGAAATGATCATATGACTGCCCAATTCCCACGGGAAACTGTATGCTCGAAGGTAAGTATTTCATTGGAGAGCCATCTTAGCAACCGTAGTTTTATCGTTAGTATAGGACAGCATACCTTATTGGTAACTAAATGTAGGAATCTTGGGTTTACGATAAATCAGTACTCTTCTTCTTCGCTTTATTTTCATTTTGGTGTGAAGCTTTGTATGCATCCAGGTTATTTTCTGCCTAAGCCTTTGCGACTGCCGAGGCAGTGTGGTTTACCTAATCTGCTTTGATACACACCGGGTGAAGACAGAAGAACCAGACCTTCAGCGTTTAAGAAATGACCACTCGTGTTTCCTTAGCTGAGCTGAATTCGTTTTCTCCTTTTACTTTGACTTCATGATGGTGGTGGTGGTGATTATTATTGTAAAGAGGAAGTACAACTAGACAACCATCCTCTTGACTTCAGGAGAAAACTTCTCTAATCATCCGCTCTTGGTCCTTTGCTTGTTTGTCACGAGGTCCTCATTCTTTGAGAATTAAGGGAATTTTATTTCATTTGCTTTGATGTTTGAAATCGTCACTCATCAGTATTACGCCCATCACTAGACGCTAATAACTGCGATGTCTACCGAGCGCGGTTCGAAGCGTGTATCTATTAGTTTTCATCCAGAAGATAGCGGGTTCGTACCCCTTTCAGCAGCCCTGCAGATTCTTTTCCGTGGCTTCCCATTTTCACACGAGGCAGATGTACATTAAGGCCATCGACTCTTCTTTTCCAGTCCTAGCCCTGTCCTATACAATCGTCGCCGTACGACCTCTCTGAGTTGGTATGACGTAAAACAAATGGCATGGAAAATATTTTAAAACCCCACGATGCCTGTCCCCTACCGCCGTCGTCTCTTCGAATGAATGTTCGGACGTCTTCATTTCTCATTATTACTGTCCTATTCTCGCTTTACTACTTGATGATGAGCCATCTTGGAGCATTATTTTATGACTAGATAGACGTGCGAGATTTTGTGTCGATGATATGTTTAGAAAAAGCAGCATGTCTTCTGTTAAAGGCTTTGTTGTGACCTTGATAACATTCTACAGTATTGGTAGGGAAGAATAGCAAAGATATTCGACAGTATAACTCTCTTCCTTTAGAAAACATACTCCAACCGGAAGATGAAATACTTTCGAAATATAGAACGTGAGAAACTACAGGAATGTTATGAAGTATACTGCTTGTCTCTTTAAAACGTTCTGCCTTACCATTTCTAATGTGATAATCGATCATACGTACGGCTACTTGGGCTTGAAATCAGCTTCATTCCAACTTGCGATGATGTTAATGGTCATCGTGAAATATTGCAGTTCGGTAAATTGCACTTCGTCAAAACTGAGGCTGTTTCTCTAAACTCAAATAGAATGATAGTCCCAAATAACTGAAAATAAGATTCGTAAGAGGAATTTTTCCAATACACGTTGCCATTTATAATAAACGAAAATTGTGCTGGTATTTCTTCTAGTTCGCCTTTGCTGGTGAGATGTAGTGTTTACAGTTCACTGTGTCTTCTGATATGGGCTAGAATAAATTTCTTACTTTCACTGACATGGCTCAGTCTCATCCATGGCTTTGACAATATGAAAGATACCTTGTCCTCTAATTTAACAAAGAGAATATAATCTTCATTCACAGATAAAATAAATAGCTTTACCACTTTTTTATAATCTCACTTAAAACCTAAAAAGTATAGTAATTGAGAGATGTACTAGGATAAGCACCAACACAGAGTTTTGGCCATATCCGGAAAAAAAAAAAAATAGCTCAAGTACACGGTAAACATCCTCTCTATTGACAAATTTACCCTAATAAATTATTTAACTACGAAATCATCACGATGCATTAAGTACACTTGATCTGAATATGAGTGCATCTGCTGTAATATGAATTGCATCCAGGCACACAATACGATCGACACGTCCTAATATATCACAATAAATTTTAAACCAAATTTCATTAAATACATCACCACACTAACGTTTCCTAGTCAAACCAAACCAACAGAAAGAACTAAACTGATGCTTCGCACATGCTCATGTTTACATTTGATCAAACTGATCGCGGCGCTAGTTTAGCCAGTATCGATAGCTGCATTAATGTCTGATATACAGGTCAAGCGAAATTCGCGCACTCGAGCATCGCAGCGCACATCCTCACATGCCAGCAATAAAAAAATGTCTCTCACAAACTTTCGTCCTGCGAGTATATCTGGCAGAAAAGGGACGTTGAAGAGTGGCAATCTGGCAACACTGTAACCACATGAAGGGTAGCTACCTCTGTCAGCACATATTAGTCGTGCTGTACAGTTGGTGCAGTGGATAGAGTTTTGAGTTAGCATGCAGGAGGCCGAATGGTCGATCCGGGGTTGAGGCGTACGTTTTTTATTTCGTAAATGTAGTCCAGGTGGTGTGGTATCTGGCATCTTAATCGTCAACAGCGATTGCAGCGGGTTTCTCTAGAAACCATTTGCACTTGCATACTACGATCCTAGAAATGGACGAACAATCGTTTTCATTGGTCAGCTTTGAAAGACGCCCTTTCCACGTCGTGGCCGTGAATTTATTCGCACCACTCATCTACTAGATGCAAAACCTGTTTTCTTTTTCCCCTCCTCCAATGGTCCCATAGATTAGTACCAACTATTATTCTTGCCTCGTTCAGGTCCATTACATTTCGTTAGGGCCTTACGTTACCAGTAGGATAATGTCCAAACTCGGTTGCGATTTGTACGTGGTGTTCTGAGGACAACGTATTCTGTTGTGAAGGTCATGCGGTCATTAATATGGACCGTATTATTGCTAATGTGCTACATCTGAGCGCCCATAACAATTACATGTAAATGGCAAGTAGATGTTTTGTTATTGTACTGTGCTGTCATCTTTAGTGATATTGTTTGTGTAGTTATTCTGTCCTCTGACAGGTCATTTGTTTCAACTGTCTATATCTTATTTGTCTAACCACGTATTTGTTGTGTTCAGAGTTACAAAATGTTGTAAATGCAGGATACATGTGACCTAAGATACGGTGTCTTACTGTATTACAGTATGTAATGTCCGATGGAAATTAGCAAATAAAAAAAATGTACCTCAACCCAGGATCGAGCCCTCGACCTCCTGCATGCTAACCCAAAACTCTATCCACTGCACCAACTGTACAGCACGGCTAACATGTGTGCACAGAGGTAGTTACCATAAATGTGGTTACAGTGTTGCCAGATTGCCACTCTTCAATGTCCTTTTTCTGCCGGATATACTCGCAGGGTGAACTTTTGTGAGAGACATTTTTTTTATTGCTGCATGTGAGGAGTTGCGCTGCGATGCCCGAGTGCGCGAATTTCGCTTCATCCTGTATTGTAGTTGGTCTTGCTTCAAACTAGGTAAACACATGCAGACAGGGTAGCGGCGTTGCCATATTGATTGTTGCTCGTAACGAATATTGTCATTGCCTCCTATATTCCCTCTTTACTCTTAGCTAGGTTAATTGTTATGGACATAAAAATACAGTAGCAACAATGAGTATTTTGACAAGCACGTTCAACCCCTAGAGCACTCCTTGATCACGCAACTCGTTAACCTCGTAGCCGGTGTACACTCCTCAGTCAGATGAAGACGCGTGAGCACCCGGATCGGAGCTAGGCACAACTGGTGAGTACTGAAGAAGAAAAATCGTAGTTTGGTCAGCCAGAAAGTATTTTGACGCTACTTGTCGACCCGTACAGTTGATTTATATTGGGTTTTGTTTTGTTATTCAGACAGTTACCAGCATGTCAGTGATAAAGGAATACACAACAGACCTAAAGAATGCCGTAACAAATGCCCTACAGCAGGGCAAATCACAGGCACAGGTGACAAACGTTTTGTGTCTGTCCAGACAAAAATAGTAAACATATGTTGGAAAATGCAGCTGTCAACAGGGACCACGGACAAAACAGAGAGCGGGTAGACCCAGGAAAATCACGCTTCGAGTCAAAAATCTCATTCGGAGAGGGTGCCATCCACAAACTACCCACGGATGAGGGTGAGGAATTAAGACAAATGTGTGAGACTCATAAGGTCTGCTGTTGTACCCGCGCCCAATTTTAACAAGAGGTGAGAGGAAAGCTCCGAAGGAACTTAGAGATGATTCTGAACTGACCATTCTCTCAGCTGATAAGAGTAATGCGACGGTGGTTATGGGCAATGACTAGTATAAGATTAAAATCTCGGCTATATTGTCAGAGCCTGTTTACAGACTGAGCTCACGTGACCCTGTCACTCGTGTGTCCAATGCCACTGTGAAGCTCTTAAGGCAATACTCAATTCCAAAAGAGGAGGCTAAAAATCTGTCTGCGGGGGAAGCAGTGCCACATAGATTATATGTTCTTTCTAAGATCCATAAAAATGATGTTCCCCTCTGACCTATTGTTAGTGCGATAGGTTCTCCTACGTATGCTCTGGCTAAATACCTAAGCAAATTGCTTCAGCCACACGTAGGGCGTACTAAATCATACGTTAGGGACCCCTCTGTATTTCGTCAACAAGTTGTCAACCACAACCCTTCAACCTAATGCACTTTTGATGAGTTTCGATGTGGAGTCCTTGTTCACTAAAGTGCTGACTGACTTGGTCGTGTCTCTCATTGAACATCTGTTCCCTGAGGACATTTCCCCCTGTGGGTGGGGCGGTAGAATAACACCCACGGTATCTCCTGCCTGTCGTAAGAGGCGACTAAATGGGGCCCTAGGGGCTCTGAACTTTGGAACCTGGGTTGGCAATCACGGGGCCCTTAGCTGAGTCCTGGCATTGATTCCACTTACTTGTACTAGGCTCCTCACTTTCACCTATCCTATCCGACCTTCCTTGGTCAAGTCTTGTTCTTTTCCGACCCTGACGCTATTAGGTTTGCGAGGGCTAGGGAATTCCATTTTCACCCCCTTCGTTGCCCTTGCCTTTCTTTGGCCGATACCTTCATTTTTCGAAGTGTCGCATCCCTTCCTTTTTTTTCTCTGATTAGTGTTATATAGAGGATGTTTGCCTAGTTGTACTTCCTCATAAAACAATAATCACCACCACCACCACCCGAGGACATTACTAAGCTATTTTACCACTGCATGACTTCCAGCTATTTGTTGTGGGGTGCGAATTTTTACGAACAGACGGACGAGGTTGCTATGGGAAGTCTACTTTCGCCTGTAGTGCCATTTCTATATGGAGCATTTTCAGGAGAAGGCTATTGCTTCAGGGCCCGTCAAACCTATAATTTGGTGGAGGTATGTTGATGAAACATTTGTGGTCTGGACAGAAGGACCTGAGAAACTTCATCTATTTCTAAACCACCTAAATCGGCAACATCCTTAAATTAAATTTACTATGGAGATGGAGTCGAACGGATGCCTTCCCTTCTTGGATGCTCTAGTAAGAAACAAACCGGACGGCTCCTTAGGACATACCGTCCATCGTAAGCCTATCCAAACAAATCGCTATCTTCATGCAGATTCTCACCAACATCCAGTACAAAAACAAGGCATTCTCACGATACTCACCAAGAGGGCGATACGAATTTGTGAGCCATCAAATAGCCAGGTGGATATTGATACACTCAGTTACGTTCAGGGGTATTTGTTACAGTGATGTGCAGATTCATAGAGCCCTGCATACCAGAGAAACGACCAAGGAAAGCTCACAGAAGGAAGAAGTGAAGGGAACTGCATACCTGCCTTACATTTACAACACCACAGATCAAATTGCCAAGGTCCTCCGCAAACACAATATAGAAACCGTGTTTGGCACCATCGCTAAAGTTGCTCACAGTCTAGGTAAAACCAAGGACAAATTGTCTCCGCTTTTACATCCTGGGGTATACGAAATTCCCTGTACTTGCGGCAAGGTATACATTGGCCTAACATGCCGTTCCATTGGTACTCGTATCAAGGAACATGAACGAAATATTCTTGTCCACCAGCCAGACAAATCAGCAATAGCTGAGCGCGCCCTATCGTCGGGTCATGGTGTGTTCCAAGATGCTCGAGCTCTTACCCACACTAGACACTACAGATCCTAGATTATACGGGAAACTGTGGAAATACGTAGAAATCGTAACAATTTCAACAGGGAAACTGACTATCAATTAAGTAATGCGTGGTTGCCGGTTATGAAGGATTTACGTAGGTAGTCCCCTTCCCTGTCCCTTCACTGTCCCTTCACTATTGTTATTTCGCTTCGGTGTTTTCCAAATTCGTACGTTCCTCATCACCAGATGTTTCATTCCAGGCTTGTGTCAGTGTCATACTTTCATATGTGTGAACACCTGTTATGTTCTGTAACTCCCTCTCAGACTGATTCTTAGGGTTCCGTCAGCTTCCGCTTCGATTGCTAGCGCTGTACCGCTTACGGTGACCTATCTGGTGACGAATGAACGTACCACTTCCGCTTCTGTTATTAACGTCTAAATTCAAACCTCATTCTTGGAGAAGTCTTCCTCGTGAACAGTCGAGATTTTTCTTTTGAAGACGCAAGCGAAGTTCTCTGCGAAACATAAAGAATTTCACCTTATTTTCTTGACACGGCATACGCCCAAATGCCTTTATTATGTCTTCAAGTATGGACCGTGAAAGCATCAAGAAGAGTAATATTAGAGTGCTTGAGTGGCCGAGCCAGAGCTCAGATTTAAATCCGATTGAGCATTTGTGGGAAGAAGTGGACCGAAGACTGAGGTAAAGAACTGAATCCTACAGTGTTTGAGCGAAGAATGGAAGAAAACACCAGAGCCGTTTGACCTCACTAGTCCATTCCATGCTCTCACGCTGTGCCACAGTCATTAAGTCAAAAGGCTATGTAATCAGATACTAACGAGCTCTAAACCACCTAGAAAGGTAGATTTTATGTTTTATGTTACAAATACGCTAATGTATTTGTCAAAGTACTTTTTATCTAGTGTTTTGCAATAAATACATCGTAATGTCTAAAGTACAATTTTTGTTTGTACTAGAGCATATGATGCTGTTAATTTAGTTTCGTAACAAATGCAACAACTTTCACCGAATGAATTACATAAATTTATATACTGTATTGTCTCATCAAAAAGCCTCCGTGGCTCAGGCGGTAGCGCGTCGGCCTCTCACCGCTGGGTTCCGTGATTCAAATCCCGGTCACTCCATGTGAGATTTGTACTGGACAAAGCGGAGGCGGGACAACCTACTCCGGTTTTCCCTGTCATCTTTAATTCCATTAACACTCTCGCATTATCATTTCATTTCATCTTCAGTCATTAATCATTGCCCCAGAGGAGTTCGACAGACCTCGGCAGCCGACACAATTCCTATCCTCGCCGCAAGATGGGGACTTCATTCATTCCATCCCTGACCCGGTCACGACTGGAAAACAGGTTGTAGGTTTTCATTTGCATTGTCTCATCAAAGTATGCTTATCAAAATACTTATTGTCGCTAGTGTAGTTACCTTGCCATAAACGAATTTCAGTATCTATAATATAAAATATTATAGAGACTAAAATAAAATTTCGTTTTCTAACAAAATGGGACAAAGAGGCGTCCCAACAAAATCTACCGGGGCACCGGTACAACATGTTGAGAAACGGTACTGTCCCGATCAAAATGGGACGTCTGGTGGTGGTGGTGATTATTGTTTTAAGAGGAAGTACAACTAGGCAACCATCCTCTATATAACACTAATCAGAGGAGAAAAATGGAAGGGATCCGACACTTCGAAAAATGAAGATATCGGCCAAAGGAAGACAAGGGCCGCGAAGGGCGTGAAAATGAAAGACTCCCTAGCCCTCGCAAACCTAATAGCGTCGGGGTCGGAAAAGAACAAGAGTTGACCAAGAGAGGTCGGATAGGATAGATGAAAGTGAGAAGCCTGGCACAAGTAAGTGGAAGCAATGCCAGGACTCGGCTAAGGGCCCCGTGGTCGCCAACCCACGCTCCAAAGTTCAGAGCCCCTGGGGCCCCTTTTAGTCGCCTCTTACGACAGGCAGGGGATACCGTGGGTGTTATTCTACTGCCCCCACCCACAGGGGGGTGGGACGTCTGGTCACTTTAGATAAAGACATCACATACAAAGTATACTCTAGACTATAAACTTACAACAGTTTACATTATTTCCCCTCTCCAGCAGTCAGCGATACTGATTCGCGGGATTGCTAATTGGTCAGTTTGACTTCGCCTTCCTCCTTTTCTTTCTGTCCAAAAGCTTTCGCCTAACTTTCGCCGCGGGAGCAATGGAAGGGTATGTATATATACTTTCAGGCAGAAACAGGTTCCAGGAAGGACATTCCTGGAATCATTAATGAACGAGGGAAGTGTATATGCAAGGGCTTACAGAAGGCAGAAGTATTCAGTCAGCAATATGTAAAGATAATGTCCTGATAGAGGAAGCGACAAATAATACTGGCGAAATACTGAAATTTACCTATGATAATAAAGACATTTATAAAACGATACAAACGTTGAAAGCTAGAAAGGGAGCTGGGATTGATGAGATTTCTGTGGATATATTACACGCTGTGGGTTGGGATACAGCAGGGCTGAACTAATCTCAGGCGGCCATGGCGATGAAAATACATGTGCAGGCGCCTAAAATTTTCAAATGGTAACTGCTATATTTCAGTCAGAAGAAAAACAATATTTTCGGAATTTATTTCCGCTCTTGAAATAGCAACGCATAAACAGTTAACTCGGTGGCATTTTTAAAAACTCGACAGTAAGATTTGTTCCTAAGGTGTTTCGTTTCTTTTTATTGTTGTTGTTGTTGTTTCTGTCGTCTCTCTAGCTTATCTAAAGACGGAGTATAACGTTTAGAAGCGTTTAGAAGCTTCTGCTGCAGCTGAACGTTGACTTGAATCGATATGAGCGTGAGATATAGGCTGTATCTTAATCGCTCGTAGACATTACATCGACAAGCTACACCTTCGGCTTTGGTTGGTCTTTTGGCCAGATTTTCTGCGGTTTTTTTTTTGTACTGCACTGCTATGTAGCAAGCACTGCTCAGGGCTTAGTACATTTGAACTGATCATTGACTGTATATTGCTAGTGGTTTAACGTCGCACTAACATATCGAAAGTTTTCGGCGACGTAAGGATGTGAAAGTAGTGGTCATGGTCTTAAGGTACAGTCTCAGCATTTTCCTGGTGTGAACGTAGGAAACATCGGAAAACCATCTTCAGGCCTGCCGGCGGTGGGATTCGAACCAACGATCTCCTGAATGCAAGCTCACTGCGCTGCCAACTCGCCGGTTTTGAGTCCATTAAATGTAATTTAAGAGTGATTCAGATGAAGTGAGAGATCAAACTGGTTAATATTATAGAGGTAAGCAAATCATTTTTTTAAATGTCTGGCGCCTAAGAAATTTCACTGGCTCCTAACTTAGATTGTTTCTGATTTGTCCAGCCCTAGGATATATTACCATATTGACATTTATTGACATGGTGCTGGACTCGGAGGAGCGACACGAAATGGAGAGTAGTGATGGGACATTCGATTCATTTTACTGAATCGATTCATTTGATTCCGTTCACGTTACTGAATCGATACAGTGATCCGATTCACGGCTCATTGGTCACCGCTCCTACTGCATCAGTGTAGTATGTGCTGGTAAGACAGCAGCAACAGCATTCAGTGCTCGCAGCTGCCATCTGGTCTTCATACTATGAACTCCTTTCTTAGAAAAAATGCTAGTTACTCTAATACATCGAAGGTTTCCGGCAACGCAGGGTGGGAAAGGTTAGGATTATGAAGGTAGCAGCCATGGCCTGAATTAAGGTACAGAGCCAGCATTTCCTGGTGTGAAAATGGGGAAACTACGGAAAAACCATCTTAACGGCTGCCGACGGTGGGATTCGAACCCACCACCCCCCGAATGCAAACGCATAGCCACGCGATATTAACCGCACGACAACTCGCTCAGTCTTTTTTAAAAAGTATTTTTCTATCAGCTGAGGATTTTTTTAAATCGTCATATTTTGTATAGGCTACTCGAGATGTACAGTAGCCCGCTGGTTTTCTGATTCAACATACTGTTATTGCGTCTGTCCACATATGATTGAAGTCTTGTGCAACGATGTGACATATGAACTGAGAAAATACTGAGCCGTTCTTCCCAATATAAAACAGGTACTTTTGAGTGGTCATGAGCATGACTCATAGTCATAGGGCAGGCTAGAGTCGAGTTTAATTGTCAAAAGTCAATTAAGTTATAATACTAAGATTCATTAAACTAATAAATAGTATAACCTAATAGCCTACCTACTTACTAGCTACTTCAGAATTATGTTGTGACTACCTTTTTAACACTGCAAATAAATCCATCTATTATTTAAACCTCCCTGTAAGAAGAGGACAGTGAATGCAAATGGGTATTATTTTCAAATGAGCTGAGCTCGAGAGTCCATTATAGCATACGATTCTTTCAGTCTAGCATGTCTCATTGTATGTCTCGCTGCAGCGGAAGCTCGGCTCTCCGCGTGTCCATTGAGCCGAAGGAGCCGTGTGTATCATGCGTCTCACTGAGCCGCCCTCGTTCACGATTCTTTCGATGTGCCATGATTCACTGTATGCCTCGCTGCAGCGGAAGCTCGGCTCTCCGCGTGTCCAGTGAGCCGAAGGAGCCGTGTGTATCTTGTGTCTCACTGAGCCGGCTCGTTCACGATTCTTTCGATGTGCCATGATACACTGTCTCGCTGCAGCGGAAGCTCGGCTCCCCGTCAACATCCAGTGAGTGCGCCACTCAGCACTGTCCGCTGGGAGTAAGCTGAATCGTGAGCCGTGAGCTCGCCTTTCCTGTGAATCGATTCACTCGGACACTTGAATGAATCGATACACTGCTTCGAATCATGCATTCAGTAGCCAACACTAATGGAGAGTTGCAATAATAGTCCCAGTATACAATAGAAAGGGTGACAAACATAAAGCGGATAATTAGAGGCCAGCCAGCTTGATATGTGTTGTTTATAAGCTCTGGGAAAGCATTATTTCTTATATTCGACACGTTTACAAAATTACTAACTGGTTTGATAGAATGCAGTTCGGATTTAGGAAAGGTTATTCCAGTGAAGCTCAACTTGTAAGATTCCAGCAAGATATAGCTGATATTTCAAGTTCAGAAGGTCAAATGGACTGTAACGCTATTGACCTATCCAAGGCTTTTGATGGGGTAGATGATGGGATATTACTGACGAATATGAGGGCTATTGGACTAGACAAAAGAGCGCCTGAATAGGTGGCTACATTTCTAGGCGTTGGTGCTGGACTCGGAGGGAGTATTGGACTCCGTGGTGGAGTCAGTGTGAGATTCATTGTGCTGGGGTTCGGTGATTGGGCTCAGGGCGACAGAGGTGTTGGCTGTCGCTAGTGTCCCACCGAGATCTGAACGAGGAGCTGCTGTTGGTGTGTCGAAATGTCAAGCGAGTAGCTGGACTGCAGACGACGTGCGGAACGGAAGACTGTGTGTGTGTGTGTGTGTGTTTGTGTGTGTGCGCGTGCATTTTTGTGGACAGGGTCGCCGAGAGTCAACGAGGGAAGCCGCTATCGTGAGTGTGAGGGTAAATGGACCTGTGTTAACATTCGCTGTTGTGAGTATCGACCTGTTGTTAAATACTATTAAACTGTTTAGTTGTTCACTGCGCGTGACTCTGTGAATTACTGGACTGTCTGTGGAGTCGAACCAACTAACAGTCATCGTGTGCCGAGTGGCCCGTAGCCCTGTGTTCCAATCCAGCCGTCTACACACAGCTGTTGTATGAGGTGGCTGGACTTGGGGAAGTGAAAATAAGGATTGAGCATCCCCAGGTATAGCAGCGGGCCGGACCGCCTGGTTTTCCCTAAGGAATAGAGATAGACTTACAATTAATAAGTGTGACCATTCATAGCTTATTAGAATTGTGTGTATATGTGTGTGTGCTTTTATTGGGTCATCCCGAAGCAAATTAGAGTAATGAAACAGACGGAATTTTATTCGAAACAATATTCTAAATTGAGGGATCCTATGGTGACCTGGCGCCCATTTACCTGTATTTTCGGCAAATTATTATTATTATTATTATTATTATTATTATTATTATTATTATTACGCGATTATCGTGGATCACAGAGGTGTAAGGAGATGCTGGGGTGAATGGGCGGACAAGGAATTGACCAGAGCGTAAGTTAATATACTAAATTTTCGAATTTTATTTCTTTTCTTACTTTTTTCTTAAAATTTGATAGATAGAAAATTTGGAACAAGTAACAATCAAGAAAATCTAAATGCGTTCGTTAGCTCCCACAACAGTGGACTCGATGTCCGAATATCAGGTACCAAAACTTGAGAGAATTATCAACATGATAACATACAAGGAATGAGCGTTATAGCTCTGAACAAACTCTTATAAGAGTTTGTTTGCTCCACTCACTTATATAGCCTAGGAGCCTGAGCTCCAAAAGTAAATTCAGCCCAGCCTCTCAGAGGCATACATTCTTACATCACAAGGTTAACCGGACAATTCTCATACAGTCACTTGGCCCTGGTTTGAGCTCATCGTCTGCTCAACAGTTCTATAATTCACGTGTTCCAAACGAATCTTCACACCACAATCTATTGTTTGATGAAACTATAGCGTGATTGCCCAACTACTGGCCTTAATATGAAAAAGGAAAGGTTGATTATGATCGGCCAAAAACAAAACGCAAGGAGGTGAAAAACCTGCACTCCTTCTAGAAAACTCTTAAAACCCTAAGTGGGCTTATGGCCCGAAGTTACAGAGGCTAAGCCTATTCTACAGAGGGTGACTAAAGGAGAAATACTAAAAGTGTTAAGAATTTAGAGGTTCAGAAAATTTTAGTCACCCCATGGGAATCAACAGAGGGTAATCACTCTTTGTTCCCTTAGTTTACATGTTTCCCAGCAGGGATTTGAACAGAGTCCTCAGACTTGGCGAAAAACTGCATTTAAAACATGAAATTAGAACTTTACATGAATAAAAGAAGTTTGAAACCTTCCCATATGAATTTCTGCCCCCTTAGTACACGCCGCACACAAACTGCCATTACCTTGCTTGCTGGGCCTTCCGAATGCCAGCGACCCCTGCCCCCTTAGTACACGCACACAAACTGGTGCGACGAAGGTCACAATACGGCCCTAAAGCGCCCAGCTTTTATAGTATCTCGAGGGGAGGTTTCCAGAAATCTTTACAGGTAGGCTTGGCTTTCTGTACACACCCCCAATTTTAATTGGCTTGCGAAAATATTTACAAATTTGTGATTGGTTGATAGCTATTGAAGAAGCAAGCAGCTAAAGTGTTGAGAACTTTGATACATGAACAAAACAATCTTAAAAAACTAAGGTTAGCCAATAGTAAAAATCAACTTTCCCTTAAGAATTATCGTTGATCCCGCCAGGCCGATGGTAGAGACATCTAACAGTTGCAAACCCAAGTATCTTGCATAACATAAGTTCAAGTTCAGTTACATAGATGGCCTTATAGAAGACGCGCAGTTTAACTGGACGGAGAATGTGTACCCCCGGTACAATTATTATTATTATTATTATTATTATTATTATTATTATTATTATTATTATTATTATTATTATTATTATTATTTATTTATTTATGTATTTATTTATTTATTTATTTATTTATTTATTTATTCTCGACGATGCCGAAATATAAATATTATATGCCAGAAAACTGAATCTTAATGAGGCTCATCATAGTTCGAGTTTCATTGTGATAGAGGTTCTCCACCAATCAGGAGAGTTCAGATTTTCATTATGATACAACTGTTTGACCCAGGATCGCACGTGTTTCCAAAATCAAACATGTCGGACACACATATTAACATCAATGCACCTTCTACTTCCAATATTCCACAACCACGCGGCAAATTCCCGCAAATTCACTTCACCAACTGTACAATAAACCATTTGTATTTGAAATAAAGCTATGTTATGATAACCTTCTATCAAAGCTTTGAAAATATATGACATTGTCAAGGTCTCTGATCCACTCACGGAAAATCAATAACCCAGCGCATGCGCTCTGCGCGTGTTCAGTAAACTCAACTGTCATGCGACATCTCGACAGAAATATATGAATATTAAAAAAATAGTTATAATTATCGTCCAGCATAAACAGTCACTCATTTTGAATTTTATTTAATTGGAAGTCGCCAAGTGATATTTACTGAATTATGGTACAAAAAATTAATATTTTGATCAATGGAATTTTAAATTTTATTTATAATACAATTAGTGTCCAACATAAGGGCGGATCTTTTAAGTAGATTGCATTACAGATATTAAAAATTACGACAGTTAATTCACCCATTTCAACATTCTTGAGATTCATTTGAAAAAACGGCGTATTTCTATTTTACGTGAGTTCATCTATTCGCTTATTTTAATCGTTTATATCCATCCGACACACTTAAACCGAAAAATGTCTTCATGATGCATCCGATTATTCTATGCGATTGAACTGAATGATATTTAAAGCTCATTCGATTCGGTTATAAGGCATAAGGCACAATCTAATATATAGTATACTAGAGCCTCCGTGGCTCAGGCGGCTGCGCGCCGGCCTCTCACCGTTGGGTTCCGTGGTTCAAATCCCGAATATTCCGGAGGCGGGACAGGTTTCCCTCCCGGTACTCCGGTTTTCCCTGTCATCATTCATTCCAGCAACACTCTCCAACATCATTTCATATCATTTGCTATTCATTAATCATTGCCTCAGAAGATGCGGCAGGCTTCGGCAGCCGGCACAATTCCTATCCTCGCCGCTTCATTCATACCATTCCTGGCCCGGTCGAATGACTGGAAACAGGCTGTGGATTTTGAATAAAACTACCTGAGAGCCTCCGTGGCTTAAACGGCAGCGCGTCGGCCTCTCGTCGCTGGATACCTGGTTCAAATCCCGCTCACTCCGTGTGAGATTTGAGCTGGACAAAGCGGAGGCGGGACAGGTTTTTATCCGGGTACTCCGGTTTTCCCTGTCATCTTTTATTCCAGCATAGCATCTTCAGTCATTAATTTCACAATGCGAGTGGCGACCCCATTGTACTAATAGCCTATATATGGTTCATGCATTACATCTCTGACCCGGTCAAAAACTGGAAAGCAAGGATGTAGATTTTCAATAAAACTACCTATCACATTTCATTCAAAGCACTTCATAAACCCTCTCAGAAGTAATAAGAACAAACTGTGAAATTTTCAGCGAAATCGGTCAAGTAGTTTTCAAGTCTATAATCTCAAATATACCAACATCCAATTATATATATAGACTCGCTTTCGCTCGTTGGGGGCTGCGCCCCCAAACCCCCCATTCCTCTACATTACAAGTGGTCACATGGAAAATTACTGTGACGAACCGGTACTTCGTGGATTGCGCCACCAGACTGCCCATATATTCGCGTACATGTTTGGTCCTCTAATATTTTCTCGTACCGTACATTCACGTTTTATAGAAAAGATAGCGTTAAACGTTTCGACGTGGTGAAAATTACGTACGATTCTCACAAGATAAGGAATGATTTTCCTAATGTAACGGGGAGGTGTAGTCTTGAAACTTGGTAGGTTTATCGTGGTTGAAACGCTCTATATTTCCGTTATTTGATGTTTTGTCGTATCTGCAACGTTTTCACCGTAGATTGGTTTAGAACCTTGGATTAGGAGTACAGTGTTTCCGTTTTACTTTCGTTTTTCCATTTTTACAGGGTGCTAGAATAATGTATTTTGCTCACGTGTGACCCACGAATGTTCCAGTGAGCCTGTTAAATTTCATGAATCTATCGGTCTTATGAGTGTGTAACACAGTAAAATTAATTGCGCAAAATGTAAAAATTTTACGTTAAATCTGAAAAATGCAGCTCTATCTAAGGCATAAGGAGCAAGATACGACTAAAATTCCCGGATCAGAAGTTGTAGATCTCTTCATGATCGGATCCGAACGTCTTGTCCATTTGGTGGTAGGAGCGTGCGGAATTTCGTTCATCTACCCATCATATGAGTGTGTGAATCAGTAAAATAATTTATGGAAATTTAACAAAAATGACCAAAACTGGGAAAATGAAGCTCAATCTAAGGTAGAAGGAGTCGAGATACGACAAAAAGTCATAGGACAAAAGTTGTAGATCTCTTCATTTTAGGGTACGAAAGTGCAGTCCGTTTATTGATAACAATTACCGTTTAGCCAGAAGAGAGCTTGAAACGAAAGCCTGCACCGTCATTTAATTTGGCTTATTATTTGGAAATTTTTAGTGGATAAAATATTAAATATTTCAACTTTTTGCAATTTCTACGTCGGTTACAGGCTAGGAGCTAGAACTTTGCCAAATATCAATTTTGTACGGCACTGCATCACGGTGTCCGCAATCTTGTTTGGGGGGAGAGGGCAAAAATGAAAAATTTAAACTTTTTGGAATTTTCCCGTAGGTTACACGCTAATAACTATCACATTGCGAAATTCTAAGTTGCTAGCTTACCTGAAACGAAAGGGTCTAACACGAAATTTGAGTACGATATTTTGATTCGATTGAGGGGGCTAAATACAAAATTTTGAACATTTTGGAATTTTGCCTTGGGTTACAGTCTAATAGCTATGAGATTGCCGAATTTCATGTTCCTAGCTCGTCTGGAAGTGTCTAACACGAAATTTCAGTCCGATATTTTGATTGCGCGGAAGGGGGGCTAAATATGAAAAATTTCAACTTTCTGGAATTTTCTTGGGTTGCAGCCTAATAGCTATCACATTGCCGAATTTCATGTTCCTAGCTCACTTCGAAGTGGGCAAACATTAATGTAAGTCAGTGAGACAGTTAGCCTTGTGGCTTTATATATATATAAGATAGAGCCAGGCAATGTGCATGGTAAATAGTGCAGGCTTTCATTTGAAAATTAATTGCGGACAAACGACAAGTCGTATCGAGGTACGGATTGCGCCGTCAGACCTCCCTTTTAGTTGCCTACATTAATGTATCAAGCATTTTCTCGTGTCTCGCATATTTATACCATAGAAAGAGGTGAACGTTTCGATCCATAGCAAATTTCGTCCGCTTAACACCAGTTGAAAAACAATTTTTCCAACTTCGCAGACAGCTACAGTCTTTAAACTTGGCAGGCAAGTCGTCAATGAAACGACCTAGAATTTTACTTATTTGAGGTTTTGCCGTATCTCTAAGCGATTCACCATAAATTGCTTAGGAACATTAAATTAGGCTAAAATTTGATTAGTGTTTCCGTATATTCCTTACATTTTCCTATACATTCAAGGCAGCTAGAATAATGAATATCAGTCTGCATATGCCCAATAACCGTGCCAAAGAGCGTACTGAATTTAGTGCATCTATCTGTCTTATGAGTGTGTGAATCAGTAAATTAATTTATGGAAATTGAACAAAATATTCCAAAACTGGAGAAAGGAAGCTCAATCTGAGGTAAAAGGGGTCGAGATACGACAAAAAGTCATAGGACCAAAGTTGTATATTTCTTCATTTTATCTAGCTCATCTGGAATGGAAGGGTCTAACCCGAAATTTGAGTCCGATATTTTGATTCGAGGGGGGGGGCTAAATACGAAAAATTTGAACTTTTTGGAATTTTACCTTGGGTTACAGCCTAATAACTATCAGATTTCCGAATTTCAAATTCCAAGCTCATCTAGAAGGGTCTATCACGAAATTTTACTACGATAATTTGATGGGGCGGAAGGGGGGGCTAAATATGAAAAATGTCAACGTTTTTGAATTTTTCCTTGGGTTCCAGCCTAATAGCTATCAGACTGCCGAATTCCAAGTTTCCAGCTTATCTGGAACGGAAGGGTCTAACCCGAAATTTGAGTCCGATATTTTGATTCGATGGGGGCTAAATACGAAAAATTTGAACTTTTTGGAATTATGCCTTGGGTTACAGCCTAATAGCTATCAGATTGCCGAATTTCAAGTTCCTAGCTCATCTGGAAGGGTCTAACACGAAAATTTACTACGACACGTTGATGGGGCGTAAGGGGGGCTAAATATGAAAAATGTCAACGTTTTTGAATTTTTCCTTGGGTTCCAGCCTAATAGCTATCAGACTGCCGAATTCCAAGTTTCCAGCTTATCTGGAACGGAAGGGTCTAACCCGAAATTTGAGTCCGATATTTTGATTCGGTGGGGGGCTAAATATAAGAAATTTGAACTCTTTGGAATTTTGCCTTGGGTTGCAGCCTAATAGCTATCCGACTGCCGAATTTCAAGTTCCTAGCTCATCTGGAAGGGTCTAACACTAAATTTTAGTCCGATAATTTGATTGGGCGGAAGGGGGGCTATATATATAAGATTTGAACTTTTTTGAATTTTTCCTTCGGTTGCACCCCAATAGCTATCAGACTGTAGAATTTCAAGTTCCTAGCTCACTTCGAAGTGGGCAAACATTAATGTCAGTCAGTGAGTCAGTGAGTCAGCCTTGTGGCTTTATATATATAAGACTAGCTGATGTACCCGTGCTTCGCTACGGGATTGTCAGAAAGACTGACTTTGTGGTTTTCCTAACTGAAATCAACATAGGTCATTACAAAAACGTAAGTATGAATGTAGCGATTAAAAGCAATGCTATCATATAAAATACTCGATCAAATGGAAAGCCGAACGTTTTAACACTTTTAACGAACCGTGCTGCGGTTAGATTGCGGTGCCAATCTAATAGTCCGAAGTTCCAGAGCTGAGATGACCAGGCTGCAGATTGCCATGAACACTCATCTGCCATTATTCTGCTAAATATGCACACTGTTCATTCCAATCAGTGCCTCAGAGTAGGGATTGAATAGCCCGAATGCTATGATGATCCAGTGTGTTACGTACCAGTAGTATCATAAAATTTATAAACCAGGGGAATGGCATGCTAAAGAAGAAAGTTATCTAACTCCCCAGCTACTTCCCATCAATATTCAGGCAGGCTGTTATACTCTGTACGACTGGGCGAGTTGACCGTGTGGTTAGCGGTGCGCAGCTGTGAGCTTGCATCCGAGAGATAGTGGATTCGAACCCCATTGTCGGCAGTGCTGAAGATGGTATTCTGTGGTTTCCCCACTTTCACACCAGTCAAATGCTGGGCCTGTACCTTAATTAAGGCCTAAGGCCTCCTAGCCCTTTCCTAGCCCATCGTCGCCATAAAACCTATCTATGTCGGTGCGACGTAAATCAAATAAAAATACTCTGTACGCAACAGTAATCCTATCTACCGGAGATGAGGGGCAACAGAAGACACAAAGCACATCACGACAGACAATGGTCAATGTAATGGTATTGTTGATCAATGTTATGAGCTTTCTATATTGTAGGCCTTCACATTTAGTTTTCTTTCGACTCTGTGATTTGTAAAATATTTTATACCGTAAACTGTAGTTTCTTATTCTCCGACTTTACATACCGATTTTCATTAAATACTGTTTACCCATTTTCTCGTTACTCGGCGCTGATATGAACTTAGTAACAAAAATCCAAATTCATGAATATCTTTGTGATCATAGCCAGTACGGTAATAATGTATAAGACATGAATAATAGGAAATTTAATTCTATATAACCTTAGTTATGTAGCATTCATCGATTACACCTCTAATAAGAAATATTTGAGAATTGCATTTTAGGCCTTCCCCTAAACTACCATTTCTCTCAGCGTGAATACAATTATTGATAGCCTAGATTGTAGCAACTTATTTCCCAACTTTGCATACCCATTTTCTTCAAAATACGACCACTAATAACATAAATAGTTGAGAATTCAATTTTAGGCCTTCCCCTAAACTACCATTTCACTCAGCGTGAGTAAAATGATTTATAGCCTAGATTGTAGGGGTTCATCCCCCGACTTCACATACCGATTTTCATTAGACCACTAATAACATAAATAGTTGAGAATTCAATTTTAGTCCTTCCCCTAAACTACCATTTCACTCAGCGTGAGTAAAATGATTTATAGCCTAGATTGTAGAGGCTCATCCTTCGACTTCACATACCGATTTTCTTTAAATTCTCTCCAGCCGTTTTCTCGTGATGCGTGTACATACAGACAGACGGACAGACAGACAGACAGACAGACAGACAGACGGACGGACGGACGGACATAAATTACGGATATGCAAAAAGTGCATTTTCTTGTTACTATGGACATGACCGATACAGAAATACCATTATTTTCAAATTCTGAGCAGTGTACAGACAAAACTCTTATTTTATATATATAGATTAGACTGGTATAAGGGCTGTCCGGCGGAGACCGCAGCACCACCTCTAACCACTTAACAATGTACCTATAGGATTTTCCCCCTACGTCTTACGTTATTAGTGATGAATTCCAAAACATTATATTGTTCATTTAAACAACTCAGTTTTATAAAGAATATAAAATATTTAAAATATAACTCTAAAGTGATAACACCATTTGTAGGTTGTTCACATTATTAAATACGTCCTCATGCCTTGGGAGATTTGACACTGCTTCCTCTCACTTTGACTTTTCAGACCGTGTGTGTCACAAAGAGATAACATCCGTGCATTGCTTATTTGTTTTCTTGAATGTCGTTTGTGATCAGTGAAACGGTGCAGTGCCATAGTACTCGTGTTTGCAGTAGCTGTTAGCCTCTTGATATGTGTGTGTAAATGTCACTGTATTGTACTTAATGATTGTAGAAGTGCAAGCGCTCAGTAGATAAAACTTCCATATCTACTATTGTCAATAGCAGTGTAAATCCTCCTTTCAGTATTTGACTCTCTCGTTAATTTCCTCATTCGTGTGCTCATTGTTTATCTGCATAGTTGAAAACTAAATGTTATGGTTAGGAACGGGATACCTTAGTAGTTACTGCCAGTTGTTACTGCTGGCAGTTACTACCAACCGCTGAGGCGGGCAGTTTCAGCGAAAATAGTACCTTTATTTGAAGGTGGTGGTTGTTTTCAGGTGCAAAGTTACAGAATCAACAGCTCTCCATAACGTTAATTGTTGAAGAGGGATGGTGAGTTGATTGTACGTGTTAAATAAGTAAATTGTGTCCTATAAGCGAAAGAGGAACAGTTCCAACTATTCAAAAAAGTGCCTTAGAAACCCGATACTATGGGAGTCGAAAGAAAACAAGAATTGATCAAATGAAATGACGCAAGAACCTGGTCAAAGTAAGAAGAAGCAATGTGAGACCAAGCTGAGGCCTGATCTCGTCATTCGCTTTATGCGAGTGAATTATCAAACGCGCACAAATTTCAAGTGTTACGTCACTCAGAGAACTGGCATTCCCTCTTCATGTGTTTCTGTCCATTTCAGCTTAATCAAATTATTTCATTTTCATATTATTTCGTGAAATAAATATTTTATCTTGCTGAATGGTTCGTTTAAATTGAAGTGCAGGCCCATTTTTCATAACTCCAGCCTCATCCGGAGATACATTTTCTTAGTTTTTAAAACAGTCAAAATAAGTACTAAAGTTAAGTACTTGTAAACAGGGCAACTGCGATGAAAGGAGCAGTTGGCGCACACCGGCTCCACTTTGAGTGCTGCGCATTTTCGTAAAAGAAAAGGAACATCGTGCGTGTAGAACTATGCCGCCATAATGAAGTCCGCGGGGCAAAATGACAGAATCACAACGCTCTGTTGCTCACCCAGTATTGTTGAAGCAGTAGCAGAATTTTCCGGTGATGAAACTGGGAGCAGGTAAGACAACCCTCCACCTCACTCTGTGTCAGTGCTGGACTGAAGACCGAGCTCTCTTTTTTTTCTTCGCTCTCCCGCGTGGCAATGGACGCTAATCTATATTGCCTCCGACAAGCTATTCATTTCTGAGGAGAAAAGAGATAGCAGGGAGGAGTGGGAAAGTTACTACAGGAGTACCTTTCTGTTTGCACGTAGGACGCGTTACCAGGCAAGGTTTGTGTTGGTAAGGTGGTGTTGAGGCGTGATGTTAAGGGTCAGGGAAAACCACATAGGCGAAAAAAAGAAAGAGCCTACATATAAAACCTGACAAATTTTGATAGCACATGCAAGGATGTGATTTCGGGATAGGTCCAGGTGTTAGTAGAGAAAAGGTATCATGCACCAGCCATGATCAATTTTCTCGCTAGTCCAGTCATCAAGGGATCAGTCCATCTGGGCACTGCCGTGACTAGCGCGGGCCTTGCCGGTTGCGGAGCCATGCGTTGATAGCCACTAGGACCCCGCACCGCTCCGCCTCCTTCGGGTCCTTCGTACCCAGTCTCCGATGCCGGAGAATGAGGCCAAGCCGCCAAGGCGGGGGCCTCCTAGATGGGGGTGGAACATAATGCCGGGCCTCCTTCCCTTCTGCCCGCGCCATGGCACGGTAAACAGGGCAACTGCGATGAAAGGCGCAGTTGAGTGCTGCGCAGGCCGTATAGTGGTGATCACCCCCACAACGGTTGCACCTCACTAAGAGCCCACACCTGTCCTGACGGTGGCCCCACCTCAGGTAGCGGAAACACTGGACGAGCTGCCGAGGGGGAAGTTTCGGTCTCACCTGACTGCCGCTACCCGATGAGGTCCTCTCATGATTAGCTCCTCGGTCGACTGCTGTCCTGGGCTGCGGTTGGGTGGCCCTCTCCTGGTGGGCCGGCGTCGTCTTCCTGGTGTGGGGGCGGCGCCTGCTTCCTGGCTGGGGAAGAAGCCTTGTCCTGGTGGCCCTCCTCTCGGCCTGGTGACCCCGTAGCAGAGCCGGCTTCTCCCTCCTCCTGGCTGGCGGCGGCATTGGTCGTTGCCGACACCAGATTGCGTTCCCTGTCCTGTGGGACGCACGTCGATGTCTGCAACATGACAGACTCGCTGGCAGGCCGGGCCTGGGTGGCGGCTTCTGAACGCCAGGTGGCGTCCTCCTCCACTGCTGTGCTGCCTTCCGCCCTCAGGAGCGCCTTCCTGGATTGCGCCTTGGTAGTAGGCCCTTCCTGGTGGGCCTTGGTCTGCGTCCACCTGGCAGAGGTAGCCCTTGGGGGAGCCGTCTGCGTCCACTTCACAGAGCGGAGCCGCTCGGCCTGGGTCGCGCAGTCACGGCGCCAGGGGGCGGCGTGCTCCACCTCCGTGGTGGCGTCGCTGCCCTCCGGCATGGAGACCGCCTTATTCCTCGTCCATCTGTCCTTCCTGGCCGTCTGGGTGGCAGCTGAGCTGGTCTCCGTCTTGAGGGCACCGGCGTTTACCCCTGGTGCGCCGTCCCTCTCTGATAGTCGGACGGGAAGCTCCTTCGCCAAGCTTTCCAGATGCTCCTCGCTGTGGTGCCGGACGTTCAGGCCTCCCGGGAGAAAGCTCTCGATGGACCGAGAAGGGGTAGGGATACCTTTGTGTACCCCGGTAGAGGGGTTGCGCATCATGTAAAGGATTATGTCCCTTTCTATGAGTGTGGGGCACCCCTCCCTTATATTACACGACGAGAGCCTGGTTCTCCGGGGTCGCTCTGGTCTCCCGGAACTCGAAGCCATCAGGGGAGGTTATACCCGTCCCTGTAGGCGCCCCACTCCGTTTCGTTGTTCGCCGTAGTCATCCTCTTCCTCCTGAAATAAATCTCCTGAAAGAGAATATAATATATATTATGAGCACTGAGAAGTGCTTCAGTCTAGACAAAGCTCTTTCAGAAATGTACCAACAAGTATAGTACGCGAACCTTTTCTTGATACCTGAGCTCCCTAGTGGTGAATGGGAACTTGGGATCAAGAATGGGTTCGCGTACTATACAGTTGCCTGACTAGTACTTGGAAAGTAAAGATAGCCTGGCGAGAAGAGTGAGTCAGCGGGAATCTCGTACATCCTCTCGCTCTGACTGTAAGCTGGCCGTCTGAAGACCGAGTTTTTTTTTTTCGGGGCCGCCCCGAAGCCCGCTCACCCCGCGTGGCAATCTACACTAATCTACATTGCCTCCGACATGCTATTAATTTCTAAGGAGAAAAGAGATAGCAGGGAGGAGTGGGAAAGGTATTACAGGAGTACCTTTCTGTTTGCACGTTTGACGCGTTGCCAGGCAAGGTTTGTATTGGTAAGATGGTGTTGAGGCGTGGTATTAAGGGTCAGGGAAAACCACATAGGCGGAGAAAGACAGAGCCTGGATGTAAAACCTGATATATTTGGATAGTATATGCAATGATGTGGGCTGGAGTGGTCCAGAGGTTGTGTTAGTTAGGAATATGTGTCATGCAATCATAACCATTTTCCTTGCATTTGTCAATTATCCTTCTTGTCACTGCCGGGTGCGGCTCGGGTCCACTAGCGTCTGTGCTTTGGGCCACAGGTTAGTCCCTTGGTCCAGCAGCCGGTGGTCCCTGGTGCCAAGTCTCCTTTAAGGAGAAGTGAAATGGAGCCAAGCCTTACGTAAGGTAAGGGGCTTCATCGTTTCGCCTGGTGACGTCCCGTTGTTGCGGTGTTTTTGGCACACACTTGTCACTGTAATCTGTAACAGTTCTAAGCTAGTTATACATATGTACATTTATATACATCTCGATCGTAATAGCGTGCGGGCTGCTCTTCCGCTCTCGTGTCCTGGATGTTCTATATAACTAAAACAATAACTGGAAATATATAGCTGAAAAACAACGGCATAGTAATGAAATAATAGTATAATCGTATGGTTAGTATGTAGCTTCTGGTGGTGGGCTTCCTGTCCACTCCTTTCTTACTGACGGGGAGGGAGCGGGGGCGGAGGTGGATTGAGTCGTCTCTTGTCATATGGCTGTTTTGCCTTCGTCATTTAAATTTATTTTCTCGATCCTTCCTAGCTTGCATCCCTGTGGTGGTTAGAGGTGTAACATACATACATACAGTAAATAGACATGTACAAGTATAAGCAGTGTGAGATGTGTGCGAAATATTATGTGGTGAGTGGGTGTCAGTTTAGGGGGACGGGGAGTGGGACCTCCGGCCTCTTAACCCTGTGGCTGAACAGAATGTGTTTCGGAGTGGGCTATTTTGTGTACAGATCGACGTCGTAGCTTCCTATTCCACTGACTAGTGGGTTGATCTTTTTACCCCTTGACTTCGTGTACATTCGGAGTGGCTTTTTTTTTTTTTTTGTATGTGGTGCCTTATCGAGCTGACTTTCGAATTTCGCGTAGATGGCGTATTGGTGCTTGAATGCATTTATTTTGTATTAGTTCCAGCTTATCCAGGTTCGTCATAGCAGTGTGGCCCCATGCGGGGGCTGCGTACGTTATTTTTGGCCCAATTAAGGCCTTGTACATGGGAAGACCGAGCGGTCGGGGTAAAGAATTTATATGGCGAAGGAAGGTTCTTTGAAGCACAATAAGCTTCGAGAAACAACACACACAGTGACGTGGCGCGTGACGTAAGCCGCTGGCAATAGCAAATAACAATTCAGTATAGTGGTGGGGACGGAGCGGTTCGGTTCGGAGCAAGTACTGTGACGTCATTACTCGGTTAAACCGAGTACAGAACCGAGTACAGCTTTATAGCGGTAAATTTAAAATTTATATTGACCTTCTAAGCTACAGTTTACATTCATAAAGAAGATTATCAATTATTATCAGTGGTACAATGCTCCGTACTATCTTTTATAGGTTATTTGCACAATTTTTTATAATGTAATATAAATTTAACAGTTAACGTAACAAACAGTGTAATTACAACCCTGTGCTTAATATGAGGCATATCAAATAGACATAAATAAAGAAATAAACATACAAATGAATAAATAAATACAAAAAATATAAATGCATATGGATAAACGTACCGTATTCCATAATGTGATAATTGACGAAACGAAATCTAGTGCTTTGAAATGTGCCTGAACTCATATAATGTCAAACATTTCATTTATAACTATGTGGTAAAGAGTTAAATGAAAAATCTGTTAAGATAACATCAGTAATGGAAATAAGTAAAGTATACAAATGAACTCAATTCTTCATCTTGTGACAAGCATTAAAATCAAGACACAATACGTTGTACACAGGCAGTATGGGAAGTACCGTTAGTGTTCTGTATTGTATGGAACAGGTGTTATATAGGAGGAATTTCCATTCAGAAATATCAGAGTTTCAGCTCGTTTTGCCGAAAGCTACGACCGTCGGTCTGAACGAATTTGTCCAGCACATGCAAAACACCTGCAATGCGGGCACAGA